>NC_042529.1:3417500-3765000 GCF_900963305.1 Echeneis naucrates | reverse complement strand
CAATTGTCAGATTGGTCAAAATGCTACATTCCATTCACACACCTCACCGCAAAGGTTCACATCTGAGCGAAAAGAAGCGATCCCCTCTCACTCTGATGAGCTGCCAGAGGAGGGGAAATGGGAATAAAATATGGCGTTGTAACACGACCTATCATATCACTTTTACTGCTCGTCGGATGACAGAGAGTGATAAAATGAAAGTCTGGCCAAGGTTCTGTCAACTCCCCTTCATATATAATGAGGATGGAGAGCACAGATGCATGAGAAGAATTAAGGCCTCTGCTTTATAACTAAAAATTATGAGTCTGATTGAGATGCTGAGTTAAGAAGGAGTTAAATAGATTAGCGTTACGACATCAGCTTGCACTCAACTCTGTCAGTATGTGTTAGTTTTCATTTTTTATTTTTTCAGTTAATACCTTACAACCACACAGAGAGACTTTCAATGGTTTTAATTTACCGGGATCCCGATTTGCTGACCATCTTGCTACTGCAACTGCACCGATCACCTCCCTCCTGCACCCGCAACCCCTCCCTCTCTCCCACCCAACCACAATGTCAGTGCAACCTCATTTCAATGTACAGATAGTAAAGATAAGGCCAACACCTCTGCTGCCACAATTTGACACAACTAATTTAGAACTGGTCTTTTATGGAAGCCTGGAATACATTACCTAGCCAGAACATAATAATAATGGAGAAGCATCAATCAAACAGGCCCCCGTGCATGCATTGTGTAATAAAGCTTATCTCTGGGTGACACAGTCTGTCTGACTCAGCCTGCCAGCCAGAACGAAAACTATGTGCAAGCTCTGCCATCAGGCGCTGGTTAACACCGCATAAATATGCAGTTTAAGAGTCAATGACATTTTAATAAGGTAAAACTGACAGCTTACGGCTTGTACACAAACAGCCAGTTGTTTCCAAGGTCCTGGAATAAAAAACAAAACAAAAAAAAGTGCGTGTCTTTAACATGGACTTGCTGTGAGGAAGAACATTGTTTCTTTGAATATGTATGCCCTTCGCCTCAGCTGTCATCAAACACACACACCCCTCCAAATTGTCAGACATTGGTGTTTCCCCTCCCTGCCCGTCAAAATGTTTCTATAATTTTTTCCAGGCGTTAACTGGGTTCAGCTGCTTGCAAACTGCTTTGGCTCTCATCTCTACTTTCCATATTATTTAGAAGGGGCCTTTTTGTTGATGTATGGCTCGGAGCTTGTTTTGCCGACTGTTCTCACCGGCACCTCTCAAAGTCCTCATTGTGTTCAAACGAAAGGCAACGTGATGTCATGCCTCCCAAACACCTGGGAAATCCTGGGGTTTATGTCGGAGTCTGTTTGGATGAGGCTTTTCATGGGCGGCTTGCGTGCTTGGCGGCTTTGGGAGGACTTAGTATTTGTTAGCCGTGATTAATGGCGGCGATGGGTGGACATATGGATTTTAGCGGGAGAAAAGGCTAGCTGATTTGTCAGCAGCATTCACTAATAACAACAAAGGTAGGGGCTAAAATAAATTGTACATTTACATAAACTGATTATGTCACAGCAGAACTGACATTAGTCCCCTATTCACAACTGTTTGACTCTTTTTGCGTAATATCCAGCAAATGACTAAACTATTTATGTGTTCATCCCATGAAGACCCAGATAGTGTGATCCACAGTCTGGGGTGTTGTTATTTCAAGCCAAGGCACCCACTCCACCTTGTCAATCAGAGGTAATGTTTGCTGTCATTGCGTCACGGTGGTGGATAGCCACCCACTTCTCGGACGGAGGGCAACTGAAGGGACTGTGACTGTTCCAGATGGGCTGGAAAAACATCAGCTTCACCAGCACAGACACAACACACACACACATGCATTTTTGCGTTATT
Organism: Echeneis naucrates; assembly: GCF_900963305.1. Taxonomy (NCBI): domain Eukaryota; kingdom Metazoa; phylum Chordata; class Actinopteri; order Carangiformes; family Echeneidae; genus Echeneis; species Echeneis naucrates. Next base: position 3,763,125 of record NC_042529.1, on the reverse strand, counting down.
TAAGAAACACAGATTAGGTCTCTTGCTTTTTGCATGAACTGGGATCCCACCGCAGTTGGCGGCATCCATCTTTCCGGGCCTGCGTCTTTGGAAAGAATGCCCCTCAATGTCATGTAGTAATCCAAAGACCGCAACACACATGCTGGAGCCTTTATCCTGTATTTGGACTCCCATTAGATCTCATAGTAAAGTGCACTAATAACATTTTTGGGAGCCTCTGTTTACCCGCTGGCACCTAATGTATCACATTTAGTACAGCTCCCTCCTGACATCCTGCCTACAAAGGAATGTGGCGATGGATACGGGCAGAGTGAGGGCTAATGGGGATGATCCTCTAAATGTGGACTGTCACTCATTGTCACTGTGGTTTGGGCATTCTTGACATTCGAAAGATTAGTGCGAGGACATGGCTCATTGGGCTCCAAACGTTTGTAGTCTCGCTTTGAAACTCAGAGGGAGCTCAGAGTAATGTCAACACGATGGGGGTAAGCTGCTCCTTGATGCATCCAGCACTAGGATGTGACAATAAAGTGTGTAAGATTTAAAGCAAACGTGGAAGTGAAGAGCAGAAACAATGATAACAATCCCTGTCTTTATTATTATTTTTTAAACTTAGCACAGCTACTAAGCATCAAGGAAACGACGTGGGACAGTTATAACTTAAGAATTTGCTACGGTCAAACTCTTCTAGACAAATCAATAGTTAGCCAACAGTCATTCTGCTGTGCATGCATGTTTATCTTGGTGGCCTCCACCTTTTAAATGCAGGGTTGCCAATATCTCATTAGGTGACAGCCAGTCCAGTGATAAGCCGCAGTCAGACAGGATGAATCCCTCGTCTCGTCTGCAGGGCACAGACGCCACACCCAGTCCAGACCCAGATAGACACGTGCACAAACACTCCAGAGCAAATGTGAACCTTTGTACGCACACCCTCAGCTGTCAGCCTAGCTGATTTACCATCTTGCCTTTGAAATTGTGTGCAGCCATATACTTACTGAGCAGGGCGAGAGAACATTAAGGCTTTTATTTCAGGATGGTTGTGCATCACCTCTGATTGTAAATATAACTGCACTGGGGGTTGCTCTCGAACATCTAATTACTCTCTTCTGTATTCTCCTGTGAGGGGGTATTATTTGTACTGTTTACTGCATTCCTGTTGAAAATGGTGAGGCACATATTATCCCAACATGGTAAATTATTCTGGCTACATTTCCCATTGTGAAATTGCAGCACGCAGTGCTTTTAACGTTGATTATAACTCATTTTACAACTCAGTTGCTCAAGTACTGTAGCAACAGAGACAATATTCTGCCACACACGAAGTGCTCGTGGGATTGCTTTGTTCAGCTAAATGGCCTCTTAGCTCCAAAAGCTGCCCGGAGCTTAAATTAGGCTCTTTTTCGACACGCTAGTGACATATCGTTATGGATGGCAATGTTGTTGGTTGGCCCACCACGTTGGTCCAGACTAATATCGCAACAGCTTAATGGATGGAGGGTTTAATGGATTGCCATTTTTGACTATGACTACCCAGAAGGTGGATTCCTTTAATCGATGGTGATCGCTGTCTTTTCCTCAAATGCCGTCATCATCACGTCAACATTTGCCCAATACTACAATCCAACACATCCAAACCTCACAACCGTTCCTTTAGCATTAGTTGTACTTTGTGTTTGATGCTAATTAGCTAACATGCTAAAAAGGATTGGCATTATTGTTGTGAGAACATTAGAATGTGGATGCTAGCATTTTAGTGAACGTTGCAGCCCTAGTTCTGTTTAATCGGTGTACAGAATACATTTTGCTTGTTTCTTGCCCCGTCAAATGCCTTTGCATTGACTTTGGTGACTGCAGTGTTATAATTATCAATGGAAACGATGGCCAGAACTACAAAAACAAGACCCGATGTGTAATTAACTACAAATATGGTTTAACCAACATACATAACATTGTTATGTTTGATACCTTCTGATAAACCCTTGTGACAAATTGCCAGCCTCTGTTGTGCTTAATATTTATATTAAATACAAGTAGACACTCTTTGTTTCCTTTTACAATGTTGCAGCTTGGCAGGGGATTGACATCTTCAAGGGCAAAGGAGATGTTTTAGTGCACATTTGTGTATTATGATTGAGATATGCTGTGTACACTGTGGATATATTTTCATTTTAGCTTGTGTTTACATTGTGCCCTCGCCTTATAACAGTTTATATTACACTTAAATCAATCTTTATTACTTGCATGAGTGTGTAGTGATGCAGACAGATGGAACGTCTCCAAATGCTGCAATATGGCAACTCCTCGAGATGTCAGTTCTTCCTAAACAAACCTGAAGGCTTTCCACTGGGGCTGCCTCGTGTCATGCACAGCTCCAACTCATCAATGTCAAGTCCAAATGCTTCTTCTCTCCTCTCCTAGTCTCTTTCTTATTCTCGAAAAACCGTAATTACAAATCATGTATTAGGACAGAACTTTGATCCAGACACGTATAATGTGCTAGACCAGCGTACTAAGCCAATTAATCCCTGACATGCCAAATGAGTACCTGCTTTGCTAACCCTTGATCTTTTGGGGTTAAGACACGCACTGGTCCAATTACATTTGAGCTTTTATGAGAGGGCAACAGCGTGCTCTTTCAAAACCACCGGGATTTAAGCTTTTTTTATTACAATGTGAGGCTTGTTTCTCAGACAGTGCCCTGAAGTATTAAGGATTAGGCATAAAGGGGGAAAATTGAGGTGGCCGCTTTTTATTAATGTACAGCCACATTTTGGCTTGTTACATGCTTTAATTTTAACCCTTGGCCCTTGAGGACACTAAAACTCACCACAGCCACTGCTAGGATTTCAGCTGTGTTGCTGGAGGTTAATGATTTCTTGGCAAAAGAGAATAGTTTTGACTGTGAAATTAAGTTGTTCCGTGCAGCCCGTGTAGTTGGGTGACGCATTGTGTTGTAGAATAACTGAAATGGTTTGAGGTCCCGTGTTTTTGGGGATGTGAGCAGTCACGGATTTTAAAGCCGCATAGATCCGCACCGTACACACCTCCACCTCTTTGTGTTTTTCTGCAGAAGCAAGCAGCAACAGTTTCAGGCGTCTGGTTAGGAGCCCCTTGGGATCACTGAGCTGTAATGGACAGAAAACCGATGAAACCTCCGTTCCCTGACAGCCCAGTGTTTAGGTACATGTTGTGTAAAGCGACAGTGTGTGCGTGTGTTTGTTGTTTGTTTGGATAACTGCTCACAAGGGTCTTATAGTCAGACTCGGATTCACTGATTTTAATAAAAAAAAAACCTCTCCATCCTCTCTCCTCACTGTTTCAAGCCACTCCTGCTTAAACTGGTCACACTGGCAGAGATTAAAAAAAAAAAGAAAAAAAAAAAGCTGAGAAGATCCAAAAGACCAATTTCATTTCAAAACTCAATCCGACAGTGCATGGGATTTGCATAGCTAATTAGAGCCTGTCTTGGCCTTTTTTTCCCCTCCTATCCTCCTCTGAGCATGGCTTTGTACTGACAGCAAAGGGAGGCTGAGCCCCACGCGAAGACCTCTGAACCGAGCTTATCTGGCTAAATGAAACACCATGTTCCTAGCGTAAACTATTTAGCAGCCCATCTCCGAGCCTCGGTGTCAGCTCAAGCTGCCTCTGCTGTTTGTTCTTTTTTTCTTATTTCTATAACTTTGTTGATATTACCCATTGTGGCTGGCCTACTTTTACTTTCACAGCAAAGGGAGGTTGCTGCCCCTTTATGGCTTTATTTGGCTTGTGTACAGTTATTCTCCGAGTGCAGGGTGTGTTGAATGCCAAAAGGATTAGTGATGTACTGTAGATCAGTTTATTTTACTCGCTATCTAGTGACAAAGGGTGATTAAGAGACAGCAGAGATGAGCTTTAAGTAGATTTTGAGTCTTTCCAGAGAGAAATGTTTGTTCTTGTGTGTGTAAGTGCTGTTTTTCTTTGCTGACTGATGCTATGCCGCTTTTTCTCGCTCTCTTTGTCTCGCTCGCTGATTGAGGGGTCACTGGAGGCAGGTTGAATCAGCACTCTCAAAGAAATACATTGTTCTTCCTCAACAACGGAGGAGTAACGAGGGAAGGCTGAGAAACGACAGAGAAATGGAGACGGATACAGAATGTAATGGGCAAGGGCGGGAAGAAAACCACACTAATATACAATCATGTGTCCTACTGCCTGATATCACCCCATATAAGGCATTTTTCCCCTGCAAAGCTTTACACCTAATTACCCCTAAGTGCTCTTTGGAATGGCTGTGAGGCAGGGGTCTCATAATCACAATAGAAATAATACCAGTCTGATGCATATGTAAATGATCAGAGAGAGGGATGATATTTTGGACGGAGTGGAAATGGATAATGAGGGTTCAGGAGTTCAGCGGGAGCATTAGAAAATAAAAATGTCTCTGTGCTTACACTGCTTCTGCTGATCCAGATGAACAATGGCCTTCGCATTGATTTTCAATATTTTATTCTTGTCTAATGACATTTTAATGATTGTGGGATTAGAGGGAGATAAATATTTGCCTTAATCTATTTCACCATGTTCACAGAAATCAGGCAAAAGCTCCAAAGCATTTGGGGCCTCTGTGACTGTCTCCATCAGGGTAATCGCCCCTAATTAATGTAAGTAATAGCTACTTTAGGGTACTTCACTTTGAGTCTTTTACTGTAGGTTTGTTCTGTTTCTCCCATCCATTTTTCAGTGTCAACCTCTCCAACGCCTGCACTCCCCTCTGAATCACTCGTGTCGGTGAGAGACTTTACACTGTGTGTTTTCTTAATCATGTGCAAATTAGCCCCTCGTCGCCGATAAAATCCTCAAATCCTTTCGGCTTCCTCCGCCCCGGTCCAGCCGCTAACAGGGCTTGGGTGAGCGCCGCTGGAAAAGTCTGCCTCACCGTCGTCATTTATTTTCACTACGCTAGAGGAAAATATGCACTGTTTGTGTTTGTGGATGTGTTAAAGGCCCACAACGTTTGGGTTGTAAACCCTCTTCTCTAGGCTGTTAATTCCAACTTCAACATCGGCTCTTGTAGCCGACTGCGTGTCTGTTTTGCTACATGTGTATGTATCCTGCAGCTGAGTTTGTACAGTGGCCTCATGCTGCCAGCCTGGTTTCTGTGTGGGCCTCCCCTTTCTCTGTCTCACACATCGGAGCCGTTGCTCGTTTCATGGTAGGACACGTTGGCTGAAATAAATCACAGGCGGTTTTAATCAGAGTGAGGCAGAACAGGCCAGGCCTATAAATGATGGGCCAGCCTAAGTTCAGCTTCCTCCCATGCTGTCCCTTCTTCTCCATCTGTCTCTGTTCTTTGGCCTGTTGGCTCTCTTTTAACAAGCCCTTTATCTTCCCCACTATCACTTTGCCCCCCCCCCCCCCCCCCCCCCCACTATCTTACTTTCTCTCACTCGCTATCTGTCTGTGTCCTTGACTGCTGGGTTCCTCCTGTAAACCAAGCCAAGGAATCAAGTTTTGGCATTCCTGAAACAACTCTGGATTTGATTTTACAACTCAATTAAAGTAAAGCAGTAAATCAGCAGGGCCAACGAACACTTCTTTACCGTTTCTATTTAGTTATTTAATTAAATTTTTTCTCAGTGGGCACACCCGATGAAATTTAGGTCTCAAGCCAGTAACAAACATTGCACCCTGACCCAGCCCGCCTTAAAGGAAATAAGGCAAGGAACGGGTCGTCTGATGAGAACTGTTTACGGAGCACCGACGCTGCTCTGGGTGTCCTATCTTTGTGAGGAATGTGCACATGCACACACACTCATACACACACAGAAAACTGGCAGACCAGGAGAGATGTATGGTAAAAGCTGTCACTAAAACAGAGGCATTTGATTCATCAGAAAAGAATCAATAGTGGAATATTCTCCACTCCACCAGTGTCCCATTAATCTGCCGGTAGATTAAAATGTCACACCGAGTAGCGGACGGGAGCCGCAGCAGAGCTGTTCTTTCTGCAGCTAGACGGCCCAGACAGTAATTGCATGCGCTAATCAATCAAAGGGATGTGAGCGATAGTCATTTTTCATTACAAAGACAACAGGTTACGACAGACTGTCAACTTTACTGGAGAAATGTGTGTTAATGACTTATTGATAACTGGCTGCAGTGGCTGTGACGTGCCGGGAAGATGAGTGGGAGATGATGTGAATTAAAAAGTGAATTCATGAATTACATTTCTGGAATTATTTACCTTTCCCTGAAGAGGATTTATGAAGTAGCCAGGAACCAGACCGATGAACTTATCTTGTGTCACAATGTTAGAAACCTTTTTGCAAAGCGAGCAGAAAGCTTGACAGACATATCTGGGGAATTTTTGATTTGGTTTTAGATGAGCTGAATGAATGAACTCTGTTCGTTACTTCAGTAGCTCCCTTTCAATCAGTCACACTCATGTTCAAACACAGCATGCAAACAGTATCTTCAGCTCGTATGCCTGATCGTACTAAGTGATAAATGTGTTGAGCACCTTACAAAGACTGGATGACAAAGTTAATTTGGTCGCAGCGGACACGTCAGACCGATGAAGTTCCGTAATGCTGCCACCGCCTCACAAAGGCTTCGTTCATCCACAGAGCTGCGTTACATGACGGCTCCCAGCTCCTTTATTAACTGAAACTCCTGCTGTAAAACTGGAGGCGTTACAGACAGAGGAACGAGACTAATAGGACTCCAATTCAGCCTCCAGTGCCAAACAACTGCCACAGAACTTTGACAAATCCAGGACACAGCCTTGAGAGGTCTACTGCAGAATTTGTGCTGTATCTATGTTATTGCTTTGTTTGGGCCAAACAGTGGAGGGAAAAATTACAAAATGGCAATTAGCGAAGTGGAATGAGCACATATGGTCTGTCATGCATCATGCTTTTTGTGCTCCTGCGTAAAACTGCATCAAATACTAAATGATGTGTCTCGTTACATAGCGTAGGTGTTGCGTGTTAAGAAAGGAATCCCCTGCCAAGGTCAGTTTTCCACGGTCATTAAGTCACGCTTCTCCGTTCACTCCAGCGCCTGTAGCGCTAGCCCGGGCTGACAGGCCTCCTCAGGACACACTTTGGATTAGGCACAGAAGGAGTGGAGTGGATAATACAACCTGGGTCAAAAGGCAAGAGGTGCCAGAGACTCTCTTGATTACACAGGTATCTCAACAATGTGCCGCTTTGTCTCGGGTGAAAGACACAGATATGGATGTAAAGTCAAAATGGGGTCATTTTTGTTTTGGCATGAATCAAATGACGAATGTTGGTCAAAGGGCGCTGATTCCAAAACTGTCAGGGACTAAAATCTGCACTGCTGAATACTTATGATAACCCATTCAAAGGCTATTTTGTGTGCTTTGCAAATCCAGCACTGTCAAACAGCCGTAACACACTCAATTTATCATGCGCTTGATATGTTTTCGCAGCTGCGGCTTCCAGAATATTTTCACTAAGTAAACTTTAGGTGAAGAGGAATCCCACCTGTGAGATGGAGAGTGTTACCGCTAACAAGAAAAAAAGAGTTGACTTTGAAAAGTTTTACACCATGTGATTAGCTCCACTGCAGCTGCGGAGACGTGAACAATGATCGCTTCTCAAGAGATGACCAGAAATGTTTTATTTGCACAGATTTCTGAAGCTTGCATCACTGTTGGGGCCTGGGATAACAACCACTGCTGTTGTTAATATTGCACAAGCTGCTTTTTATCGACAGATTTCCCTTTCCTGCTGCCTTTGATGAATAACTTACCGACCTACTGGAAGGCTCTTGTCAGAGAGGAGCCTGACATTTTTGAAATTGGATGAAATAAATAAAAAGATCAGGCTATTGAGGCTTTGCTAGCGCCGGAAAGTCATCACAACAAAAGCAGTGCAGCACGTGGAGGGAAAAAATATGTTTTCTTCGCATGTACAAAACACACCCTTTGACTGATCAGTAGTTATAAATAATTTCAAACATTAGAAAGGAGGAAGAATTTTTTGTGGCACTGATGTAACTTTATGGATCACAGCACTGGTTGGTTGGTCCACCATTTTGCTCCAGAATAAAATATCTCAACAGCCGCCAGAAAGTGTGTGAGGGTTTTTTAAAATGTTCCCACAACTTTGGTTTAGGAGCAGTTATCTGCAGAACTAAGGACATTCCCATCACATTCAGCTGTGCTTTGTGTTTAGTGATTGAAAATGCCTAATGGAAACACAGTGAAGTTTTCCCATCAACATGTCATTTCCTTTGTTCGTTTGGCGCTCAAAGCACTGCTGTTCCTTCATCCTCCACTCTGTCATTTTTTTTATACAGGAGCAACCTTTACTTATGTTATCTTGTAAATTAGCCAAAAAGATGTCAGCAGCAGAAAATATGAAGGCTGAGCGTCAGGCACAGACAGCAGATGCTACCTTGAGATGTCAAGCCATGATTGCAAAATATCTCAATTTTATTTTTAAAGATACAGAACAGACGTGAACTTCATGAACTTCAGGTCCGTCTCTGGCCAGCACAAGTCGGGAAACCAAAGCAAAGAGTGAGAGTGCGGTGTGACCAGAAACAAACCTCAAAACTGGAATGATGTGGAAAAAAGGGAGAACAAAGAGCGATAAATAAGTTCTGTGCTGTTGTGGTGAGTCAGTGCCCCCTCCTGCTCTACCTGCAGGGTGGTGGTCCCGGGCTGTAGGTGCAGCCTGGTGGTTGTGACTTATCGGTGGGTGGTGCTTTGCCCTCATTATCATGTGCAGTAAGTGTGCGGTTTGAGGCATCGGTGGCTCTAAAAATCTTCTCCTGATGACTGTGTGAAAGGAAATCTCAGGAGAGAGCAGGCTTTAGTGGGTCCACAGAGGCTGTAAAGAAACTTATTGTATGGGGGCTGGGAGGGGCCTGATGGGGTGGAAAAAGGGGCATAAAGGGACTTCCCAGGGCTCATCACACAAATACCCCCCATCGCCACATTTCAAATACCACTTTGAGGGTCATGCTCTCTCACTCCAGGTTTTAATACAAGTGTTTAGACAGATAAAGAAAACAGAAATGGCCTCAGATTTTTTTTTTTTTTAACTATAATTTTAGGAGGAGATTTGAGAGTAGATGCTAATCCGGCTAACCTAATCTCATCAGTGCCGTGTGTTTATGTTCAACAATTGGCTTGAAATGGAAATTTTGAATTGAGCTGTGTTTCATAAAAGGATGTGAAGCAGACCGATGGGAGATGCTTTGAGGAGAGAGCAAACTGAATGACAGATGCCACCTCGGATGACGAAGCACATTTCAGTAGCAGAACCTCAATAAAGTTTGTTTTGAAATTGCCTGTGCCATTAGGGATTTACTGTATATTAAACGTAGCACCTAAATGGAGGGGTGAGCGCTGAGTACACAACCTAAAAAAATTCTAAGCCCTGTATTAGCAGCATTTAAATCCCCCTCTTTTTCTGCTGTAATCCTTGCTTAGTTTGTGCCTGTAGAGGTTTAGGAGAACAAGTTCTTTGTTAGTATAACATTGGATTAACGTGAATGTGCAGCTACTAAACCTGTGGGATTACTAAATTTACTTGTGCGTTGAGTCCCATTGATAAGCAACACTGGACATTGCTTCTGTCTGAGCTTGAGATCCAAAGATATGGACAGCAAAGGAAAAAAGATACAGCCCCTCCCTTGTGATTCTTTTTTCTATTTTTGGCCAATATTTTCTTGTCAAAATGCTGACGTAGCCAAGGTTAGTTTCAAGGAAGGAGCTGTTTTTGATCTTCTACAATTTATTCTCAAAAGATATATATTCCTGTGATATCAGCTTTACTGCCATGGAGGACTGCAACTGGGATTCATTTTATTTATTTATTTATTTATTTATTGGAGCTGCAGAAAACGGTGAAGCTGCCAGTAATTGTTCTCCACCAGGACTTCTTTCTGTTTAGTCTTTAAGGAGAGTCACTTCTACAACAGCATCAAGAATGAAAGGAAAGCGAAAGAGTAGAAAAACAAATAACATTGGCTGTAAGAGAAAAAAGAATTACTGCAAAATGTCAATTCAAATACTACTTACTTTAGTGGAATATAGGAGAACCACAGTCTAAATGTTATGCCAAGACATCAACTGGCAATGCTCCATTGGCATTTGATCAGGAGAGCGGTAAAAGGGTGTTATCAAAACAGCGGTCCCAAAGGATTATTGCCAGTCATTACTAATCCTCCACAGACAGAAGGGGAGAAGAAAAGGGCATTACTTACTCAGCTGCGCTCTATTCTGAAGCATTTTCAAATTTTCGCTGTCCAATATTCTGGTTTATGAACAAAAAACAGCTGCAGTGTTGTGTTAATCAGCCTGAGCTGCAGATTCTAACACACAACAACTAACATGTTCAGCGTGGTCACGTTACATTTTGCATGTTAGCCTTCCTCTTATGAGCACGTCTGCATGCATGTCAGTGTGCAACTCATCATCACGTCTTAACGCGTCTCTGTTTAGGGATTTCATTCAAAACCGGAAAGAACCGAATGCTGACTCTTGTTCCTGTTGTGACGTCTCTATGGGGCTGTTTCTCCCTAATTGACATGTGCAGCATCGGCGCTGTTGGCTGGCAGCTGTAGAGAGCGAGTGTAGGTGTCATGAGAGGCATTCAGAAATCCTTCAGTTGTGTCTCAAACACGTAGGCGAATGGGATGATTCCACGCGCTCCCTCTTTTAAACACACACTAGAGGAAACGGGCAACGTGCCAGCTCTCTCAGGCGTGATGCTCCTTGACCACAAAAACACACACTTAACACCTCACCCCACTGAGCACACCCTCAGCACATCCTCAACAAAGACAAAGAGCAAACTCATCTGCCCTTTTAGTCACCATTGTGCTTGTATCTGTCGATCATCCCGCTCTGCCAGTCCCTCCCTCTCATGTCAGCGCCTGCAAAAGAACAAAATGATGATTAATGTTTTTACTCTAATTAATATACAGCCGTAGATTGGGAGGAACAGACTTGCCCCTCTGAAGGGACTTGGAGGGTAGGTAGTCTATACATACGTGTGTGTGTGAATGCTGAAGGGAGATTCTGGTGTAGCTGTGTGAGGCAGACAGGTGGTGCTGATGGTGCTACATGATTCACTTTGCTCCTTATTTGCATACATATGACAACCATCTGTGCTAATAGGCCTCTGTGATGTCTCTATTAGGCTCAATGCCACGCTGTTTTGCCTGAGGACTGCGGTGTTGTACCAACATTGTGTTCATGTCCGTCAGCTTTATGCCACACGCCAGCTGATGCCATCCAGTGAAAGGAGATAGACGGGGATGCACTGATTTGGGGAGAAATGGGAGAAGGTGCAGGAGGAAACCATTCGGATGCTAAAAGCAGATCATCGGTATTTTTAGTATTTGTTGAGCATAAATGGTTTCTGCACAGAAAACTAAGAGAAAAGATGTTGTAAGTCAACGTTTCAGTGACTAACAACTCGTCCATATATAAAAGTTTATCTCTCTAATGATTTATAAAGAAAAACGCCCTTGCTGTTTGTAAAGATGTATAGCTCGGTGCACAAAGCTAAATGCATTTCAGAATGAATGCTTTGTCAGCTGTTCACTGAAAAACAGCATCACCTTGCTTCAATGCTTCTCCCATATGTTCATTTGCAGAGGGGGGGGGTGTGAAAGTGAAAATGAACAGAGTGTAATGGTGACTGCGCCACAAAACTCCACGCAATAATGCATTACTCCCAGGAAATTGACGTGGAATCGTCCAAGGTGGTATTTTCGCAGCACCGCGGGGGAGAAAAATTCAGCTGAATGTGTCAAAATGGTTTTGTTATTTCAAGGTAATGTATTATTCTGCCCCTCACACTTTGCCCAGCAACAGGAGATTGGAGAATGGAGAATATACGTATCAGCGGTCTGTCATACTGACAATTACAAGGTCGTCTGCGGACTGTAGCTGCTGAGTTTTCCTCCTCTGTCTGGTGGCCTCTGCCTCTGGTTGCTGGTAGTCGATTACATATAATGTAATAAAGTGATTTGCGCTGCACTCGGTGGAGAGAAGGAGCGCTGGCCACGGAAAAACCCTTTAAAATATGGTCCAGGAATTTTTAACACTTTCCTTAAAGAAAGTATTTGTGAGTTCTCCTAATTCTCTGTTAGCTTTAAAAGTTGAGAGGAACCATAGTGACACTTTTAACTAATGTTTCTGTTGTGCCTTTTATTCTACTGGAGTTGGCACGCTAAGCAGCCAGCCGCTGGCCTTACCAGCCCATTTAGTGACTTTCCCAGTGACTCAGTGTAGTTTCCAGTCTGCCCTGAAGGCAAAGCGCTACTCAGAAGACGTATTGTATCCTCTTGTATTATAAAGACAACAATGACTGAAGCTTTTGTCAGTCCTCACCACTTGCTCCCGGCAAAGAAGTGATATTCAGCGGCCGAGGAAACTTCCAAATCTAGCAAAAGGACTGGAATTATATTTGGATCTTAGTGTGAAAACTATATTTATAGTGTGGACATGTATGGATGTTGGATGTACGAAGGGAAAGACTAGCACCGATGATCAGAAGTAAAGTAATTTAAGGTAAGGGGGAGGGATTCTAGTTTTGGTTAACAATGAAGCCAATTCCAACAACCACTCAGACCTACGGACAATTTAGAGTCACCAATTAACCCAAACATGATGTCTTTGGATCGTGGGAGGAAACCCACGTAGACATGAGGAGAAAACACAAACTCCACACAGAAAGGCTCCAGGCCAGGAAACCGAACCCTAACCCTTCTTGTTGTGGGGCAACAGAGCTAACCACTGTGCCGCTGTGCCTCCCACAAAGGAATTAATTCAATGAATTATTGGGCCACAAAGATTCAATGCACACAAGGCATTTTTGTTGAAAGGGTGTTGCCAAGAGGGTGTCTTTAAATCAAAACTTGCAATTAAAGCAGTATGGGTATAATAAATATGGAGGACTACAGAGGAGATGCCATGAAGGTGAAAAAATGAAGAGCATTATTCACCTCTGGCCACAAGAACAACAAGCAAAGTGGTCGTCTTACAGTGAAACCTCATCTGGAACACAGAGAACATATTAGGCACTGAACAAGATTGGTGGAGAAAGGGAGGCAGCCGGCAGAGAGGAAGAAAAAATAGAGACAGCGCAGCCCATAAGGGAAGACTGCCAACATCAGCACTCCATTTTACTGTTGCATCCAAGCTATTTTTCTTAGATTTTCCTTCAACTCGTGAAGAGGAAACATCTCAGAACTATGTGTCTTGGAGATACATGAAAGACGCTGAACTTGTTGAGTCGCTCCGGCGCCTGTGGACTAAGCGAGCAGCGGTCTGCTTCATAAATTTACTAATAAGTGAAGAAAAAATAAGGGATAATGAAATCATGCTTGTTCTTTACCGCAACTCTTCTGTGGAGCTTCCAAGAATCGATCCCATAAAGTTTGGAAATCTTTTTTTTTTTTTTTTTTTTTTGTGCTCTCCTGTAGCAGACCTAGTTTATAGAGTCTATATTTAGCATTTTCACTTTCTGTTGTCAAACTAAGTGCTTAACGTGAAATGTTACGTCAGTCTCCTCTTTGTCTCCGTCCTCCTTTCCCTGCAGTCCAACTTCAAAGTGTTTTGACATTTTCATTCTACACACGAGGAACACGTGAATGGGCCATTTCCACTCACGCCTTGCCAACCTCTTGCGGAGCTGACGGGGCAATTTAGTGTCACAAACACCAGAAGATAATAATCACAGTGTTTTGATTTGTATTTCACAGGCGTGCGTCCAAGCTGTTGGCTTCTTTCATCTGGCGCTGCTGTTGCTATCAGCGAGTGAGGAGAGCGTCACAGCTGTCTAAAAGAGACCGAGCTGAACATGAAAACAGACTGGCTGGTTTCTCTTTCCTTCCCTGGTCGCTTTCATTTAGTCTTCTCTCCCTCCACTTCAGCCATTCAGCTCTTCCTCTTGCTGATTGACTGTTGAAGTTTGCACAGCTGTGATGAGTTCAGTTCATCCCCTAAATGTAATCTTCCTCACAATTTCTCACCTCACCTCTGTGATGTTGTCCTTATCTCCCGCTGTGTTTGCCCTCATCTCTCCCCCTCTCAACCCAACCGGTCGAGGCAGATGGCCCCCCACCCTGAGCTCAAGGAAGATTTTCCTTGCCGCTGTCGCTAAGTGATTGCTCTTGGAGGAATATTTTGGGTCTCTTTAGACTTTATGGAGTTGCTAAAGTGCTTAGATGTAACTTAGTTAGAATTTGGCCCTACATAAATAAATCTGATTTGATTTGATGTTTGCTGACAGCTTATGTAGGTGTGATTGGTTGGGATCTGTTTTTTCTGCACCTTCCCTCCTTTTTTTTCCCCGCGCTCTTCCTCTCTGCTTCTCCTCCTTTTCCTCCTCCTGTTGATAAGTGACAGCTTGCAGAGGTGGGATGAGCTCTGGCTGCAGCTGCTCCATTGGCGCCCTCCATCAGTGGTTTGGTCCAGACAGCAGACTCCCAAGACGGTAATGACCACTGAACAGATGATGATAATAGCAGCCAGACTAAAGGCGTCCCATAGCTCATCCTCTTCTAAATTTCACATTTCTCCCCTCTTCCTCTGTTGCTTGCCTCGCCTTTCTTTTTCTCCTTCCATCCCAACATCCAACATATTTATGTTTCCAATGAGTACGGAGCAAATGCTCCGTCTTCTGCTACCAAAATTAAACTCCCAAGTTTTAATAAGGAAGCGGAGTAAGGTTAATTTTCTTTTTGTTTCTTTCTTTTCTTTTTAAAATATATATATATTAGTAAAGAAACCGAGATTTAACAGACACACACAAAGACCTCGAGCCTCTTCCTTCCCTTAATCCTTTTCTGTAAGCGCTGCAATCGCAGGGAGCAGGAAGCCTCCCGGCCATTGTCATGGCTTAATTTTTCCCTGAACAGACAAGAATTACACTCTGCTTGTGGTCCAGTTCATTATGTTTTTCTACATTTTCCTATGTCAAAATGGGAATAGACTTTTCTGGGTGTACCAGAATGATTTCCTGAACCCCCCCCCCACCCACATGAGCTAATCAATCCTTGTTTTCCCAATCCGCTGTAGCCTCATAAAACATTTTTTAAATCTCTCAAATGCCCCACGCTGTCTCTCTTCTATCACATCTCCTCTCCAGTTGGCTCCTCCTCTGCTTCGCCCAGGAGAATGGAGGCTGAGCTGAGGGACCAAAGGAGAAGGGCGTTTGAGAGAAAAGGCAGTTTAACTCTTAGCCTCAGTCCAACGTGTGTTTCATTTAGTGCTGAGTGAAGGACAGACAGGAGATAAATCGTATCACCCAGTGGATTAATATGTGTCTATCTAGATGAGAGTAGCTGACAAGGACATTTGCATTTCCTTAGATTTACTCACTGCAGCATTTCTATAGAGGAAAGCTTGTGCTTTCTTATTTTAATGGAAAAATGACAAATGAGCATGTGCTGTATGCAAACAAGGGATTAAATGAGCAAAGCAGAGCTGTGTTTAATGCTTTAGCACACTAAACATCATAACACCTAACAGAAGACAAAAACAGCCCAACACAGCCCCCCTCCCACACGCACACACAGACACACACACAGTTCTCAGTGATGAGTTGAATGACCTCGCTGCCATGGGTGATGCTTATCTTGGAAGGGCCACTTTTATGAGCCAGGCGGTGCGGCCATTAATAAAGGCAAGTGCCAATGTCACATTAGACTGTCCGTGCACAAGACCAAACGGGGTCGTCAGACTGCAGGAGGACTCGGCCCTGACACGGCGAGCTAACGTCCGCAGGAACGGCACAGCTGCTGAGCTCTGGCAGCTGTTCCTCCATTCAGTATCCTCCGACAACATTATATCTGATGACCGTTTGGGCGAATAAACGCGAAACTTCAAGCACAGCACTACCAAGTTTCAGCTTCAAAATATTTGTCTCCCTGAAGGCTGTTTTGTATTAATTCCAACCAGAGAAAGTGTTCAGCTTAAGAGGCAAGAGGTTTTGGAGTTTAGGAGGTTCTTCCTTGGTTACAATTGTAATTAAATACAAAAGGATCATTTTAATTTATCACGACTTCTTGTTTGTAACTTTGTCAATCATGTCAGTCTGCGTGCATGTGCTTGTGGCTTTTTTTTCACCAATGTTGCCAAAGTAATTTCTGACTTGGGCCTGATTGCCAGATTTGCATTGCATCTTGTGTATTCGATCCGTCCACATCCAGATTTTCATTTTACACAGAATAAAGAGCTGCTGCTCTTTGTTGGTCAGATGAGGTTGCTTCCCTAAAATCCCTGCCGGCTCTTTACCAAACTTCTTTTTATGTACAATTACATGAAACAAGAGATCACATGCTTATTTAGGCATCTTTGCAAAGTATAACAAGAGTAAAGGGAACCCATATTTATGCTAAGCTAAGCTAATTGCCTTATGGCTCCAGCCTTATACAATATAGCTCAGACACAGCCCACCTGGCACCAGACCTCAGTGTAATATCAGGAAGAAGTTTGACTCAAACTTTGGAAAGACCTTAAAATTTGGGTTGGAAAAGAAAATGGATTTGATGACGCTGCTGGCCGGCTTCATTCTAGCAGGGAATGCACATAAACACTTGCTGCACATACATTTCTACCTGCTGCCCTGTCGTCACCATAATTTTGAAAATGCATTCTTCCCATAGTGCATGTCCTGTGTGTGAGTTAGTTGTGCAGCAGGTTTGTGACACAGTGAGTCTGATGCATGTGGAAAGCCCCTGCTTGTCTAATGTTTGGATTAATTAGAAAATCTCATCCTCTGACGTCCTCTAGGAGGACATACTTTATCATTCCAGCCTGTGTCTGTTTACCAAAGGAGACTAAGCAGTGCAAGCAGACAGAGTGTCCTCTTCTTCTTCTTTTGCTCTTTCCTCAGCTTTTCACAAGCATAATTGAGCAATTAAGAGATTGATTGATTGGGAAGAGTGAGAAGAGGGAAACCTGCCCGGGGACATTGAGGGAATCTATACAGTAGCCCTGAATTAGTGAGAGGAACAGCGGGAGCGACTCAGGGCAGCCAGACATCAGACTGCAGTGTGGCTGGGGAGCTGCAACCGCCCCGGCTTAGTAAACAGATAAGGAAAATAAGACGTGTGTATTTAACACTGTTGTGCATGTGTGTGTGAAGTTGTGTGTTGAACTGCCCACGGGAAAGGAGATGGATGTGCAGTTTGGAGAAGAAAGAACCACGGGCAGGAAGAAGGGGGCGGGGGATTAGGAAGTGTAATTAGTCTCTGAGTGATAGCAAAGTGGTGTCCGGCAATCCAACATGTTTTTCCCGGGAATATTGCCAATGCAGTGTGCGTTTCAGGGGGATGCACGCTGCTGAAGTCATGTGATATCTGATCAAAAGACAACAGGGAGGAGGATATTCCCTCGTAGTCCACCTCATGGCTCCGGCTGACATTTTGGGGGCGTTACACATGAGCAGCTAAGATAGATTTACAGTTACATTCGCTTTTTCTTATTTCATACTTCCATTTATTTTTTCATATCTATGTGTGAGCAAAGTCTACACATGTCAGATAAGGTGGTGTTTTATCTGCAGAAACACAGCAGGGATACATATAAGTTGCACATCCATTTAAGTGGATCTTGGCTTTACTATAATTCGCATTTTGTTTCAGTTGGTGCTATTTTCCTGTAAAGAGGTAAAAGGTCAGACAGTAATGAATATTCTCATTGACCTCATGAGGAGTCCACAGGATCTTGGCGGTGCAGAGTAATGTTTGCTATTTTATTGTTGCCCCAAAAGAGAAGCGTCCAGCTGATGGCAAATGGGCTTTTAAATGTATACAAGATTATCTTCAGGCATCTGTCTGAGTCCTTCCTGCACATATGGCTCCTTCCTGTTCTTTTCCAGCCAATTATTGATATGATGGTATTAAATATGACACCTGTGTCCCCCTCCTACACCACCCACGCACACATACTGGGGGTTCAACCATCGTTTAACTGGCGGTAGTTTATCCGCCGCTGGTGGCAGCTGTGTGACAGAGACTACCGAGAGGTCCCGTGCCCACCCAGGCAGAACAATATCTATACATTAGCTGTGTCTCCACGGCTGCAACTCCACACAGCACACGCACACACTCAAGGACATATAAAGACGAATGCTTGCACTTATCATTTAATCATAAAATGCCTTCTTTCTTTCTTTATACGAAGACTGGAACACCAGAGGAGAACATGCGTCTGTGCTCTTGGAAATACACACAAGCACCTTTGCATGTAAACCAATTAGCTGTAATATCGCATGATTAGCTCCCAGCGCTGACAGAGCTCTTTTGTAATGGTCACACTTCGAACATGCAGCAAAACTTCATTTTCTCTCTAAGCGGTGATAAAAGTGTAATAAAAGCAATGGGCAGTTGGCATAAAGCTCGTGTCAACAGCTTTTCTGAGACTAAATTAAACATGAGCTAAGTGGCTGAGTTATTCATGAGCTGGATGGAATAACTGGGCGGCTGAGACTCTCCGGCATGAGGATGTGCTGAGTCTTTAGCATGCAAGCGATGACTTTAAGAGCATAATCAATATCTGACTGAGTCAGCTTAAAGACAGATGCATGAGTCCTGAGCATATTGAGCGAGAACTTATGAAATATCAAATGCAGCTGTTCTCTCTGTGTGGGGAAATAGGAAGGCAATGTTTGTTTGTTTGTTGTTTTGTTTTCATCAGCGGCATCTCTACTTGTTACCGTGAGTGCTGATCTGTGGGCACAGTTGATTATAGTGAATGCCTTAGATAACAGGACCTTATTTAAACGTGGAGTGGCAATGAAGCAATGCTGGCATTCATTTGCAGTTGTGTAGGTGATAATTCTCTCTGTGTTCATCACTTTTGCATTACACACTGTCGTGTCATCTGCTGTTCATAGGCGAGTACTCATAAGTACAGTTAACCAAATTAAACCGCTGCTGCGATTGGACATTTTTGAGGCGGTGAGATTTGTTTTCCTTCCAAAAAAGAAAGTTCTTTCTGTTTATTCTTACTCTTTTTTTTCCTCGCTCTCTTCCTCTGAGGGAACTCAAAAATGAGCCGATGCTGCTGCAGTGGAGAAATCATGTACTGGAAATGCTGAAACCCAAATACTTGGCACATGCTTCAAAAAGCCAATCTGGTTTTGTCAATATTATCATTTAAGGCAAATTTCCTCCCTCGAGCCAATAACACTTTGTGCAAGCAAGGTATGAGTGTGGGAGGGAGGTTCAGCGGTGACCGACTCCTTAACACACACTCATTCCTGATTTAAGCATAACTGCCCCCCCCTTCCTTTTCTAAACCTCTTCAGTCATCCATTTGAACCCGGTCCAAACTGCTGGCAGAGGCTCCTTCCACACCTAATGGTGGGAGTGTGTCCGGAACTGGCTGGTGTTCCTGCAGCAGTCAAAGAGTGCATTTCCCAATTAAAAAGACCAAAGTGCTCCAGTGATACTCATTCCTGAAGCAGTTTGCCCTCAGTTGAACCCCATCTGTCCATTTTCTCTACCAAAAAAATGGATGGCATGTGATCCTGCCGCTTTGCCTCACTTGTTTTCTGTGAGAGAGCTCATACAGTCACTTCCTGTGTTGTTCTCATAGCTGAGTGGGGTGACACAAGGGTTTTTTTTTTTTTTTTTTTGTTTTTTTTTACCCTTTAAAGTTGAAAATCGGCCAATAAACACTTTGTTTATGGGAAAAACTCTGGGAATCACTGAGCATCATGAAGGGATAGACAGTAAAATACAAAGCATACTTTTTCTTAATTATCTTTTCCGCTCTGCAGCAAGAAAAAGTGGGACCAGATATACAAATTATGGAACCATAATCCAAGACAATAAAAGCATTCACTCCAAAGAAAACTGTGACTCATGAGAGAAACAAATAAATCTACTCTCATTCATCTGTGGCTGAAAAGCTGTGAGCGTAATTAGAAGCAAGCAATGTCTGACTGACTTTCCGCACACTTAGCGGCAGAGGTCAGAACACATCTTAAACAAAACATGACTGGCTGTGCATTCCCCGTTGAGGACAGCAAAAGTGTTAACGGCAAAATTCTGCATGTTAATAGTGTCTCCCAGGTGAGGACACACACGCCTCCATCTTGATGAGCTGAAGATGAACACATGTAATTCGCTGATTTGAATGGCCGAGACGGATTCCGATTTTATCAGCAGATGTAACTTTGCGGAGGGAAATCTAAGTTTTTTGATTAGCATTAAGGGACCGAACGCAGGTGCTGCCAGACACAGAGGCAATTTCATTTAGAGACTTGCAACCATTTCCAAGTCATTAGGCCGCTGGGAAGGATCGAGCTGTAACAGCGCATCCTGAAAGTCCTCCTTTCCCATTTTTAGCCTGTAAGAGCTTTGCTCAGGCTGCGACTGGTAATCAGCTGCTCATCATTTTTCTTGTTTTGAGAGGGAGACATGCAAAGATGAAGACAAATTTTCTTTCACAAATCCACATTATGTAAAACAGTGTAATATCACAAGAATTATCCATCATAAATAACAGCCCTGTTTTGGTTCATTTAAGTTTGGAGCCCCAGCAGCGAGAGAAAAGAAATCCTGCAACTGTCAGACGTGCCTGTGTTGTGCAGAGGGGTATGCAGGTGGAGATAATATGCCAGCGGGGGAATAAACGCACACGAGGAAAAGACGGCTTCTCTACCCGGCTGCCACATCGAGCACACAGCTGTTTCTAATTGAGGGGTCGCAACGTGTTTTCCATTTCAGTTTAAATCAAATTAGTCCTACAGTATTTATAGGCCCTTCAAAGTGTGCACACACACACACACACACACACACACCTGAATCTGGACAACAGATTTTTTTAAACTGCAACACACCACAGCTGCACACACGCTTGCACATCCTCCGCAGATGTCTTTCCCGCTCTTCACTCGAGGACGGACGCTTTCTTTTCCTCTCCCCATCTGAACCGGTGGGCACACTTCTCCTGCCCTCACATCTCAGGAGACAGCGTCCGTTTACGAATTTAGTTTTAACTATCTTATATTTTCTGCACAGGAAACTGTCAAAAGTGCTCTCCTGTCCTATCAAGTATCCTGGGAATGTCCATCATTTTTTGTCTTCCTCCTGCCTAAGCAACTCCAGATAACGACTAATCCAGCTGGCACAAATGCTCTGAAAACACAGATTCAAGTTGGATTCATTATGGTGAGGCTGATATACACACATCAGGCCATTTCGTACGGATATCTCTTTTTTAAAAAGGCTCTGATTTGAGGTCAAGTGGGACAGATTTGGAAAGGAAGGAGATTTTCTTGACTGACACCGTAACGCATACATGCTACACATTGTCAGTGTTGTTGGGCTCTTTGCGGAGAGACCTGTTTAATATTCTTAAGTAGCCAAGTAAACATTTGGCATAAGGAAACACTTGATTCAGGCAGGACGATTCAAGTCAGACACCGGATGGCGAGGGGGACATGAAAGAGGCCCTTCATGAATCCAACTGGCCCCTGGGTCAAGTTTCAAACAGCCAACCCCGTCATCCTACACGCTCACACACACACACACACACTCTTCTGGTGACTGTGAATTCACTATGCTTTAGATGCACATTTACACTGGACTGAACACTTGGTGTAAAATGGCTTTAGTGTGGCGACATGTACCTCATAACGACAGGCAATTGGTAGTTTATTGTAAAAACTCAGGAATTCAGCCTAATGAAAGCTTTAAGGCTCTGTAAATCAACCCAGAGGTCTTTTGAAAGACGAACACCTTCAGGGACATTGACCATTGCACAGCTTCTGAAATACAGTCTAACACATGAGAGGTTACATCCTGCTTTGTGTTTAAGGACAGTTAACTTGGTACTTTTTGAAAAACTAATGTCAGCCTCACCTTTGGGCTTTCTGGTCATTTATTTTAATAATTAGCTATGACAACATGGTCCTACTTGGCGCGTGGGTGAATAGCATTAAAATCTGAGATATAAAAGAGTGCAGATTAATCTTGTTGCTGCCCCTCATGGTCCACAGGGGAAATCCACCCTCAGGCTTTACAGAGAAGAAATGAGCTCATTTGGCATTTGGAAAATTTTTAGATAAATCACAAAGAAATTACATTAATGATCCACCTAAAATGTTTTGCAAGAAAAAAGAAAAGCTGTTTGGTTTGGAAATGCACCAAAACATCCCGGAGTGTCTCCTGCAGTGGAAACAGCACTAGGTTGGACGCAGCGTGATGTTTTTTATTGCACCTCAAATCCAAAGAGATGGTCAGGGTGGGTGGTTGCTTGCCACGATGGTTTCTAGATCTCTCCACAAACCAAACCCACCCAAGTAGTTTCCGAAGCTCGACCAGTCACGCAACAGAGGTGCCAGATCATAAACTGCCCAACTTAGATTGCCTGAAAAAAAAAATAAAATAAAATCAGCTTCTTGTGATTTAGGTCTTTGGACCAGACACTAGAACATACTGTGAGTTCTATAAAGAGTTTGGTTTAGACCTGCTCTATATGAGAAGTAATTTTGTTATGATTTGGCGCTCTATAAAAATTTGATGTCTCTGACTGTGTAATATCACGTCCAGCAGTAACCCCGTCTGTCCCACCTTTCCACCACCTGACTCCTCCCAATTCTGTGGCCATGACTTCGATGTCACAACTCCTTCTGCTTGGCTGTTCTCAGCAGCCCTCTGTGCAGTTGGGCCATTTGAGTCAACTGTTTCTTTTCTTAAATCATCCTGCTGCGTCGTCTTTTGCCCACTTTGTACCACATAGACTGATCCCTTAGTTTAAAGTGCAATTCTATACAATGTTGAAGACTTTTTCTTGACCCCAGAAATCACAGACCCAACATGTTATTCTGTCATTTAACCAGCATGTTCAGCTTTGCCAGTGAAAAATATGTCATTTATCGCTTCACTTTATTTATTTGTTTGCTGAAAACCAAGATAGAAAAATGTGACTCAGTGTGTTAGTTTGATGGTGTGCAGCCTTTTTTTTAATTATTATTTTTCATTGTTTCCATAAATTTGGTACCTTTGGTCATATTTTTCATTCTAACACTATGACATCAGCGTGTAATTATGAAATGGACTTGTGTCTCTTTTATTGCCCCCCCAGGGCTGTTATAAATGGTGCAAGAGGTGTATCACTTTCAGTCCTGTCTCTGCCGGGCAGGCCGTGGCACAGCTCTGCCATTTATTACAACTTGAGGTGAAAAGAAAAAAAAAAAAAATAGGAGGGAAGAGGAGAGAGCATGGCTCAGACACTGACTTCACCCACCTGTATTCCCAGGCGGAGCAAGTCGTCCCTCTGCGTCAGATAAGGCAGAGATCATCCCTGCCATGCAAAATGTTTTTCTGTTAAAAAGAAATTATCGATCATACATTAACAAAAATTGGGCAAATGCAGGAAACACAGAGGAGCAGTTAGGGGGGACGGGGCAGGTTGAAATGAGAAAAGCAAAATGAATTATGCAGGTCTCTCACACATCCACCTTTTCCTCATTATGTGGAGCCATCTGAGTGGTAATTAAATTCATGCACTGATAGGGTTCCCTCGTTTTCTGCCAACGTGCTTTTCTTACGCACTTTGTCAATGTGGCACTTTCCAAAAAAGGAGGGGGTGGAGAGGGGAGTCAGCCTTGTAGGAACCGTTAACAATGGAATGAGATTGTGGGTCATTTTCTTATTTTCTCTACGCTTCTCTTTTGAAAATCTTTTGAAAATCTAATTTCTGAAAAATTAATAGAGTTCGTGCCGCAAATTACAATCATGAATGCAATCAACTGGAATATTCAAAATTACAAGAACGCCTGGTTCTAATGCATTTAATGGGTTGTTGGTATAATTGGATCTAATTTGACTATTATTTAATTGCAATTATGAATTTGTTTGTGATTTGCTTTTTAAGTGGAGAGTGTAATCCAATCACACGTAATGGCTACACCTCATGCTGCTGGGTGGGGGTCGGGGGTTGGGGGGAAGTGGTGAGCGGACCACCACTGTGGTGCAGGCGGCTCAGACTGTCACGGTAATGTGTGGTACAGCTTCGTCCCGGCAGATAAGAGCAGCATCCAGGAATGTTGCACATTATTTCTGCCTTACAGGACCCGACAGACCACAGCTGCCAAGACTCACTATCACACAACCAGCCATGCATGCTGACCTGAAGTCAGGAAGGTTCCTCTGGCCTTGAGGCTATCACACGGTGTGTAAAACAGAAAGTGTGCAGCACAGGGACCCTAAAGGTTAAATATAGTGAAGGCTCAAGTCAATTTATATGACAGTGACTCGTAAAGTCCCTTTTCACAAATCCAAAAAAAAAAAAAAGGGATTCAGACTAAGACTAAGAGTTAAGTATCTGTGACTTGCAGGTGGATTTGCCCCCTTGTCTGAAGAACACAAAAATATTTGAAGATGTTTCTAGATGAGACTTGATTTCGTATCATATATATATATATATATATATATATTAACTGGGGTTCCTGTGGCTGCAGCAGTACAGAGCAGAGTATAATTCTGTTATTGTTTGCGATTAGGTCAATCAGAAATTATTTTCCTCCTGAACCAATAAATGTCAGACAGACTGGGGACAGAGTGGTCAGTAAAATAGCATTTTATGGTTTTAGTCTGTTTTTCTATCTATTGATTCACCATGTTAGCGAGAGTGGGTAAGCACTTTGTTGTTTTCTGTATTTTCTTGCATTTTTTTAGCTTAAAAATTGTAAAGCGATGTCAACGTAGAGGGTTCGTGTTTTTCCCATTGATGTACTGACCGCCAGCTAAGAAGGGTCGAGTTGCAAATCTGCATTTGATGGTAAAAAATTGCTTTGACACCCAACATTATTTCAGCAGGGAGGAAAAGACAGTCCATTTTGCAAATTGACTCCTTCAGGAGACTGCGGTCTTGCAATATCCTCACCCTCCCCTGTGTACTCCTCTGTCAGGAGATACACGTAAAGCATGAAACCGATCTTGCGAAGACGGCCAGGGATTTATGACGCAGAGGCAAGTGCGACTGAACAAGGCCTATCCCCATCTGGGATGGAAGCCACTGCCGTACTCGGGAAATTTACGACGAGGATGACACAGCTGATTACTCTCGGTTACTGAGGAGAATTGGACATAGACTGGCTTCAGCTCTTCTCAGCGTGTGTGTTTGTTGTCATGATGGAGCAATGGAACCACAGTAACCCAGACTTGTTTGTGGTTCCCATCAGTCTAGCTCCTCACCAGACCTCCTTGAACCCCATCATCCCCGGCTTCCTCTGGACATCAACTTGACTTATTTGGGAAAATGAATGAAAAGTATTAAAGAAAGAATGAATGGAAAGGGAAATGAAGGAATCAATAAATAGCATGCACCCAGACTAATGGAAAAAACACACTGCTGTGCTGTGTTTTGCATGCTGCCTGTGGATCTGAAGAAGCCTGGAGACTATCCTGTGGCCCCGTAAACCACATGTGCTGTGGACATTCTTCTTTTCTTTTTTACTTCTCTTTACAAATTTGTTGGCTTACCGTTACACTGCGGCCAAATCCTGGACTTTAACAGTTCATCCAAACCAAATAATGGCTGAGAAGTTGTTGCAACTCCCCCTGACCCCGCCTGCAGCAAGATTATGGATTATAGTTTCGAGACCTTTAACCAGCACAGTCCAAAGTGTCACCTTGTTCAGTTACCACATAAAATGGCTGTACCCCAACTACACCGAGATAATAAAACCAAAAGAAAGAAATGGTCTGGTTCTCCCACGCTCAATAAATTAAGAGGTCAGGTTTAGGAAGCCAGATGTTTGTCTGTTTTCTTTGCCAGCGTTGAAACTGCCGTAATAAGATTCAATCTAAATGCAAAATCGGTCTTTGGCTTACACAGCATGTCTGAACATCTTGAATTCCATATTCCCCAACTGCTGTGATAGATATATGTACTTTTTGATAGTTTAATGAGAGAGGAAGTACCCTATGAATGTCAGGAAAGATGCATGCATTACTTGACACAAGTTTGGAAAAACTATGGCATTCTCACAAACCTCTTGCCCCATCCACAGCCCACTTTTAGGCCTCTGGGAGGCATAGGCCATTCCCCGGATCTCATTTTGCTTTGCTGTTTGTATGAGACTTTGGATGGAAGGGGTTTGCTCTGTGTGATTGATGAGCCATGGCCAATTAGAGGCTTAGCCTCGGAGCCCCACAAAGACTCCTGTGATCTCAGACATAAACATTGGCGACCATGGAGCCTGAGAATACCTGTTGTCCGGGCAAAGAGGGCAAAACTCTGGCCAGCAGCTGAAGAGGGGCAGCCGTTCTTCTCTGGAGGCTTAAGATGCTTCGATGACTCAAAATACTTTCAAAAAGATGTCAGCCCGATAAGAACAAGAGTCTGAAATTCCATGAGTGATGTCAGTATTTCAGCATGGTGTTGGTGTTCCAGTCGGGGGTGGTGTGGTGAACGGCTGCTTCATCTGACACCCTGCGGTTGACGAGCTACAGGGCGCCAGGCGGGGGCTTGTTAGACAAACTATGACAACAAGATGCTGCCCTTGAAAATCAATTATAAACAGGGAAGCAGCTCGGCATCTGTTTCAGCTTGAAGTTATGCAGCACTTGTCTGCCTCTTTCTGTTTTTTTGAAGGTCTGACTCCACTGCCGTTCAGATGGTCATCCCTGTGGGATTAGTGATGGCACTGAAGCCTCTGGGACAGTGCCTGTAAATCAGAGCAGATGAACCGGGGCGATGACAGGCATGGGAGGCCCCTCTTATTTGACTAGGTCATTTATTGGGGCTTTTTGAGAGAGGATGGTGTCATTAGAGGTGCTTAGTGTGCTCCCCAGTGTGAGACATGTAAAACTAGAGTAAAAAATGATTTGCCCATTTTGTGAGGGCCATATGTGGGCAGCAGGCTTTTTGCGCGGAGTAACAGGGTCTTTCTTATTACTGTCTATTAATGACCCCTCAGCACTTTGCTTACACAACCTGGGGCGCAGGCTACCGTCAATTGATTCAACATGTCACCTTTTCACCGCTAAGTGCCAAGCAGCCGTTTTTAAATAGAAAATCAACTTATTTCTTGGACTCTTGAAATTGCTAAAGAGTCCTGTGTTCCTCTCGCCTCGCAGACTTCTCGTAAACCACATTGATGCTAACCCATCAATCTCACCGACATCTGCTCTCCACTTCACAATTATGTGTCTTTGCTTTCCTACTATGTAAATAATTTGTGCCATTTTGAAACCATTTTGTAAAGATAACAAAATTTTCACTGACCATTAGTTATTTTGTTAAGAAAAAAATAACATCTATGTAGCACATCTGTCTTCACTCCCATTTTAAAATGCTCTCCACATTTTTTTTATTTATGTATTTATTAAATTATTCAGTAAATGATACTATCAAGATAATTCATCCTCACCTAAATGTTTTTCAACTCTTTGAGCTGCACTACTATTACACCAAATATACACAATTCCAAACCTGCTCCGCAACTAGACACCACTACAAGCTCCAGTGTTCCCTGGCTGACATTACCATGATAAACTACATGTCATCACTCTCACACAATACAAGCCTTAACTCCTTTTGTGTCTTTGTTTTCCTCTGGAGTTGATGTATTCAGCCATTTAATTTTCTCAAGATGCAGTGAAAGCAGTGTGATAAAAAGGCCCCCATACCGAGACCACTGCTGGAGGGAGAACAACTGTAAAGGTCTTGAAAGACCCCTTTTAGGTTGAACAGACCCCACAAACTCCTCCTATTGTTACTAAGCCCATTCTGCCCCATTTTGTCCATCTGTTCTTCAGGTCCTGTCTTCTGGTCCACCTTATGGGCAGAAGGCATTGAAGGCATGTTTAGCTTTGTCCTTATCCACTGGAGTGCATCAAGCAATTACCTTAAGAAGAGGAGCTTCCTGACTTGAGGAGAACAACTCACAAAATCCTGGATAAAAGGGTGTCACTGTGTCCCCATTGTGTTTTTTTCTGTTTTTAAATTGAGGAAGTGCTGTTAATGTAAAGCTGGAGCTGCCAGGCTGTTGGTCGGGTGAAGGGATAAAGAGAGTTGTCCCTTAAATCATTACCCCAAGTTAGTCTTACTCAGTCATTGGCAGGGGATAAACTGTTCCTTGATGCAATAAACAAATATTATTCCATTGCAGCCTGGAGGAAGAGGGATGACTGCCTGCTCATGAATGAGCCTGTCTGTTAATGTGAAGCCCGGACATTCTGTTGAGGATGTCAGTCATCAGTAGTGGTAGTCTACAGATTGCTGTACAAAAGATTATGGTTTGACACAGTGCCTTACACAGCCATAAACTTGGCAGGTTGGATCATGTATTCTTGCAGCCCCATAGAGGCAAAACATGGAACATTGAAATTGTGTTACAACGCCATACAAATAAATAATATGGTGTAAAACCAAGCAATAAAACTCCTTCTCAGCACTCACATCGAAACCAAACCTGAGGAGGTTGACCGGGTCAGTGCAGAATGAAATCGTGTAGAACAGCACATAATGGTTATCTCCTGCAATAAAGGTACTCTTGTGTTTAGATCTGGGATGGCCTTGTGTGCATTGTTGGCATTCATCAGCAGCCTGCATCTTGATGGTGCATGAAGATTACACCATGTAATCTTGGCAGGAAGGGGGTGGGGTTGGCTGACAATAGTGGAATGAATGAGATGAATCAGGAGAATTGGATGCTCAGATTGGATTTCATTTGGATAGAGTTCTTAGACAACTGTGATTGTAAAGGATGCCTAGATGGAGGCCATTCATAAAAACAAATCATGCCATAGGCTTCTGGGTGCACTGAATATCAACAAGCATACCCTACATGACGACTGCAAAGTTACAGTGCCATGAAACTGAATTAGCGGATATGTGGCGAAGAGTGTTTATCTTTTATATCGATCCCTCCAATATTTGTCCTTTGGGTCAGTGAAATGTTTCGTTCAAGGAAATTAGACACTGCACTAAAATAGACAATCTTACTGTTTTATTATCTTTGTTTGAATAAAGTCAGGCTGCCGTGTGAAAGCTGTGGAGAGGGTGTTAATCAAAAGGTTTCCATCTTGTCGACCATGACAGCCAGGGCCGACAAGATGATCATACACATAAATAACAGGCCAAACAGCGAGGCTAGTCGGAGGACACACAAGGGCGGGAGGCAAAAGGCCAGACATTGAATTAGATGGCAATTTTGAATTAAACGAAACCCATCTTCTGCTCAGATTTATTGGTCGGTGACACAGGTTTTCTGGTAAACCCACCTCTTGAAACATAAAACTCCAACTGGCTTTAGCTACAAGTAAACACATTTTGTTCTGCTTTACTGTAATTCAGTAAAATTGAGCTCACACAAGGAATGTTTTCAATAAGTGATTACTAATAAAATGGATGTATTTGTCTTTTGCTTTTGTCTTGATTTCAAAGGTGTTACTTAAACCATTAACAATAAAAAAACACAAAATACTCCATTACGGTTTAGGTAAAATGTCTGCCTTATTAATGTTACTAGTGTAAAGAACAACATTAACAGCAAAATGTCATTAAAATATAATACAGTGTATTTTACTTTTACAGCAGTCTATTGTAGAAGTAGCATTTAATATTGCAGTGGGTTACATGTCACACTCAAAATACGTAAAAGTATATTTTCAATCATTTAAATGGATATAAAATAGAAGGGAAATTGTAAATTTAACATTTGAGGAGTTGATACCACAAAATGTTTGAAAGCCTATCCAAGTTTGATAATCACCCTAAGTTTGATATTGATTCAAATGTAGCTTCACTCTGTAAATATGGAATTGAAAATCACGAACTAATATTTCAAATTTAATTTCGAAATAAAAAAGGGAAAAAATATATATATACATATAATGTTTAATAGTATTCTAATTTAATTTATAACAAGTCATAAATATTTTAGAATAATAAATTCACGATTTAAACTAAATGTTGCTGTAGTTAAAGTAAAAAAAAAAAAAACTAAAACCAAAAAAAGATACGTTTTAAAATCCGGTGTCTGTGGCGCATTGCGTGTGACGTCATATAATCCGGAAGTGTATCTCTTTACCTTACGAGGTCAAAATGGCGGCTCGCTGCATGTGAAAGGGTCGTAGCGGGAGCCGGCTTCATGATCCGAGAACATGTATAAAACGCCATGTAGCAGACTGTCAGGTAACGTCGGAGAAAGCGTGTCGCTTCTCTTAACCCGCCGTGAAAACTTGAAGTGTATCATTTAGCTCTCTCCAGCCGGAAACGGCTCTCAAAGCTAAAGCGAGAGCCGGATTGCTAGCCTAGCATGAAGCTAACCGGGTGGATGGTTTGCGAGAAGCCTGCTGTGACCTTAGGTAGAAGTCATCTGAGAGCAAAATGACACGAATACTGACGGCTCCTTTGTACTGAAGCCTGTCAGCGATCTGAGTGACTATTCAGTCAAACAACATATGGTCTATGATGTTTATGTGACGGAAGTTACTTATGAATAAGATAAAATCCTTGTGTCCACTGCTTTAAACTAGAGTGTAGCTCATATTTAGGGATTTAAACGACACGTATCTAATATTAGAAATACCGTGTGAGTTTAACACACTGGACTGCAAAGGTGTTATGCAGGAGGCTGGAATGCATGTACAGGCCTGTATAACAGTTTTATGCAGCCAAAATGGTGTTTCTTGGAATAATACCACGAACAGCGTTGTGCGACGGTAACCCAAATCAGATGAGTATTCCGTGTCAACACCTGATCAACTTCTCTCATTGCACAGTTTTGTTTTTGACTGTTGCACGTCCCCGTGTTCTTCTCTTTGAACATAGTTTTCATGATAAGTTGCATGCTAGGAATTATTGTTTTGCGACATAATGAGGCGATGGACAGAAGTATAAATGGCTGAGGTGACAGACTTTTGCACAATATAGTATGTTGTAAGTGCTTATATCTGCTGGCTGCTCTGTGTTTATCACTATAAACGCCCAAGTGCAAACATGGGAAGAGTAGATATGTATTGCTATCACTGTTTAAACATGAGTCATGCTATGAGGCTCAGTCAAAACAGTATTTGATGTTTTCTTAATTTCATTTGAGAAGGCCATGGCAATCATTGAAATGTTTTGTTTGTTCATGCTTCAAATTTACATTTAACATTTTATTTGTGTTATTTGCATGTTGTTGTTTTTTTTTTTTTTTTTTTTTTTTTTGTAGAGCTGAAACAAGTTGATAAACTAAATATTAGAATATAATGATCACTTATTTTGATTAGTAATTGTTGCATTACTTTACCAACCAAAAATTTTAAAATAAATAAATTCCAATACCAAATAGTTTAGCTTCTCTGTCATAGTTTCTCCTTCAGTCATATATTTTCATGAACTGAATCTTTAGTTTTGTTCAGTTAAGAAAACAAAAACAGACATTTTAAGACATTACTTTGCACCCTGTAATGTTCTCATTTGCATTTTGTTATTAACAGGTTTATTGTTGTTGTTGTTGTTATTGTTATTATTATTATTATTATTATTATTATTATTATTATTATTATTATTATTCTCATTATTATTATTAAATTACAGTCATGATTTATTCCTATTCTCTGTGTTGTATGTCTGTTTTTTTTAGTCAAGTAGGTTATATGCCTATTATTTGACTGACCCTAGCAGTATTTGTACTAACTAAACATTTTGCCTTGTAGGTTTGGTTAGTGCAAGTGTGAAACAGACATTACTTCAGAATGTTCCTCGATGTAACCAGACTGCCCAGCTGAGACTTATTCAGCTGCACAGGAGAGATCCATCAAACTGGTCAACTTATCAGCATCTCACCTTCCTTAAACGTCAGGTAGCTGTCATTGGACCCAGTGTCTCATTGCTTTTCAATTTCTGTCAAAATCCTCTTCATTACTGCTTACACTGGTGATGTGTACATTCTTGTTGCAAAGCTGCTCTGGTTCAAACTTTATTATCTTTAAAGCAAATCATCCCGTAAGTCACTTTATCCACTTGCTTTCTTTTCAGTATGTAGCGAAGAACAGCAGTGAACTTCACCAACGCGCCATCCCAAAACAGGCCCATGTCCTGACCATTGTGGATGAGAGAGAGGACGGTGTTGAGAGGCAGGTGCAGAGAATACCAAATATTGACCCTGCAGCCACAGACACTGTGCCACTGTCGGACAATGTGACCAGTAAGATGGCGTCTGAAGTGGCCGCCTTGAAGGTTGCTGCAGAAAATGTGACAGCACCGAACGATTCAGCTGCCAGCAGAGTTGTGATTTCACATGAGACTCCACATGTACAGGTGGAGTCTCAAGAGGCAAGAGAGGCACGTCTGGATAGGCAATGGAAGCAGCTGAAGGTCGATGTGTCTGACCTACCGGATATCTATGCCAGACTGGCCAAAATCAAACTCACAGGTAAATTGCACAATCCACCTTGATCGCAGTGTTCAACATGATGTATTTACAGAAAGAACTTGATGCATTTAAGTAATTACTTGAATTGCATCCAAAATCAGGCAGATCTCTAGTAAGTTTGAACTAACAAACGGTTACCCAACGCTATGCAGTGTCAAAAACAAGTAGTCATTACATTCACTCCATGAGTGATTAAGGGGTTAGAGATGCTGTGCAGCTGGGCATTTGTGCACTCCCTGTTTCATGCTTGGGCCATTGTCACAGATGATGAACAGCATAATCCAATTTGCTGCTGGTGATTTGCATTTCGCTGTGAATTGCTGATTATGCTAGTTTTAGTTGAGTTGCAGAACCACAGGGAGCCTGTAGTTTGTTTAGCCATGTTTGTGGAGAGACAGATCAATAGTGGATAAGTAAACTGTGCGGTTAGTGTCCTGCAGTGGCGTTTATTCTCAGTGTTCCTGTTTATATATAATCAGGCTTCCACTTATACAAAGGCAGGGCGTGTATGATGAGCTTTACCCGTTACATAAAAGAAAATGTGTAGAGATCGACACTTATGTTCAGTTTTCTTATTCTTGCTTGTTGGTTTTAGCATTGGTGGTTACAACTGCAGCTGCTGGAAATGCAATGGCTCCAGTGCCCTTTGATCCAGTCATCTTCTTACTTTCTTCTTTGGGAACAGCCCTCGCATCTTGTTCTGCCAATTCCATCAATCAGGTAAGTTTTCTTCTGTGTGTGTGTGTGTGTGTGTGTGTATTTTGTAGCATGTTGCCCGTTACTTGGAGGCACAATTGCAGCACATCTAATATTTGTGAATGATCACTTCTGTCACAGACAGAAGACGTTGTCACTGAGAACAACATTGTAGGCTTCACAAAAGATGGGCGTTATTGCACAATTTCTACAAGCATATCTAATAAACTGGTCACTGTGAAATTAAAAATTAACCACAGTTTTGTTTTTTTATGTGAACTTGAAAGAGTCCATGAAGCAAAAAATATTAAACACATGCCTTATGTAATTGTTTCAAGACTTGCTGGAAACAGTGCAAATGTTTTTGGTCTTTAATCTGTTTAAGTGCATTTCTTGTTGGAAAGAAAGTAACGAGGACTGGTGACAGAGCTGGCCAGATATCTGTTGGTGTTGTAAGGCATAATAGATTTTTTTGTTTACATGGTTTACAAACATGAACTTTTCATTGACAGACACTGATGGCCTGTGCTCCTCCTCAGCTTTGCTTGTGTTGTGTAAAATGCTGAAAGAACAGCACATCTCAATTTTTGAGACACTCTACATTCCTCTTTTGCTACGCAAGTCAAAAATGCTTTGAGTCGGCTGTAATGTTGTTATTATGTCCCAGCTGAAAGCTTTTTTTTTTTTTTTTGAAGCTTTAAACAAAGGGGAGCTAGTATGCTTATAGACTTAGAATACCTGGAATAAGTAGGGCCTTGCTTTGCCTTCTAGTGTTGACATTGTACATTGGAATTTGCGCCTTGACTTAAGAATATTAGTATAACGGGCGCCCTCTGCCTCAGCCCTGGACTGAACTCTGCTTAGCTGTGTCTCCGGCCTGTAATTTAGCAAAGGCTGTGATTACACTGTTGCTTCCTGCCCTCAGGGCAGACCTTCTACCACTCCCCGCCCAAACCCTACCTTCAACAGGCATATTCCACCTGCTGTCAGATTTTTTTTGAAGGGTTGAATAACACTGATCTTGTTTTGTTTTAGTCAAATAGTTACACACCAGAATAATGTCAAGCAGCCTAAGAGAATAACTGTATTGTCTCTTTGGTGGCCTTAAACAGAACTGGGCACCGACTGCTCTGTGGCTCTCTCTCTCACACTGAGCAGGTGTGTAAATATTCTTCAGGAATTAGAAAAATGCCCCCTTTCCTCGAGCTCAAGAGAGAAGCCCAAACTCCAAAATGTTCAAAATGCTGAGTGATGCGAGAAGCGGAAGTCATCGTTTCGTACCCTGGGTGTTCCTTTATCTGTGGGCCCGCCCTCACATTAATGCTGTCAGTCTTCATTTTCTCCCCTAACTCAGCCTGAGGTTAGGATACTACTTGGCTTCATATTTCATCGTAACAGTGTTATTTGCCTTTCAGAACCTCTCTCGTAGTTTCCTCCATCCAGATCTAGTTTCTAATCTACAGTAAAGGTGAAGCAACGTTTAGAGCAGAGTGTGAAACCTAACAGGAAATACCTGTACCATGGAAATCTTGAAAAAATGAATTTTTCATACTTGTGTCGCAGCCAAATTTTTTATTAAAAAACTTAAAATTACACTAGGATGGAGGGTATGGGGGGAAAAATGATATAACATTTTAGATTTAATTGTGACTCCCTTCAAATTATATTTTTATCCATTAAACCAGAGCAGAATAGTTATAAAAGTTATTGTGAAGGCTTTTAAAATTTGAGTGCTGGTAGTGCTGATATGAAAGGGGCAAAATGACAAGATTGTGGGAGCCCAAAAAGATTGAGTATTTCATTTTGTTCTCTTTGTTAGAATGTGTGGTATTATTGGTATGCCTTACTTGGTTTCTGTACATAAATATACAGCCAACTGCAAAGAGATCCTGGTGGAATATTAGTCCAACATTTCCCTCTGTTTTCACAAATGGCCTTGTGTCTCTGGCAGAGATTCATCAGTACTCACACTGTTTCAGGCCAAAAGCGCTCCTTTTTTGTGGGTTGTAAGCTCGTATTTGAGCTAGAGCCTCCACACAGGTCGCATTCATTCTGCTGCTTCGTGCACCGTTCCCTTTGGGGATGTGGTGTGTGTCATCATGCTCATAATTGACAAGAGTTGGAGATGGGATTATTTTTTCAGACAAATTAGCCAGATGTCTTTGAGCGAGGTTTACTTTGAAGTCGGCTATCAGGCAAAGTCATGCATTTTAAAATGTAAGAGTAAACATAAAGTAAATTCATTTACAGTTTGTATTGTCTCGTCTCCCTCTTCTTGGAATGAGAAGAAATGCCTTTTTTATGTAGAAGTAGTTGGTGGTGTTGCTTTGTTTGGAGAAGAACGTTGTCCTCAGTGTAATTATACACACAGAAGCACAAGGGATGTCACGTATGACACATAATTGCCTGTTTTTGCTGCCCTTGTATTGCAGTTCTGCACCTCTTTGCAACCAACACACTCAGGATTTTTATCCCCCCTTTTGGTCAAAGACACACCCTCACCTGTGTGTAACCGATCTCAACACTTCAGTCAGCCATTTGTTTTTTATAATCTTGAAAAGAAAATGTGGAATGCTAGAGAAAAACATCCTACCTTTTAGATCTGCTGCCAGCGTTTTTTTCCTCTTACCCCCTTTCATCTTAAAAAAAAAAAAAGGCGTTTCACCATTAGTGTGGTTAGTTGTGATCAAAGCTAAATATCTTTTTATATGAAAAAATCAAACAAAAACTTAAACAAATCAAAGCAGCGTAAGGCCGCTGTGAAGATCACTTCCTATGGATTCTACGCTAATCCCTTAATTCGCGGCATCTAAAGAGGCATGTGCAAGTATGTGACCACATAAATGTCGAATTACCTTGAGGAAGGAGGAAAATGTCTTGAGGGAGAAAAAAATACTTTGGCTCCTGGAAGTGGCAGCCAGACCTTCAGTGGAGCTGTCAAAAAACCAAGGCTGCTCTTTGTCCCATTGGGAAGTGCCTGCTGGGTATACAGAAATGTTGTGGTTTCTTTTTAAAATGTTACTCTATTTAGGAAACTGACAGAAGGATGTAAGCAGTTGGAGTCACGTAACAATGGTATGTCAGCATCTAGAGTTTCGCACCACAATCCAAATCCTTAATGCTGCCATGTCAGCCATACAGTCAGAGAGGACAATGAGGTCCAACAGCAAAAGGATGTCATTATTTTGGCTTCCAGTTCAAATAGCTTTCATGGATTGCCAATTAAGAACATTTTGGTTTATTGTTTTTTGGCTTACTGCTGTTTAGGCTACCGTTACGGCCTGCATAGAGATGAAAAGAGGTTGATAGCGTGTCGAGAAACTACTCTAATCGACATAACTCAACCTGTCGAAAGCCATAAAAGAGATTTCACTGCTATGTTCCTGTGGGATAGGATTGAACTGGTTAACATTTGATGAGAATGCGCTGGTCTTCAGGACTCCTGAACCCCACACCAGTCGCAACCTCTGCAGGTGTTCCAGCCGTCAACCCCTCCCAGTCTGTCCACTACTTCAGCTAATTGGATAATTGGGTCGGATGAGAGTTTCAGGCTGGAGTCTGAAGGATCCCAGGGAAGTCTTGGGGTCCGAAACAGTATAAACAAGACCTGATGTGGCCTTTCGCTGTCAAATCAGAACTACTCAACTATTTTGACAGCAGCTACAATTTAAGTCACACCACGCCAGCTCTCGTGTTTGTTTTGATGAAAATTCAAGCTGGCTCGTTTTGTGGCTGCCTAGTGTCATTTCTGTTTTCGTGTCAATGGCAGTGGGTTTTCTTTTGTGTCTGTGTCTCTCCTGTGGGGAACTGTCTGAGGCTGGCACGCACAAGCGAGCCCCCACAAGCCCCCAGCCCATCCTCTCCTACCACTTTTAAGCTGCACTCCTTTCTCATGTCCTGTTTAGGCATGCACAGGACATGTGTTTACCCTGCCACATGTTTCCACCTCAGTTCATCGTGGCCATAACCTTTGGGATATGGGTATGTGATTGAACATGGGGACAAGGTTGGCAGACAATCATGTCTTATCAGAACATTATTATAACATGTTTATTACTTCAGCCTTTTAAAAAAAAGTATGCTTCTTTTACTAGATTCAGAAAAACTCATTGCACATCCTTTATAAAGACACCTAATGTCTGTCAATAAAAAGGCTCAGGCTTGACATTATATGGATTAATACTGGGTCTTTGAATAGATTTAATCAGCAGCATAATGGGAACAGATTCAAGTTGATAGCAGTTGGATATTTGCATCTGTTTACAAATGCACTGCCATTATATAAACCCTCTGCTTCTGAGCCCATGCTTTCAACTTTAAAGGCATTGTCAAGTTTCATTGACAACACTGTTTATTATTTTAAGCACACTATTTCAACTTCAAGCCTGCTCTTATGTTTCAGATTTGGTCTTACTCTGATCTCGTCTTCACATTGTTTGCAGTGGCAGTTGTCTTGTTCATTACATTTGTCCAATCATTAGAAGTCCAGATTGGTGTGCTGCTACCTGAATGTGATCTAAATCAAGTCTGGAAATTTCCCTCATGTTATTTTACACATTAGACATCCCCATGAGGCGTATTAAGAATAATATATGAATCTGTTGGTGTTTTTGAACAGTTCCAATACAAATTAATAATCTGAGTGTGGAAAAAGTCCTTAAATCACTCATGGCTAGGTTTAGTTTACAGCATAGAAAAAATGTTTTCATAGCGGTGTCAGAAAGTATTAGGAAAGTGACATTTTTTGTTATGGAACTGGACTACAGTGTGTTTTATTTGAAAGGAAACACTGACTCTGGAGTGTAAAAGCTGACGCTGAGCTTTAATTAAATCCACATCAGGTAACTTTTATGTGAACATTTGTGTACATTTAGGCCCCAAGACAAGTCGTCTTATCCAAAGCTCTTATGTTCATCCATTACTGCCCATTCTTAATCATCAGTCAATATAGTTTTTCTTCAGTTTTTTTCAGTTGTGTTGTGCTACGATGTTTTAGGAAATTCTTTTTGTTCTTTGTACACATTTCCTATTCAAATGAGTCTCTGCTTGGACAGTACAATTTCCAATGGTAGTGTTACAGAGAGTCAGTGAGTTATTTTTATGCCACAGTGTACATTTGATATCCTCCACATTGTTCTGAGATGGTTGAATGTG
The DNA here is from genome assembly GCF_900963305.1 of Echeneis naucrates. Taxonomy (NCBI): domain Eukaryota; kingdom Metazoa; phylum Chordata; class Actinopteri; order Carangiformes; family Echeneidae; genus Echeneis; species Echeneis naucrates. The sequence continues at coordinate 3,724,903 of NC_042529.1, read as the reverse complement.
ATCATAGTGATCTTTGCCGACAAAGTGGATATATGTGACTGCTTTAGATGGGGAGAAGGTGCAGATCGTGGCCCATCAGCAGCACAGTAGGTGGTGGTTGTCTGCCTCTGGCTACATCGATGGCAGAATTGCCGGGCCTCCACAGTCAAGGCTGCCACAGCAATTTTCGAGGAGAGGACTTCTCTCATTGTCGTTCGGGGTACTTGATGCAGCATGGTACCCTTTTTTTTTTTTTTTTTGAGCAGATCATTAGTTGTAACAAGACCCCCAAAGCCCCACCAACTACTGTGCTCTTCAAAGACAGTTAAACCCTTCCGCTGGATTTGTGTCCGTACTCCACAGCGAAGCAGAGACAGAAGATACGGTTTCAAATAGGCTCCATAGAATACTTTCATCATGATGACATTGCGATCTTTTTGTCGCAATTTATTTTCATTCTGCTTGCAAATCAAACCCCCACCTTTCTAACAACAAAATATATTTGATGAATTACAGTGGGTACCTTCAAAAATAAGCCTTATATGGACGGCAGATTGCTTGTTTGCGAAAAGCTTGAAAAATATGTTTCGGCAGATGGAATTGTTAACTTATCAGTGCTTGTCATATTCGTTCCACTGGCTTGATACTCTAATTGACTGTTCAAAAAGGTTCTGGCTGTCAGAGGATTATGTCTTAGGCCTTTTTTTTTTTTTTTTTTTTTTTTTCGTGGGGTGGCGGCTTTTTGGAGTGAAAGGTCAGATACATCAGAGGCTTAGCCAAATCGGTGATTTAGCCCAAATATGATCCTCTCCTCGGCACAAATGCCGCCCTTAGGACGTCGTTTTCCAAGAGCTTAGTTAAAACAAAAGGGCAAGCTGATCTTTGACATTGATAGTTTTCTCAGTTTTTGTTTTGATGGTCTCATCCAAGCTGTTAGTTCAGCATTCAAGATGGGGTGGAAATTCCTTTTTAATTGCCCAGCAAGATGGCATGTCAGGCTTGATGGGTATCTCCCTTTTGGTGCTGGATTAAAATGAATATTTAACAACACAGCCCTGTTTAATAGTTAATTTCTTTAAATCCTTTTGTCTTTGTCAACCACGGGGTGCCAGTCCATTTCAAACTGAACAACTGTGTCTCTTGCAGCCTCAGATGGGAGACAGATGCTTTCCTCTGATAATATCATGAAGGGTAAATCCACCTATTAAATACCCCCAAGGTAATGCCTGAGGGGAAGCAGGAACAAGTTCTGTTCCCAGGCAGAGAGAGATACAAGGATGTGAATAATATTCTATTTTCCAAAAATGTATTTAAATGTTTATTTTTCTTTGTGTGATTACACTTTTCGAGGACTTTGGCATCAGTGTTTAAGTTTATTCATTGTCTTAGTGTCTTGTGTGTTGCCAAGAATTTTTCTGTGGTATTTACACAGCTGCAGCGTGCCGAGACGCAGTGCCAAAGTAGCACTGGTAAAATTCAGCTTCCCGTAAAAGTGTTAAATTCAAGTGAAAATTTGAAAACAGTCAGCAGGAATACAGATATTGACAGTATTAACATTTTATGCTATCCAATGATGGTGTTTAAGCAGTTAAAGGTTCAGTAGCAACTAAGTAAAGTAGATGGATGTGAGGATGGAGGCAATTTAAGAAAAAGTGCGAGGAAAAGCAGACGTCTAATGAAATACTTGAGTGGTGATAGTTTTAAGCACCACAGCTTCTCTACTGATGTGAATCCTTTGCTTGCAGCTTACCGACAATAAAACCTGCCTTATCAAATTTAATGAGTGCAGCAGAGCGAACTTAAAGAAACATTGGAAAAGGCTAAAAAGTCCTTTCTCTGTATTTATTTTTGACAGTTTTCTTGTAGCTGTAATAATTTTCCCATGTGATGAAAAGCAATTCTAACTGTTACAGTCGGCAGGAATAATTTTTTTATTATTATTTTATTTATTTTTCTGGGGGGGGATTCCCAACATCAATAATACCCTTTTACTTCCTCAACCAGGTTAGCTAACTCCCTAGCATAAAGGATAAAAAAGGCACTGTCTGTTAACAAATCATACAATCCTCTCAGGCCTTTACAAATACACGGTGTCTTTACTTCAGAAGAGGAAAATAGAGCTGTCCGTGACATGTTGTCAACTCTTGTGAGGGTCACACTTGAGAGATGCACTTCTACTGACACGCAAAGTGTCTGTCTGTAGCTTTTAGCACTGCGGCTTGTTTGGGCAAATGCACCTCCGTACAATAGAGTTGTCTTCACCTGAGGGCATGAGTATGACTGACTGATGGGCAGGTGGAGTGCTTCTTCAACACCACCCTGATTAGCCTTTAGTTTCTGACAAAACGCTGTGATTATGGGCTTCAGTGACCAAACAAGGCGAGATGCAGACGCTATTGAGACTTGAGTCAGAGGCATGAAACCACCCACCTCAGCACTGTCTGGCACCAGTGAACCTTTCTACACTTCGCACTGCATTTCGCAACAGCTGACCTCATGCAAGATGAGTCAATGCCGTTCGAGCAATAAGATGCTTTTATTCCTGCTCGTGGAATTTTTAAGGTCAACAGGTTAGGAGCATATTTCTGCCAGAATTTCTCTGAAATTAGCCGTCTTAGTTACCCGTACTTGAAGCATTATAGTTGAACGGTTTAGCTGTGTTGGTTTTGTCAATGTCTCAGTTTCCTTTGACAGTTCTGGACCTGCTTCCGCCCAGATACAGATAGTGGCATGTCAGCACCTACATGAGGCGTCCTGGACGAATCACTGAGTGGAGACGGTCAGCATAGAGGCCCCTGTATGTCTAGAGGACAAACTGTCTCTATTGCATTAGTGTCGCAGAAAGGCAGATTGTGAGCAGTGATAATGGCTTTCTGAGGATGCACTCATTTTAGAAGTGGCCCTCTCTCTCCTCTCTGTCATCAAGCTTTTGCACTACTGAGCATTAACAGAGTGGGGCTGGATATTGCCTGATGCATGTCTATTCAGTGTTCGTAATATCACAACACATTGCCAACCCTCAAATGGGCTTTGTCTAGTTGAGCAGCTCCAAGTTACCCATCATGACAAGAAGTGGAAGTGTTATGAAAGAATAAGCAGTGATTTAGCTATGATGCAGAATATTTTTTGTGATGCTAATGAGTAGGTACAGTTGTTTTGATGTGTGCCGCAGTATTGCATTGCAATCAGTGATAGAAGTGGAAAACAATTTCCATGAAATGGCCTGCTGTTTTCCATTGAACTGAAACTTAATAGTTATTTAGAGGTCCATTCTTTGTCCTGATCTCTTTTGCCTAATTGCTGCTGCGATAATTGTACATGTGGATACTAAGACAGCTTTTAAGCCCATTGATATTGCTGCTCTCTTTGTAATGCAATTTAGACCTTTTGTTCACATAAAGTGCTATTACATAAAGAAAAAAAACAAAAACAGTTACTTGGGAATAAAAATGCTTGATAAAATTACATCTGTCGTGGTAGCTAAACAATGAAGAAGTAGAGAATGGTGTGTTTTTGCATGGTTGAATGCAGTATTAATTTTAAAGTTTAAAATCAGGAATAAATATCTATTTAGGGCATCCGCCTATGTCTTAGTTTTTTTTTTTTGTTTGTTTTTTTTTAAAGACATCATGTTTATGTTTTTTGTGCAAACTCTACTTAACCCTCTCTATCTGAAGGTAACTTAGCTGAAGGCAAGTAGGGAGCACTCTTTGTAACACTGAGATCCGTGTATAATTAACAAAAGCAGCCCTGTTTATGGTTTGCCCGTGAGCCAACACTGCATGCTAATTTGAACTCAGCCGAGAAGCTTTTGGGGCAAGGGCATCTTTGCCTGAAAACAAAATGGGTGCCAGCATGCAGCAAGGCTTTCCCTAAGCCTTGGGTGTGTCTCACAGATGCAAAATCTCAGTTAAAAGTCGGGTTTATTTATTTAGCCCAAAATCAAGGTTTTATAGTAAAAAAATGTTGTTGTGTTTTTTGTGTATATATATATATATATATATATATATATATATATATATATAGCACATGAAGGGTTAAATTCATCTGGCTTCCCATCTTGCTGTTTGCAGAATGAGCAACGTATTATCTTAAAGCTCGCTAGTGGCAGTGTTAATTAAACCCAGATTAGCATTTGTGTGTTCAGATGGTCATATTCCTGTTGGCAAACTGAAACTGAGACTGTTGCCACTTTTTTGTTTATTTGCCACAACTTTGACCGATTTGGACATTTTTCTTCTCTCTCCATCTCAATCGGTTTGAAAAAAGTAAATTATAGGTTCTGGACCAGTTTACATTTCAGCTCATCTACTGAGAGAAATCCTTTAGCTCCACTGTTAAGTGCTGCGTGTTGGCTGAGCATTGTAAATACATCACATTATCAACCACATTAATTTCAGACCTGCTTCCACTTCTCACCACTCTGCAGTTTGGGTAATTGTTTCTGAGCTTTCAGCTTTTATTACCTCAAAAAGGGTCTTAACTTGTCTCCAATGACTGTTATGCAGACTATATTTCCAGACTTTCAGACCAAACTGTCACCAAAGTTGTCAGTCCTCATTATGCAATCACACAGCATATCCCGAATGGCTGAAAGTACTGAAAATAGTCTCAGTTAAAAGCAGGTGTATTCATAAATGCTGTATTATCATCATGATTGTGACCAAGCTGAGACTGTTCAGTGGTAAAGACAGGCAGGAACACTATATTTGATGTTGTTTGAGGTTTTCAAAAGCATTGCATTATTCTGCCCTCTGTGAACCTGCAGTTCGTATGTTGATAACATTCATAATAATTACACTTAACGAGGTGAAGCTTAGTTAAATAATTGAAGTGCATTCTCCATTCAAATTCATATGGATTGAAGAGTAGAAGTGTGTTTCATTGTGTATGTTCCAGGTACAGCTTAGATGATTAGATAAAACAATATTCTCTTTCTGGGCAGGCTAAGTTTTACATTTCATAGAATTATGTTTTTATGTGCCAGTTCTGGTTGGTTACAGTGAAGTCAGGCTGAAAGGATTTTTTTTTTGTGGACCCATGTCTGCTTCCATTTCACTGGAGGAACTGCAGATAGTTATCCACAGCCATATGACAGTAGGACAGCCAGTCTGACAGACGGACAGACAGACCGTCACATCGGAGCTGTTGATTACTCTCTCAAGGTGTGTCTCTGAGTGTGCAGCTTGGACACAAACTCCACTTCTGATGCCTCCAACTATACCTACCCCTCTAGACTCTTTATATGAGATGGGGCTTTTTGGTCTCTAGCTAACCCCACCTGGGATCACAAAGGGATTGTAAAACCACACTCAGTTTTCTTTCTTTGTTTATGCCTACAGAATAACACAACTTTGCCCGTCTATGCTGTGCAGTTTAATAACTGTTTTCTCTCATTACCGAGGTTCCTGTAAGCCAGCTTTTAGAAACAAAGCTTCATTGTCAGCCCACAAACATTAGTGTCATATCCACTGTAAGTGTGGCTGTGTAACTGCACTCAGCTTTGAAAAGGCTTCTGTCATTAAGTCTGTGTTGTTTTATAGCTTCCCTAAATTATCGGCTCAGAGTAAACTGCATTCTTATTTTTCTATCTCATGAACATATTTTTGGATGAAAGAGCCTTTGTGTGATCATTCAGACCAAATGTGCACTCATCTGCAGTGTTGTCTGCCTACCAACAGACCTCTGGAACAACAGCCATGGGCACACAAAAAGCCCTTCAAGACTTGTTTGCTTAAAAAAAAAGAAAAAAAAAAAGAAACTATTAATGTGCCCATACGGTCACTTAGAAGGAAGAAACCACCGCAGTGTACCCATTCATTATACACCCACATAACTTTAATCAATATGAGAAAATGATAGACAGCTGGGATTATGCCTGTGTGCGCGTATTATGCTTTTGCACTTTTCTCCTCTCCTGCATGTAGACCTCTTATATCTGTATGCTTCTCTTGTAATAATTGCTCATGAGGAGACAGGATGGGTGGGGCAAAGCGCCTCCAATTTCACCAGCCCACAGTTTTAATGGCACTTTACCACTTTGAAATAGCTTTCTTTGTTTAAGAGGTATGTGCTTTATGCAATAAGCTGGAAAGCAGACAAAGAAATGTACCTTTTAACCTCCGATTTAAGGAGGCAGACAAAATGAAGTAAATGTCATGATATAGTTGAATAGGTTCTGTAGCTTTCAGATATCACTGAGTCTACTGTATTCCTTGATTTAAACTAAATAAAATGCATTTTCTTAGCTTCTGAGTGGAATGGCTTTACCATTGTGGTCCAGCGTTCTGTCAGTAATATCAGCTACTTGGCACTGAGACATTGTCCCAGGGCGTAGTTTTTCCCCATCCAGACACACTGGAAGCTGTGTAGTGCCACATCCTGACAAGAAGCATCTCTGTTACATACACAGGACAGATGCTTGACAGTTCACTTCTCGAAACCGTCCAAGAGCTAACTGGTTGCCTTTCCACTGGAGGGAAAAGCCAGAAAGGCGAGAAGACACGGAGAGCATGGCAGAAAGAGGGATGGGTCTCAGGGGCAAAGCTCTGACGGAGGAGGAGGACAGACTCTGACAGGAACTTTGTTACCCTATTCATACAGTCTCCTCCCATTTTCTCCAACTCAACGATAAATTATTTACTCCTGTTGCTTTTTGACATTTACTGTCAGCTCTCTTGTGCTGGGTGTATCAGCAAATGTTCTTCCACCGTAAAAGCAATCGAGTTTTTCCCTATTCTGTTTCCTGTCGCTCACAAGTGTGAAACTGAGTAGAAGAGGGTTAGCACACGAGGAGATGTGTGTAACTGAGTTTATAGGTGGAGAACTGCAACCCGTTCTTGTTTGTAAACAAGAAATCCAACTGTTGGATGCCGTTTTTTTTTTTTTATTTAACAACCCAATGTAATGGTTGAACAGATCTCTTACCCTCAGCTCTCTTTGTTCTTTCCTATTTGGGTCAAGAGGAGGTTGTTGTCAGGCTGTGTAGGATGTTTCAGTTTGTTAGTGGGTTTGATTCGCTTCAGAGTAAAGAGACAAAGCTTCCCAAAAAACATTAAAGAAGAAAATTCTTTGCACATGTATCACATTAAAGGGAGAGTATGATCTTTCAGCCTTGTGAATGAACCAAACCCCTCTACACAGCACTAAACTGAGCTTCATATATGTTATCAGAAGTGTAGTTTACATAGCAGGTGAGTGAACAGAAAGGGAGGGCGAACAAGAATTTTCGTTTGTAGGACATTTCACCTTGGAGGAAAAGCAGGTTGTATGAATGCCGTCACCCTTTATCAGGTTTCATTTAGTTGACTAATAATGCAGCGATTTATTTTAATTGTTACAAGATGCGTTGCAAATAAAACTGTAATGAAGAATATTAATTGCCTCTTAAATCTAGTTGTCAGTGCGAACACTGAAAATCTCAGCTGTCTGTTTTTCTCTATGGCAGGCATGTGGTGGAATACCTGGCAGTTTAACCTATTTAAAGATGAATAAATAGTTGACATTCATCTAAAATTTAAATTTAGTCTCTTTATAAGGTAATACTGTGGTGAGTGAGTCATCACTGTTTCACTCTCTCTTCATTTGAAAGCCTTGTTGAATGAGCTTGTCCAGATTAAGGGGTGGATTTAGCTGTGGGTCACTGCCGCAAATCCAAATATTCCAGAGGTGCTGATGGCTGCTGTCATGTTCACAAGCACACTGAGAGCCTTCACGTGCATCCACTCCTTATCACCTTTGACCATTACATTTCTTCGAAATCATGTGGGAACCGGTCTATCACAGCAATAAGAAAGCAGACAAACACATGCCTTTACACCCTCTGCAGTCAGACACAGCTGTGGACCCAAAAAAAAAAAAAAAAATGGGCGCACGTTCTCTCAAACATGCACACTGTCATGCACATGCTTCTTTTTTAACTGCACCTGAATCGTTGAGAGGCTTTCCAACTGCCCGTCATGTCAGTCACACCCTCGCGATTATTTGAAAATGCCCATTGATGGAGGAAAGGAGCGTTTATTTCTTTTTGACCACACGCATACATACATGCGCACACACACACACTGAGGCCACTGCCGTGTATTCAGCTTTCACTGATATTTTTTCCCACAGTATGTGAGACTGAATAGAAAGCACTCAAGTGTGTGCACAGTTAATGGTAATCAGGAACTGGAGTGATGTGCCCTCATGAGTAAGAGCGTTAACTTATCAGGCTGAGACTGGAGATATGGCTGGCCAGCCCTCCAACAAAGGAATTTGTTTTGTTTGCCCAGTTGATATGTTTGCAGTAGAATGCAAACAAATGTTTTAGTCACCACGGCCCAATGTCCAGCCTTGATTCCAAACTTAAGCTGTTTCACTTAAGCTACAAAGGTTCCACATTTTAATAAATAATCTAAATAAATATAACCCGTAATGAAACGTATATCTGTCCAAGAGGGGACCTGTTGCTCCATTAGACTGATTTCTAGTCCCTGCCCTGTATCATGGGCATGGTTTGTAAGTGGAGTCCTCCCTCACACTGGGAGGCACTGTGGCTTGGTCATGAGAGAGCATAAATGATGAAAACAGTGATGTTATGTGACACACAAGGCATGCATGATGAACTATAGCATTACTTCTAAACAAAAGGCATATTTTCCCCCAGGCTTCCCGCCTTAGCGGTTTAAGACGTTTTCTGTGTCGAGGAGAAATGGACAGCACTCATTTATCCAGAAATTTTTCTTTTATGGCAGTAAAGCAGCAGCTGCCAGCTCCTTTTGATCAGACGAGCTGGAAGGAACGTAGCAGAAAGTAAGATAATTCTCTGCCTTTTTAGGCTTTTCTGTTTTTCTCTGTCTGAAACGTCATCCTCCTCTTGTTCAACATCTCTTTCCCTTCGCTTCATGGCCCAAGCAGTGAGCGTAAAGCACGCCTCTGCCTTACAGTAAACTTTCCCAGATCCTGCCCATATCTTAAGCAAAGGTACTGATTATCGGCAGGGCAGAGGTAATGCAGCTCTGCACAGCATTAATTGGCTGATTAACATGAGGACAGTTTAGCACTTCACTGTCTCACACTCACACCATTAATCAAGAGAGAAGCTGTGCCAGCTGAACTGCTGCCAAAAGCCTGACACAGACCACTATAAAGAAAGAAAGAAGAGGTGTGGGTTCAGCACACAGCTGAAAGGGAGACGTGATCCACTCTTTGGTTAGACAGAGTACTGCAGCCTCCGGCCCAGGAAGAACGGATTGAGACTTTAATGTATAGCAGCAGTTCTGGTATGGTTTGTTTCAACAGCCTCTCCTCTTCTCTGGAAGGTCTGAAGAAACATGTAAGGATTTGTTCTCATGCACGAGTCCCAGAGCAGACACACAGAGCGGAAAAATCTTTTGGGTTGTAGGTTATTTGATTTAGTTTGCCATGTTTTTCTTGATTTCTTCTCTAATGAACTAAGCAGCGCAAACAATCTTAGCTTTTCATGTCTAATCACACCAGATGATCCGCTACCATTTCATCACATCAAAGCATTGCATCGGGCAAGGAACCCCCAAAACATCTGCCAGCTGTCCATGCACAGCATTCCAGTCTCAGATGTGCCTCCTGTTTGTTCTTTCACCTCCACTGCAGATGCTGTGAAATAAATATTGCTCTTTTCTCAGTGAAGGAAATGAAGTGATTGAACTGTCCCAAACACACTTAAGCCAAAATTCAGTTTGCAGTCGTTTTCTTTTTTTTTTTTCCCATTCAACCCCTAAATAAATCTTTGTTAGGTCTACCATCTCAAAATTTCACTCTGTACCAGCTCAGACTATGATGTTTATACCAGCCAGAGAACCCTGAACCACACATCTCTAATTACAGTGCACAATGTCTGATCATTGTCTGCAGTCATCCTCCACCCTTTTCTGCACTTTGTCATCCTCATTTTAACTTCATGTTCTTACCCCCTTATTGCTTCTTTTACTCTTCACACACTTAGGTTCATGCTAACAGTTTAATAAGTATGTTGGAAGTGTTTAACAGGTTCTTCAGGGAACTGGTGCAAAATCACAGCATTGCTCACATAGTTCCAAGACTATTCATTTGACTCTAGAGACATCAATCGCACCTCAGAGATGGAACAGGAGTCCCACGTCTGCCACAGAAACTCATTGATATAATTCTAATCTGCCGTACCAGCGATTTTGTGTTGTGACTAGTCAGGTTGCATGCCTTTTCATTTCTTTTCTTTTCTTGGACTTCAAAACACTGCCAATGTCTGCCAGGACCATTGAATTGACTTCTGAGGACAGCTTAATCTATGTAAATCTTTGACTGTGTGTTTGTCTAGTGGCTGATCAGGGACTGTTCACAGTTGGCGTTGAAGGGGCTTCGAGGGCTCTTGAGCTTTTTTTTTTTTTTTTTTTAAGTTGACTTGGCTCACGTATCGGAGCAACACCCACCCTGTGGAAGTTTGAGCCTGCTGTTCTTCTCCAGTGTGCAAACGGTTGACATTTTGACAAGTGATGACTGTGTCTTATTGTTGGGTTTAACTTGTGCACCTGGGTTTCCCTCAAAGCAAAGCAAAGGAGACGCACTGTTTAGACCAGCTGATGTGTCTGTGAGCCAAAGCCATACTGCTGTGCAGCTGTGTGTATTCTTGTGCCTGTGTTTAAGCACACTCATGGCTCTGGAGTAAACACAGTAAATGCATAGTGTAGTTACTGTATCACTCCTATTCGACCCTCGCTGCATTTCCCAGTGTTGCTTTTGCTGGCAGATTGGAGGTGTGCTTGTCATGGGGGTTTTTCAGGCAGCCCTTCTCCCAAGGGGAGCACAAGGAGTGACTGGTGCACAATCAAAGTATACAGCTGTCAGTTTTCCAGTCTTCTTCATTCTCCTTAATGATGTAGTTATACAGGTGAATGTCGTGTTTCTAGTATAAGTGGGAAAACACATATTTAACACACTTAAGTCAAATCTCTGCTGCCCTTAAAGTCTTATTTTGCAGCCAGCAAATGAACACAGTTCATGGAGTAGCATCACCATTACACAAAGCCAGTTATCTTCCTCAGCTTCTACACAAGATGGATGGAAAGGAAATGCCTGTCTGCAACCTGTTATCAATTCTGCCTGGGTGGTTGGCAGTGGATCACGTTCTGTCTTTGATAGCTGGGAGGGTCTGGCAGCTGGACACCCCCTCTACTTTGCTTCTCACTTTGGTCTTGCCTGTTTTCAGTTTTCATCATGTGGCAGATAATTGCCCTCACAGTTATGGGTTTTTTCTGTGTGTGAGTGTGTGTGTGTGTGTGTGCCCATAATTGGGAGCAGCAGCCAGGCTCTCCTTGACTTCCGGTTTTATTGCCATTGCCACCTCTGTGTGTATTATTGTTACTGTAGGCATATAATGGGCTTTGTTGGACGGGCTGTATTATATGGACTATATATATATATATGTGTGTATATTTGTATATGTATATGCGCGTGCACATATATGTATATATTAATATTTTTGTAGATGTATTATGTGAGCCTCTAAACAATAAAACAGTTTTTGCAATTTTAAGCAATTTAACATTCTCTTCATTCAGCATTCATTATTCATGAATATATGCTTCACGTATAATACTGGTCAGGTGTGGTGTGCTGGAGATGGAGCATGTTTTTAAGCTCCATAACCACAAAATGGTGTCGCCTCCACAAACAGAGACAAACTCATCAAATTGAAAGTGATGCACCCAACCTACCTGTAGCAGCACGTGTGCATTCACACAAAGCACAAATGGCTGAGTTATTCTAATGCCATCACTGTAACACATGAACAGTGCTGGGCGGAAATAATGACATGGGCTGAGTGAGCCACTGATGCGAACCAGATGAGGCACTCTGACTTAAAAGGCAGAGAGGGAGGAAACAGAGCAGATCTGGACAAACTGAATTGACAGCACGAAGCGCACAGTGAGGTGGAGCGAGTGACTTTGGCATTCGCATCAAATCATCCATGTAAACACACGACAGGTTCACCTAGACGACGACAACAACAGTGTGGCTCTTTGCTATTTAGATTCTCTTCGTTTTCCTCCTTGCAAAGTTTTGCTTTGGTCTTATTTACTGCACAGGTGCTATATGTGTCTGTGGCTGAACAATACACAGAGTGCTGTCAGTACTTTTTTTTTTTTTTTTTCATATGCGATGATGTTTTTTGGAAACTAAGTGGATCCATTTTATGTGAGCAGTGTTGCAGCGAGCTTGGCCATGGGCCTGCCTGAGGCCTGGTTCAGCACTGCTCTGTTCTGGCCCAGCCACAAAGTGCAGCTCTTTCTCATGCGGCCCCTGACCTCCTGACGCGTTTCCTGACCCAGGAAATAGAATTAACACCTCAGACTGGGCCTTGGGGTCCCACAGCCGCATACACAGCTGTGCATGAGCCCCATCCAGTCAGACTCGACTAGCAAGTGCTCCCTGACAACTGAAGCTAAGATGAAAAAGTCAAGCTGGAGATTTTCTTTGGAGCATATGAATAGAGATTATTACCCTGCTAATTATAATGTCTTTGGTTGGATGAAGAGTTTTAATGCTGCTGCAGTTTCAGTAGTAACTGGAGCCAAATGACCTTCAGTAGCGTCCAAATGTCTGAGACCAAGTCCCCATTCACTTGATTAGCTCCATGTCTTCAAATGCTCTGTTTCTTTTATTACTCGGCTAAATTTATCTAGAAAATAATGCAAAATAATTGCACAATTACAGTTTGACTAAATGTCACTATGACCCACCTGTAGTCCAACATCACGAGGAAATTCTGCAATGGCTCATGTAAATCAAAGTGAGAGGTAATGTGAAAACCGGCAAGTCAAACACCCAGATGGAGGTTTGGGGTTGGCATTTCAGCAGTCATTTTGTAACAGTGCTCTTACAGGTTTAATGCCCCCACCCCACCCCCCCTCAATACTCCAAACCTGGTGCAGCTTTTATCAAAGTGGCCAAATTTCAACAGCGTTTGATCTTTTTTTTTTTTTGGTGGTGCTTTGCATTTGGATCGTGTCTCCAAATCACTTTCAAGTAATGTGAGATATCTTGTACATCAGACCTTACTGGTTCAGCCCACCCCCTGGTGTTCTCCAAAATAAAAATCTATACAATATGAAATGCAATGCCCTCCACCAGGGGTTCTTTAATAACATGGTGGCTTTCTCATGTTATGAATGCAGTAAATCTGGGAACTGGGGTTTAAAAAGAGAAAAGTGGATTATCTGTTTATTAGACGTTTTATGTGAATCATATATCATAAGGGATGGATCTTGATATTCTGAAGTCTTAAGTGCTTTATCTGTTTTCTTCATTAGTTAAAGGCTCTTATGCCGGGCAGGCAAAATGCACACATTTATGTGCATTTGCACACACACACACACACACAGACTAGCTAGTTCCTGCATATAAGCACCCCATGTGTTTGCATTTAAGTCACACATTGCCAATCTCATGGGAGCACTTTGAAGCATACTCCTCCAGAGCAGATCATAAAACAGGAGTATAAGTAGTTTTTCACATAGTTGTATCCCAGAACAGCCCAACACTGCCACCTCCTCCACCTCCACCTCCCACCCAACAGCTCACTGCCTCCACCTTCCACCTCAGTCCACTTACTCTCAAAGGTGCAGGGTGAGCATTTGGCTCAGAGATTGCTGCGACCACGTTTTAAGTGACTCCAATCACATTTCTCTCCAGATGTTCCATAGACAGACTCAGAGAGGCAGCAATGGTGAAAGTGGTGCTGCTCTTGCTATGTGAAAGTTAACATGGCAAACATCAAACGGCGTGCTAGCTGTTTCTTTCTTTTCACAACTATATTTGTGTGAAAATTGGTTTGTCAGCTAACTGTATCTCACCCCAAACTTTGCACCTCAACATTATTGAAAACAGAAAATTTGAATTCTCTGAACCACATCTGTAACTTTTGAGCTGCAGTAGAGTGTGCAAAAACCAAATGTATGTCTAAATGCTGCTTTATGACTCAGGATGTGTTTTATTTATTTATTTATTTGTTAATTATTGTTGCTTGACATATATAGAGATATAAATTAAATAGATAAAATTTTTATTTTGAGTCTCAATCCATCTTTTGTACTGTTTGTGTATCTCCTTCATTAATCCTCATATTCCTTTGTCTCCACAGTACTTTGAGGTGCCTTTTGATTCCAACATGAACCGGACAAAGAACCGTCCACTTGTCAGAGGACAGATCAGGTACCATCTTTTTTTGTCTTTGCGCTTGTTTAACAGCTGTTTTCTCACAATCTTCTGTATAAAATACTTGGCATAGCAACCGCATCTGCCCTGTTGCTCAGTTTAAAAAGACTGCGAAAAAGGACTGAGAAGTGAGAGCAACACAAGAACTCGGCATGAGCTGGAATTTGGATCAGTGTGACGGACCACAGCAGCATTACATGACAGCTACTGAGCCATCCAAGCTGCCTCTTGTACCATTCATACTGGACCAGTGTTGCCTTGCTCACTGACCTTGCCCAGGCTTTGCTGAGGCATATTTTTCAAGGCGTGAAACATGACGTAACACCCCGTGGGTGCTTGTTTGCAATATTATAATGTAGTTTTAAACCTAAATGAAACATTAGCACCGAGCACTCGTCCAGTATTGATTCACATACTGTATTTCTATTACAGCTTTATTTATTGACTTCTTATGGCACTGGGGCAGAGCTTAGTGTGTGATATAATGGAAGCCAGAGAGGAAAGCTGCCAAAGAGAGAAATGCATGCCAGCAGTGCCTGTCCTCTGTGTTACACCTGTCGGGTGTAATGCGAGCTCTTTCCCAGGTTTGGAAAGAGGAGGTGGGGGCTGCTGTGTTTAGGGTGTAGTTTACCTGACTGTCTCTTACTGCTTAGATGGGAGATAACCTCTGCATTGGTACCCAGTGAACTGGTTGCACCGCCACACGCCGACAAATTTTTGGGCGACTGCCACAGTTCAACAGCAGGCGCACGCACACATCATGCATTGATTCATAAACCACAAAAACACAAACCAGACATACGTCCTCCTCCCCTGTACTTGGGAATAGGAACTTGCTCTTATATATTTCACTCTTCCAGGAAATGCTCTGTGATAATTTCCTTTTTATATTTAGTCAGGCAGAATAAAAGCAAACTCGTAGACATAAGAGGATGAATCACTAACAATCACTAACAGTCCAATTTATGTGCAGCAGGGACAAGGAATCGAAATACATCTGTTGCCTTCACCAGCAACCTAGTCACTTTGTGACTGAACAGCCTGTTGGTATCACGACTGTTCCTTGACCCAGAGCTATCTCATCCCACTTTTAGGAATTCTGCATTGACATGCTGTTTAAACGTGGACTCTCCTGCTGTTCAGCTGGTGATTGAAGATGCTCTCTGACTGTCTAAACACAGCCTCTCCTCTCTGGCTTTTAGTGTGTCTCTGACACAAAGGAGGTGTGTGTCTGTCTGTCTGCGAGACACAGAAACGTCATATTTCTCTCCCTGCGTTTCTCCCCGTCTCTCTTCTTTCTCACTCAGACGTACAATCTTGCGTAGAGACAGCGAGCAGATGGGAGGCGGGACTCTCCTGTCAAACAATTCATCAAAAGGCCAAATTTTACACATTTTCCATTTTGTTTCCTGAATAAGGCTTTTTATAAGTCAAGTGCTGTTCCACTGCTAGATCTGCTTGACTGTGGACATCTTGTCTGCCTCCGTAGGATGCAAGCAATCATTTTATGTCATGACTACAATGGTGTATCATCTTTCCCACCTTTTGTTGTTGTCCTGTAAGATCTGAACCCTGATCCTCCATCCTTTGTTGTGGTCTTGCTGAATGTGAGGTTTCCATCTGTGGTGATGCTAAATAGCTTTCAGCTTGGTAAGAGAAGGAGCCCAGAGGATTAGCTTTAGTCTTTGAAAGGTGAATACTTGCACCGCATTTTTATTTATTTTTTTTTTTTTTTTGTGTTGAAGTTGTGTGTGATTTGGATGCGAAGAGAGTTAACCAAGTTAGCCTCGGGTTGGTTAGTGTTCAGGTCATCATACCTCCGTCTATTGTTTTCAGTAAAATAATTTTCAAAGTCCAGGTGCATTAACTGCTTTCAACCCCATATCATGAGAGGAATTTGCTTTACAAAACCTTTCCAAGCTACTTTTTTAAGGTGGGAAATAAACTTAAAGGCTCAGCTTCTTTGTTTCTTCATGACTAGAATTGTGACTAATTCAGGTATCCTCTTTTTAATGTCTGTAAAGACAAAAAGGAAAGTAAACTGTGTTGTGAAGGAGATATGTAATTCAATTCAGCTTCGTCCTAGCATAGATGCATTAAGTTGTTTACCAACTTTGTCCAAATTTAATTTCCCTCAATTTCTTTGGTTTTCTTTCCTTTGTGTGCTTCTGTTGCTGTTTTGACTACAGAATGAGCTCTCTGTTATTTTTTAGGCTTTTCCTCTGTATTTACTGATTTGTATGTCCTTCTTTCTGGCTTTTTAAAAAAGAAAATATATATATTCACAGTTTTCTGGTGTTGAAGCCTCTAATGCCACTGTAGATTTTCTCTGCAGTTGCTTACCACTCAAATATTTAAAAGGTAACTCAGTTTTAAGTGGAATCTTCCTGTTTCTTTAAGTCATTCCCTTGTGTTTTCCATCGGGATCCATGGCCTTGATTGTGGTCTAACCAGCTGCCCACATCCCCGGCTTTCTGTATTGACTTTACCCACCTGATGCTATGCCTGCGGCCGTGTCAGACTGTAAGTGGAGGACAGTAAACCCACCTCAGGCCATGTGACGCATTCCCTCCACTGACCCCTGCTGAGCCAGCCCACAGTCAAGACTGTCAACAGCCCATAGGCATCCTGCACGGCCCCACCTCAGCCCACATAAAACAGACATAACACCACTAATCACATTAATGCGCCCTGCTCTGCCGCACCACCAAAATAAAAGCCCTGTTTGCTTTTTGAAGAAAAGGCCTGCATTTGGTCAAGATTTTAATCTGCCCACTCTCTAATTTATGGAGCATTTACTGGTGAATTTGAACCAGACCTTGCCATCACTGCTTTCAATAAAAGATGAGGGGAGGAGGAGAAGGAGGAAATCTTCATCCGGCTAAAAGCCTGAGCCACTGTGGTTTTCTGCAGCTAGTTTTGATCTCTGCCGTGTGCACACGCTTGCAGGGCTCCTTTTTATCCCTGACAAACTCTTATCAGATGAGCTTTTTGGAAGCCTCCCGTTTTGAGACTCAGCCATGCTCGGCTGCAGACTGTCAGTGTGTGGCCCCCCATAGGTATGAGCTGGGCATGTTTGGTTATCAATGTCCGATCTTGTGTCTGCACAAGCCAACAAAGCTTTGTCATTTCATAATCTCCACTGCCGTGATGGGCTTTTGTCTGTGCCTGAATCTGTCTATTGTAACTTGCCTTTTATCAAAAGGAAACTCATCTTGTAAATTAGCTTTTGTTGCAAATGTTTTTTTTGTTGTTTTTTTTTTTTGGTCTTGCTGATTAAACTAACTTAAGTCTTTGCTTTCCTTTCATCAGTCCACTCCATGCTGTGTCCTTTGCTCTGGCCTGTGGGGTTCCTGGAGTAGCTCTGCTCACGCTGGCTGTCAATCCTATAACGGGCTTCTTGGGCGGCCTCAACATCTTTCTCTACACCTGTTGCTACACACCACTCAAGAGGCTCAGCATCACCAACACCTGGGTGGGTGCAGTTGTGGGTGCAATACCTCCTGTCATGGGCTGGACGGCGGCCACAGGATGTCTGGATCCAGGTACGACTCACTCAGCTCGGATAAGGGTTTTAGGGGATTCACGCACGTGTGTACATGCTGAAGTTGAAACAAGAAGCTGGTCGAGAGAAAAAGATTCAAATGAGGGGCATCTTTAACAAGTTTATCCAGCTCCTCTACTGGGTGGATTTGCTGCTTTTCTCAGTTTGTATTTCAGGATGATGAAATGAGTTTTCCATTGACATTTGATGAAACTAAATGATAGATTATTAACATTAAAACGGTTTATAATAGAATAATAAATTTCAGACCTAGGTGCATGCAGATATCCATATTCAGGTAAATCAGCAGTGTTAGAATCTGTTGAAGGTATTGCTGTCCTCACCTTTCAAATGTGAGATGAAAACGCAGCATGTCATTGTGAACTGAACACAGGTGCTATTTCCTGTGTGCCCACACTTTGAAGGACAAAGAGAAACTGCAATATGTGAATTTAATGCAGACACCTTTGGCATGATAGATTGGCAATTTTTTTGTTTTTGGATGGAGACATTTATTCATATTCAATTTCAAATGTTAATAAAAGTGTCACCTTATTCAAGCCTTAATCCCCGTCTCAATCCAGGCGTTAGGGTGAGGATGATTTATATATTCTACCTATAATTTACAGTCTCTCATATTTAACAATTTGCATCTTAAAATGAATTTGTATTAGTGTTGTTAATTAACATATTGTTCATATCGTTCTTTAAGCAAAAATAAGGAAAACATGAGCTTATTTCAGTTTTTCTTCAAAAGGTCAATACTGCGTTTACTTGATTTGACAGAAATTGAATACGTTTTGGGTTTGGGCTGTTGGTGAGACAGTTAATCAATAATGAAAACATTTGTAGCAGCTAAAGTCACGTTGCTGTTTTCAACAGCAGCTTGTTGTGTGAGTGCACCAGGACGTCTCTATCCAGGCCTGACATCACACTAAATAAAGCTTTATTTACCATTGGCCCAGAATCCCTGTAGTACTGTCGGCTGTCCTTGTTCTCAGTGCCTGTGGAGTTTGAATACACTTATTATAAGTGGCTTTGGACAAAAGCATCTGCCAAATGAATGTTATGTTAAGTCAGCAAAGAAACAGGCTTATCCAGCTTGTTTGGTGGACACATTAAGTGATCTGTTATGACAACTGTGCGAGATGTGTTTCATCATGTTGCTGCTGTAACTCAGAGAGAAGTGCTCATACAAGTTCGTGTTTATGCTGCAGATATTTAGTGAGCTCTTTCAGCATTATGTTTAATGAGTTTACTTGGTTTTTAGTTCTGCTGTTTATTTCAAGTGGGCAATTGATTCTATGGCAACTCAGTATTTCCTCTATATGGGCCCATTTTTTTGGGGGGCGGTCTCTTTGAAAACTCAGGTTTGACAAAAATGCATGGACAATATTTTTCTTCCTAGACGTGGTAAGGGACACCAAGGTTGTCAGTCTCCAAGGAAGCCGGCTGATTTTCTCACAGCCATTAACATTCGATTTGATTTGAATATTAAAATATATAATTATTAACCTAGACAGCTCCATCATAAGGAAACACTGCAGATCTGGGGAATTCAAAATGTGAATCAATTAAAACTCCACCTTACAGCGTAGCTTTAGATTTTACTTGACATGAGCAGTTCATTTAACAGATGGTTATGTTGGAAAAACCATTTACTTCAGCCTGCAACTTGTGATTCAGTCAGAGAGATGGTGAATTTCTGGCTGCAATGATCGATCTTAATATTGAGGACGATCTGACTTTGCCATATGACCTACTTTTCCGATGGAATTGTACAAATCGTGTCATTAAAGCTGCTATATTTAGATATTTAATTGCAATAGTTCAGTCGTCAAGCTTGGCGTAGTGGCATATGTGCAAATGAATTTATCTCGCTGGAATGCACTCTGGGGACTGTAGTCGCCTTCTGTGTTTCTCTGCTTCACTAAAACTCAGATATTGTATAAAGCAGCCGTTTATCTTTTGTGTTAAAGTTTTAACCATCAGGGTTCGGTCTAGCAGCACACGAGTATTGTTTCAACTTTTAGCAACAGGAAAAAAAACTAGCAAAGAACACTCAAATCAAGCAGCCGTTGCAGGAGGAAAAGTACAATGTTAAAAGAGACTGAATGTCTCTAGAAGTAAGAATGAACAGACCCAGCAGCAGAGAGAAAAACAGCTGGAGGAGGGGAATAAAGTACATCAGGAAAACCAAGGACGACCGGCACCGCAGATGGAGAGCAACAAACAGGAGGAGGAAAAGAAGGCGCAAAAAGAGAGACTGGACATCTTGACAAATCAGAAAACGTTAGCTGGGGAAAAGTATCTGTGAAGACGCTGCTGGTTTGTTGATACTGCACAGTGTTTTGGGTTAGAGTGAGTTGTTTCTGATCAGGAGTGGGTCAAAATTTTGATGTGCAGCTTTGGATATTTTTGATAAGAAGTCTGTTACTGTAATTCTGAGCACTTCTGTCCTGATACTGTAGCACGTGTTGTAATTTATTAAAATAATCAAACCAAATTAATTTGCCCCTCATTCTTTTTATCTCCCCCCCCCCCAGGGGCTCTGTTGCTGGGTGGTTTGCTGTATTGCTGGCAGTTCCCCCACTTCAACGCCCTCAGCTGGAACTTGAGGGAAGACTACTCCCGCGGAGGCTACCGCATGATGTCCGTCACCCACCCTGGCATGTGCAAGCGGGTGGCCCTGCGCCACAGCTTGGCTCTGATCGGCCTATCGACTTTAGCGCCCGCGCTGGACGTCACCACCTGGACTTTCCCCATCGTCTCGTTGCCCATCAATTTGTACATCAGCTACCTGGCCTTCCGCTTCTATCACAAGGGCGACCGCAGCAGCGCCCGCAAGTTGTTCTTCTGCAGCCTGTGGCACCTGCCCATGCTGCTGCTGCTGGCGCTCACTTGCAAGAAGCCTCGCAGCGACCAGACGGACACGGCTCTGTCTGCAGCTCCATCTTTACCCGTCGCGCTGCAGAGCTAACGAGTTCCATAATTGCCCAGACACCTCATTTTAATGGAGATGCTTGCTCGGTGTTTCCCCTGACCACCCATCGTGTGGGGCGGGGGCTGGGTGATGGAGACATTATTTTACCTGTGAGTTTAATTCAAAGCAGCAGCTCTCACTGCAGATCAGGAAATGAGCTGGAAATGATTTAAATCGAAACAGCTGATTTACAGAAAACATGTGGGATTATCACATCACGTTTTAATGGTCTCAGTATGTGTGGACTGTATATATTCTGTATTTATTTACACAGGAACACTCCGGTTCCCTTCTGTGTCGTACACGACTGATGTTGAACCATCCTGTACAGTTCAAAGTTGCCTCCTTGGATTCACACTGCACCCCGTGCATTGTATAGAAGGCGGACCTGAAATCACCATGTAATCAAAAAAATCTGGGTTTGGTTTCCAATAAGAGAGAATATAAAAAAAACTGGACAAATGTAAAGTTATTCTGAGGCAGCTACAGCGCTGCACTCTTATCTGTTCATGCTTTGACTTTTACCCGACCCCTGCTACTTGACAGTTAATAATTCTCATTTGTGTTTCGCAAATGAGCAAACGCACCGATGAGTCTTCGCTCATTTCCATCATTTCAAAACGGTTCGCCTGCACCACAACACAGGGAGTAGTTAGGCCCTGTTAGAAACACGGGGGCAAATGATCTCGAACAATAAACGCATCGTGATTGTAACTCTGTCTTATGTGTCCTCATTTACTCGGTTAGCGTTTCCGCCTAAGCTGCTGCGTACCTGATGTCCAAACGTCGCTCTCATCGAACGCACACAGTCCGCTGCTTCGCCTCGTTAGGTGGTGCTGCTGACTCAGTGGACGCGTAATATTTGGATTTAAGTTTCAGCTATAGCCTTAGTGGATATGTTCAATTTAAGCACAAATCACCATCCCTCCAATAAGCTCCATTTAGCAGGCCACTTCTGCACCTGTCAGTCAACATGTGCTCCCCTTCCGCCCTTTACCCCTAGTTTTGGTATTTGGTTACATTTCCATCACTGCACTGGGGGAAACAAGCCCCCCCCCACCACTATTCCCACTTGCTGGCCATCCTCCTCCCCTCCATAAAAAGAGGGGCTGTGGGATTTAGCCAAGGCCGAGAGACCTGAAAGGGCTCGGCATCCTCGTAAAGCGTCTGACCGGATACGGAGTTTCATATCAGAGGGCGAAAGGGGGAGTGATCAGGCCAGCTGTTACAGTTGTGTGTGTGTGTGTGTGTGTGTGTGTGTGTGTGGCGGGGGGGGAGACAGTGTGGAAAAAAAACACACACACTCA
Organism: Echeneis naucrates; assembly: GCF_900963305.1. Classification (NCBI taxonomy): domain Eukaryota; kingdom Metazoa; phylum Chordata; class Actinopteri; order Carangiformes; family Echeneidae; genus Echeneis; species Echeneis naucrates. The sequence continues at coordinate 3,702,879 of NC_042529.1, read as the reverse complement.
ACCTGTGTGGAGATTGAATGTCGTCGCCAACCTTCATGGCTCGGTGCAGTGGCCTTCCGTGCTTTCCAACGTCCGCTCCCATCGAGGGGACTGTGGGGTCATTTCTCCTTCTGATGCCGATGCTCATATGTAATATACAAACTGAATTATAACTAATTTAAACTAAATTTAAACTAGTGCTTAGTCCAATTTCAGATTACTGCAAACACCCACTTCCCCTCAAAAAAATGTTTTACAGCTTTTAAACTTTCACATTTGAGCTTCAGGATGGTTCATATGAAAAGTTATTGAATGATTTGATGCATTTTGATTTAGATTTATTATCTTAACTCATGTAGGATGAAGAAAAACTTCAGTCTTTCTGTTATTTCATAAGCCAACAACATTTCAGCAGCACTCTCATTCATCTCTTTTCCTTGCATGGAAAAAAAATGAATCATTTCCTTCTTTTACTATCGCTGACATCTCATTAAATCATGCATGTTATTTTGCCCGTTCGATGTGAGCCCGAGCTCTCTGAGTCAACAAAGTGAAAAGCGAAATATGCATCAGTAAACAGCAGAGAGTCCACAAACTGCAATCTGCAGGGCGCCCCAACATCCACATCAGAGCTGCAGATCGGATGACGGGTGACCTCTGGCCTCTGCTCAAAGAGCGATCCGGAGAGCTGCAGCAGTATAAACAGCCGAGAAGGAATATCACACAAATGCAACGAGGAGGGGAAAAATAACGCGTCAACACAGGCAACAGGTTTCTCCACTATAGTAAGATTTTTTATTTATTTATTATTCATTTCTTTAAAGTGGGAATGACTTAAAAAAAAAAAAAAACAACATAGATATCTTTTCAAAACCACCGAGAGCATTTGTTTTGTTCTCGGTCGGATTGTTGCTTCGACCTCACAAAAAATAAAACATCCACTTGGTTAATTAAAAGACCTCTGAAAAGTTGTTTTGTATATTCCATCTAATCTCTTCGTTAATTATTTTAAACATGAAAATCAATCAGGGAGTTTTTTTTTTTCCTCCTCAGTGGTTTAACTTTGAGTCTTTGAGGCTCGGATGAAAAACAGTCGGCCCAACTTTCCTACTGAGCACATTCAGACTCTCCGTCCTGGTCTTTTACAAAAAGTGAAGTTTACATCAGTGTGTGTTTTAGAAGATCATATCTCAAAAGGGAAAATATAACGTTGGATATTTGCGGAATCACATGCAGACTGAGGCTTTTGAATCTTATGTAAAATCTTTTTTTTTTTTTTTTTTTTTTTTTTTTTGGGAAACTCTGTAAAGTCGAACTTTTTGAGAGAAAGTAGGAAACTGATTAATAAATGCAGGCTGTTAATTAACTGCAAGATTTCCAAGTTTTATAAACAATGAAAAACTTTTTTTTACAGTAAAAAAACAAAACGAAACACTGAAACCACGAAGGAGGGAGAGTCCAACTCCAAGTCGATTTGTTTATATTGATATGAAAAGAAGCAGCTTCACGGTCCATGGAATTAGAATTAACTGCTAAATATGTGATTTCAACTTCGAGACACTTCAGACTTTTTAATTTTATTCTCTTAGTCGCTTTTAGATGCATTTAGAATCACATAGTTTTTAAAAACACAATTAATTAGGATTTAAAAATAATTAAATAGTATTGTAAAGTAAGCCACGTGGATTTGACTTTATTATTATTATAGTTGTTGTTATATCGTTGTTTATAAGATCATTTTTATTATTTTCCCGACTTTAATTTATTAGTTTTAATAGTTACCACATGCATAAATATTAGAAATAATTACATAATTAAAACAGTGTAGATTTGTGATTAATGATCTGTCGGACTTTGTTTTTCTCTGTTTAACTTTATCATTAATTAAACTGAAAGCAGTGACCTTCCTCTCCACTGCTGCACACACGGAGTTGTAGGGAAAAATCCAACTTTTCCTCTTTTAAATAGATCCAAAGTTGGGTTGATCAATGTGAGGAAATCTGACAGGCATTTATTATTATTATTTATTTTTTTACCTGACGTCTTTTCTTATATTCAAACTTTCTCGGGTTTAAACGAACTTTAATTTATTTTATGTAATGAAAAGTCAGCAGAAAGGGGCTGAAATCTGGAAAGCAAAACAAAACAAAGTCAGAATCAAACTGCAGGAAACTCTCCAGGCTGAATCCGTGAGAATAATCCGACTTTGACAGAACAGACTTGACTTAATTGGAGTTTATGCCCAATAAGAAAGTTTTCCAAACTCTCAGCAGAGTCCGGCGCGCACACTTCACCGCACCCCGCCTCCCTGGCAGGAGTCCCGCCCACCCTCCTCTCTGATTGGTCCGCCTCCACCGACAGAGGGCTGCACAGTTACCTGCCTCGGGCTCCCATTGGCTGCCGCCCCTGCCGCTCCTGCCGCTCCGCCGCTCGCTGCTCTATAAGCTGCGCAGGCGGCGCGGCGGCCGTAACGAACCTGAGATGAGTCTGGAGCAGCAGCGCGGTGCGTCCGTCGCAGCTCAACTATTTCCCCTAATCTCTCCATAGATATGATTAAAAAGTCCTCAATGCCTTCCCATTCCTGGATTTATCTCTGTTTAGATTAACCTTTTTTTTTTTTGTTTCTTATTTTAGTTTTTATTTATTCTCACTTTTAGCCGAGTATGTGCGTAATTTTGCGGAGATCGCCGAGGTGCCACCGGGGGTGAGCCAGGCAATATGCGCCGTTGGGATATGATCTTCAACCGCGAGGCTTATGGAATATAGCCCGGTGTGTCACAGCCTGTATGCCCTCTGGTCCAGCCCCGTGAAGAAGAAACTCATCCTGATCAGCATCATGTTTTTAATCTGGGTATACATGCTGTACTCCTGCGTGGGCTACTGCTCCAGCATGCCAAGTTTGGTGGTGGACACTTACCGGGGCAGGGAGGCTCTGCCCGGGCCGGCGGCGGGCAGGAGGACAGACAGCGGCCGGGCGGACCTGGTGTCCCGGCTGCTGGCCCCGCCGCAGCCGTGGGAGGATGTAGAGAGCGACTACGAGGAGCCGTCCATCGGGACGGCCGGGTCCAGAGACCTGCTCGATAACGAGCCGGAGACGGAGCGAGCCGACGAGCCGCAGTTTCAGCAGAGAGCCCCGGAGCCCAGCGCCATGTCCAGCTTCTCCAACGGCTCCGGGAGCAAGAAGCTGCCGCAGGCGATCATCATCGGGGTGAAGAAAGGAGGGACCCGGGCTCTGCTGGAGTTCCTCCGGGTCCATCCGGACATCCGAGCCGTCGGAGCGGAGCCGCACTTCTTCGACCGCAACTACGAGAACGGCCTGGAGTGGTACAGGTAGGACCGGCTCATTTAGGCAGCTTGACCCCGATCAGCATCAGTAAAATGTGTGTGTTCATATTTATTTGTTTGTTTTTTTACTCCCTCACACACAACAGACTCCTGATTGGTTCACAAAGCTCCTCCAGATGTTAAAAATAAAAATATATTCCATTCTAGTTATTTATTATCCAGCAGGTTTAGACTTTAGTCCAACAGTTTGGCCTCTTCTGCTCAGCTTTGTGTCCGTTTGTCTCGTGCAGATCCTTCCTCTTTAATTAAACGTGTTGATTTTTTTGGGTGATATCAGGCTGATTTGATCATCTGTGTAATTAAAAATGTATTAAAGGAGAAGGGGGCATCTGAGTCTGACACCGGGAGGCTGTGTGGTTTCAGCGATGTGCAGTGATCTCTATTGGACACAGAGCAACACTGCAGCTCCGCGGTGCTGATGAGTTTTCTGTCAGCCTAAATTTAAATCCAGCTCTTAAAAAATGTTTTTTTTTTTTTTGTTGTTGTCATGAATACGATCCATTTTTTATACATTACTTTTCCTTCATCAGGAGCGTTTTTTTATTTTATTTTATTTAATTTTTGCTTTAGATCAGATTCTCCTGGTTTTAGTTCACCGTGTTTGACTAAACCTGACCCAGCAGATATATTTAAACTGAACTCCAGTTCAGATAACGTGCATGACGCAATTTACACAAAACTGACCGACCCCAGATCTGCAAAATACGAATTTAAGAAATAAGAATGAAAAGATAAAAAGCAGAGAGATATTACTGAGATTGAACTGCTTGGATATTTCTCCTAATGGCGCTTTTAGAGCTGGGAGGTGGACCATTCTTATGCCAATGGGTTCTGCAGGTCTGGAGAGAAAAGGGGGGATCTGCAAGACAAAGTCCGGACCCTCTTCAGAACAAAACCGTTTAACATGCTCAGAGACCGACAAACTAACATTCATCCTTTTCATTTACAACACAAAGTGCTAATTTAACGAGCTGGTGCACGTAATGAGTGATCCCAAATAAAACCAAGTTATTTTATGTTGATAACCCCTCCGGCTTAATCAGCTGACAACTAAATCTGAAGGATATAAATGTTCCTCGTTTTTTTTTTTTTTTTTTTTTTTTTATTGTTACGCACAATTAACCCACAATAGTGATCAATTTATTGATTGGCTGATGGATTCCCACTTAATTCCTGTTGATTCTTTTCCTTTGGAGATCACTTTAACATTTCGAGTGATGTTAATGTGCTACAGTTAAAAAAAAAAAAAGTTTTAAAGTCGGAAAAAGGAAATTTAATTTATCAGACAGACTGGATTTAAAAATGCATCTAAAATAAAAAGCAATCGGCTCATGCTCCTATTCTGAACATTAAATATGCAAAAAGTGGAAGAGGCTAAGTTTCACATTAAATAATATTTTTTCAAAGCTGAAAGCAGAAGCCAAGACTCCGTATTTTGATTTGTGCAAAGTTTTCTGTGGCCGCTTTCATAGAAACGCAGATTGGAGCTGTTATTCAACCCGATTTTCACCAGCAGCGTCCCCAGCTCCTCTGCTCCTCCGGCCTGGAAAAGTGCTGTCTGCTTAGGTTTAAGGCCATGAAATGTAATACTCCTCCAGCCATGTAAAGAAGTCATGACTCAAGGTTTTTCTGTCGAGATAGAATTGGGGGTATATACGTCCTGCTGTCTAAAGCTGAAATCCAGTTTAGTCATATTTTCTGTCCTGTTGGTGCCAAAAAAAAAAAAAAAAAGAAAGAAAGAAAAGATCCTAAGAGTGCAGACAGAAGCAGAACAATGGTAGTTTAATTATTCATCCATGGCTGAAAACAACATTTTAGGATGTTTTCCGCTTCAACAGATGCCAAAATTCAGGCACTCAGACTTTTATTTATTATTTTTTATTGTAGTAAAAAAATATATGTCTCGGTTGAAGCAGCTGGTGTAAGCAGTCCCTGCAGAGGAAGGAGTGAAAAAAAAAAAAAAAAAAGATTTTAGTGCTTCTCTTTTGCAAGTGAGGATGGACAGAGAGAGGAAAGCATACTTCATTCATCACTGATCCTCCACAGTTTCCCACCAGGACCAGATAGGTTGGGAGGAAAACGCTGGAATGTTCCAGATACTGTGAAAATTGCATGGCACTGAAATTTATTCCGTGGGAATAAGATGGGATCACAGCGAGGGTCATCCACCGAGGACTGTTATGGGGCGAGAGAGTTGAGCAACTCACCTCTCCTTGTTTGTTCGTTTTGCACAATCTCCCTGCCATCCAATATGGTAACTTGCTTGCACCATCTTCGCCTCTCCCGGTGGACACACGCACATTTAGAGTTGGAATTCCACCAAGAACATGCAGCCATAGAGGCAGGAGAAAAGACAGACAGGGAGGGAGGGAGAGAGAGAGAGAGAGAGGGAGCCTTCGAAATGAATGGAGGTGGTAGATAACAAGTCTTATTGTGAATTTCTGATGCACTTTGACGGTTTTCATTTGTGCCAAAGACAAACACATGATTCATGCTTTTGACCGAGGGGTCCTTGTATCAGGAGGTACACATTTTCACTGTGAGGTCATGCATGAAGTGGCCCACACAAGACACACACACACACACATATACATGCATATAGAAAGAGAGTCACAGCTCAACAGCCCAGCGTGGCCGAATGTAAACAGAAATTGTCAGTTCATTATTTCTCCATTTGCACCTGTTTGCTGGTGTTATCTGACTGTGATAAGTTAAAAAAAAAAAAAGAAAAAAAAAGAAAGGACTTTAGCATATACATTTATGGAAAGTACAATGAGTCAGTTCCTTAAAAAAAAAAAAAAAAGATAGGCAAAAAATGAACAGTGTATAATGGAGCTCAGGATCACATGTACATATATATCTTCTGTGGCATTAAACTTTTTGTTGTTTAACTTTTTAATACTGAAAATATAAAGAGTTAAAAATAGAAAAAAGAAATGGCGTTAAGAGGCCAAGACCATGTGTCTTAAAACTAGGAAGTGAGATAACAAAGTTATTTTAAAACCTGCGAGAAGAGAAGTCACATCTGCATTAATCGGAAATCTAGTCAATCTTATTTGGGATTTAACTGTTTGTTTCCAGTGTTTTTTCAAATGAAGCATGAGTTTGGGTTTGCTCCAGCTTTCCTTGAGCGTGAGGTGTTTTATTTACTCCTGACTCTTGTTGACTCCAGCCCTCATCTCATCCTGTCAGTCTGTGGTGCGTGCCGTTTTCTTCATATTCTATTTAGTTCTATTAGCTATGAAGAGGCTTTGATATATAATTACTGCACTTTGGTTTTGCTGTCGTGTCGCGGGCTCTGGTCTCGGCTCACTGTCGGGGGCCCCGGCACTGTTGACGCCGCTGGCTCCTCCCTCAGGGCGGCTGTAGAGTTAAACATGAAGCTTGGGAACATGTTGCAGAGAGTAATAGAGCTCATTTGTATGACGGTAAGAGTGTTGTGTTGTGTTGCAGTGGTGATGTGGTTGTGATATAATTTCTTGGTCTTGGTTTAAAAAAAAAAAAACCACTATCCACTATCGGACTTGAGATGCTTGCAGAAATCTGTGCCATTTTCTAGCCGTTATCTGAAGGCTGGCTCTTGATCTGGAGTCTGAGCAGCAGCTCCCGGCCATGACGGACAGTTCTGGACGGGTGCACATTCTTTTATCTGCTCGCCGCAGGGGGTGCTCCTATTTCCACATAGGTGACCCGTCCTCCGCTGTCGACCTCGCCCTCCTTCCTGCCCCTCAGCGTGAAAAAGACGCCACCTGGTTCTCTGTGGCGCCGGTTAGAGGCATCAGACCAAGAAAACGTCTGGGGGCTGATGTTGTGCAGACGCACAAAAGTGTTGGTCGTACACACTGTATGGTTGTGACAGGCTCAGCTGTGAAGTCACAAATAATTTTCATCTCCTGTCACAAAAGAATGACGCACTCAGACAGCCTGTGCAAACGTCGCCGTGGCCCAGCTCCTCTGGGACGGTTAGTATTGATTGGTCAGGCCTTATTGGAGGTAATGTGAAGAGATGGGTTAAGGGCCTTTGGTTGGGGTCAAAGCTGCGTCTGCTCGTTGACAGGATCTGTGTGTTGACCATCTGCAGAGCTACAGAAAGCTGCTGGAAGCTACAAGCCCCACTGGGGATTTTGAAGCAGCGAACAATAGTGTGACAGGAGAATTTTTTCAGACCCGATTCATGTAAATCATTTTAAAACAAGAATCAAAGTGCTGACACTCGAAGTGGCTCTGACTCAGTTAAACTCCCATAGAGCACGACGTTGAATTCAGATGATCAGATACTTTGGCGCTCCGATTGTTTCCTGATTCCTGGAACTCTGCGGCTCCTCGGAGACTGAGCGCCCGGCCAGCCAACCGTACAGCTGACAGCAGGTTCACATCCTCCGCTTAAATCCTCAGCTGTATCGGCCAACAGACAAACAGACAGTTTGAAACCGTGTCTCTGTGTTGGCGAAAACTTCCTCCCCCTCCCAGTTCCTCCCCCAAACATCATCCTCAAATCCCTCCCTTATGAACCGCTTTCTCTCCATTCTCCAGCTGTGCGCTCGCGCTAGCTAGCGTGTAAGAATAGTGTCACATGTCACGCTTGGTTCATCCAATCCTGGGCGGGGCTCGCTGCAGGCCTCGCTGACCACGAGTGGCCCTCTCCCAGAGAAGCCTTTGGTCAACATAGAGGGACGGAGCCCCCACCCCCTCTCTCACTGCTAGCCTAAGCTGGCATGGCCCATCTGAGAATAGAGAGTAACCGGGGGGTGGAGGAACAGTGAAAAGGCGGCTTTCATCCCCAAATTACGACCGGTTAATTGTGAAAGGGGAGACCTGTGAATAGGGGAGTGGCCGCGCTGTGCTGCACTGTGGCAGCCTGCCCCCCCGCCCCCCTTACACCCCCTTACACCCCCGTACTCCTCTTCATGGTGTCCAGTGAACACTACCCACACCAGTGAAGACAATATGGCTGCCACAGACAGGAACCTCCCGCTGGAGCTGAGCATAAAGGCCACAGAGCTTGACAGGAACTTACTGTCAAACATTCACACACTCCTGGATTCACACAAAACAGAAAAAAAAACACAGATACATGCATTCGTTTCCGAAGGTCCAGACTTATTGTTCGTGCTCAGTCACTCTGGCAGAAGAGTCACGCGACCGCTGCCGCAGCAGCAGCACGTCTTTTCCAATCTCCTGCAGGAGTTGATGCAACTCCAGGTCAGTCTAATAAAGTAGAAAGGAAGTGCAGCGTGGAGAGAGTTGTGTACAAACAATCGCTCTGTGCAGTGCGTGAATTAGGTCCTTTTTTTTTTTTTTTAACAAGGTGATAATTTGGATGTTGTTGCACACGTCAGAACAAAACCAGACATCCTCCCTCCAGAGTTAACGGTCATTCATAGCTGCTAAATACACACTTTTCAGCACATTAAAGAGGTTCCCCTGGAGGCCGGAGGAAACAAATGCTTTCATTATGGTTTTGTTAATAATTCGCTGTTGCTCTTGTTAAAGAGAGCTCGCTGCTCTGCGAAGAAGGAAATGTAGCTGAGAAAGGGCAGAAAGGAAGATGACAGTAGACCTGCAAAGCTTCCCAGGTATTAAGTCCCAGAGGCGGCCATTAGGGTGCTGGAGAGTGTGCCTGCCTCTGGGAAAGGAGAGGACACACACACACACACACACACACACACAAACAGAGGTCTCCTGAGGTTTCCATTAGCCTGGCAGTAAAAGAGCAGAGCTCATTAGAAGCCCTGAGTTGTCCCTCTGCACTGCGGCTGCTCGACACTAGTCACTCTCTCCATTTAGATGTACTCTCTCATAAGAAGCTGTGAGAACACTTCAACTCCAGGACAACCTGGCCAAACTCAATTCAATTCCAATTATTTTCCACCAAGTGTAGTTTTTCTCTCCCTCGTTGGTCTCGTTGGAGTCTGCAGGCAGTCCAGGAGAAATGGCGCTCCACGGATCTGTGGAGGCAGAGAAACTACCGCCGAACAGCGAACAGCAGCACAATATCAAACAACTTCGGTAACCCGTTTCAGTGAGCGCTGGTTGAAAGTCGGGTAGCTTTTCTGCTTTGACTTGATTTTCTTTCAAACTATGGTGGAACGTGGAAAAAGATCTGGCACATGCATCGTGTGTCTTAAACCTGTGCATGCAATTAGGCCCAGTTCAGGATAAATGAAAAATATCGCAATTTTCTATTCTTTAAACAAGAAATATGGAGGATTGTTGATTTTTGGTGGAGTCATGTGTTATGGATATGTACTGACAAGTACATAAAAAGTGGAGTGGCTAGCTTATGAAAAAGAAAAAAAAAAAACTGTTGAAAAGATTTAAGAAAACAATCCGCTGAAGTCTTCTGGCCAAGGCCTGACATGAAGCAAACTCTGGCATTTGTCAAATATCTTTTTTGTACATGTACATACATCTAAATATTTGGACCTGCTCGCCTTCGCAGTATAGCCTTGTCTTCCTGGCACAGAATTGGAGCAGATCTTGTTTCACTTCTCACAGAAAGTCTTATTGATAGAGATACAGGGGAAGGGGTGAAAACATTTGTCATTGCTCTCAACAACCAGCCTCCATGAAATGAGGAAAAAAAAGAAAAACAAAACAAACAAACAGATAAACAAATTCCCCCGAAACCAGACTTATTAGTCAGATTTCTACTTTTTGGCACAGCTTTGCTGCAGAAATAGTTAAAACTGCGCCTGTTGTTCTTAACAGCAATTATCTTGTCTTCAGGGTGCTCACAGATATTGTAGGAGACAACATCCAGGCTGGAATCCAAAGAAAACTGAAGCACTGCCTGAGGATGGCTGCTGCCACTCTTCCCGTCTCTGAATGCAGCGGGTTAATTGTCGCGACTGGTGTTATCGTTTGCTCAATTTAGCTAATTATACGTTAGCTGGAGAGGCGGGCTGACTTCAGGAATTTGTAAACCGTTAACCTGCAACAACAGCTGCAGTGTGAGTGACGGTGGAGCTAAGTTAGAAGAGCCCAAACACACAGGAAGATGGTTTTTCTGCTCACTGAGTGACACACAGTAGAGAGGAAATCCCCTCTTTCTCCTCGCACACTTTGTAGTTCACCTGTCTTCAAAAAGGTGTGCAGGCAGTTACGGTTGACAGGCGATTCAAACAGGATGCAAAGAAGCTTGCTCTCTCTCCTTCTGCCTTGCTCTCTCACTTTGTGTGTGTCTGTGTGCGTCGAGGGAGTGGGGGTGGTGACATGTATGTTCTTCTCGAGTCTGTTTCATCTTTTATTCATCTTTGCTGTAGCTAGATCAAGGAGTCATGCGCCACTTGGTGCATGTCAAATGTCAGGAAATCAGTCAGAATTGCTGATTCTGCCTGCACACCCACACAACAATGCTCCGAAACACACACACACACACACACACATCTTCACCTGTAGCCTGTCACTGTTTTTTGGCCTGTTGTGTGTGTGAGCTTGTTTCCTTTTCTATCCTTTCACATTTCATCGGTTTATTGAGTCCGAGCTGTCAGCCGCTCACACCCTGATACTGACGGAGAGCTGGAATGTGCGGCTGCAGCTCCGGGCTAACACCTTCTGCAAACACCCAGAGCAAACAAACTGATTAGTGAGGATTACCAGCCTTAAACAAATTCTGGGTAATATCTCCAAGTGGTGGATTTTAGTCCTTGTGTGTGTGTTTTGCCGGTGAGAGCGTGTGCCGCTGTGGCCGGTGTCCAGTGACTCATCTTGTATCGTGTGTCAAACAAAGCGGTGATATGTTGTGCTAAGTGTTCCCAAAAATATGACGGGATCTTTCACCTCTCTTAAGCCTGAAAAATGAAGCTTTTCTTCTTCTTCTTCTTCTTCTTTTTTTTTTTTTTTTTGGGGAGCCTAAAGAGAATAAAAGACACTTCTCCAGACAGGCTGTTGCACATTCATGAGCGGAAGGGAGGAGGTATTTTCTACTTTCTCGCCCTCCGCCATCCCTTTCACCAGCTCCTCTGTTTTATTTATGCCACATGGTGAGCTCCCTCGCTCCACTGCGGGGTTATTAACACTCGGTAATTCCAGGCAGTCGTCTATGGCCACAGGCCGATGTGGCTTCCAGGCCTTATGGCTCTGCACATTCCTGCTGCTGCTCTGCCAAGGTGCCAAACAGCATTTTCTTAAAAGCAGATTGTCCCAGCAGGAAAAAGGAGACAGTTACTTGAATTGAATGGAGTAATTTGTGTCTGTCACGCCTCTGTGATGCTGCCCATCACAAAGCGACCACAATGATGGAAGAGACGAATGTCTCGGCCTCACTTAAGTATTTTCAGGACATATCAGTGGAGGTGGGGGGGTGGATGTGGCTGGGAGTAATATGTAGCTGGGGTGTCTGACATGTAGTCTATGACTTTAAATGTGGTGGTTAGTTCTCTATTTATTTATTCTACTTTACTAGTGTCTGATGTTGATTCCAAAACCCAGGCTGGGTATGAGCCCGAAACCGATCTGGACGGTCTTTTGACCACAAGGCCTGACTCCCCCACCCCTTTCTCTCTCCCTCTTTCAGCCTCTTCCTCCCCCTCTGACTCACATTCACCCTCCCTCTCCTACACACTCTGTTACATGCGCTGCATGGCTGTAAGAGACGCTGCACTCTGGCGGAGCATGACTCCCGGATCTCGGTGAAGAATGATGAATGGACGGGCCGCGCTGGTTCGGGTTAACTGTTTTGTTTACATGCAGGGTCAGTAGATTCCCAGGCCACTCTGACATAGTGCAACGTCCTGACGGAGTTAAGGGTGTGGGAGCCGCATTTATCAGACAGACCAGAGTTTGGGTGTCAAAGTGTCACCGAGCCGAGACACCAAGGCTCTGACCAGTTTGGCCATTCCACCCAGCTCGTAATGATAAAGTTTTTATCCATCTTACCCTTTTGTTTACAACCCAACCCAAAGCCTGGATGCATGTTTTTTTATTTTTCAAGTTGTGCAGAGAAGTTGTTTCAAGCATCTGTTTACGAACTTGTGTCAGCAGTTGGGAGCAGTTTAGATTTCGATTTTGATTAGAGAAACATGTGGGCTTTTCTGCCCCTCTCTTATCTTATTAATCATCACGCAAAAAGTGGGAACCGTTCCTCAAGGACAACTTCTGTATCTTATCCTGGTGTAAATTATATCACAATTAAAAGATTCAAGCTTCTATGTTCGGATTTATTCACCTCTTAAGATAAAAGAGATCTACAGCAATTAGGCAGCTACTAATCCCCGACTGTATGTACAGTAGTATGAGCAGGGATGTAGATTTTCAGATAAGTTCCAATAAAAACAAGAACTATAACGCTGCTGTGACAAAGTTCTCCCTTTCTGGGCCTGAATTATTTACAAGGACACGCACTCACACAGCCCTACTGAAAATCCTAAATTTAGATGGATGACACTGACCTGCGGTAAACAATACCCAGACAAAAACATCACCCTCAGTGGTGACTGGACAAAAAATTAACCGGCGAGATGAGGTGAAGCGGTCGGAAGCGTTGTTGGAGGCAGTCAGCAGTCGGCCCGTTCACACTGACAACAGCACTCCCAGTAATCCGGGGGAGGAATTCGGCTCCCCTCCTTCTCGCTGCATGATATGTGCCATCCCACGCAGGGCGCCGCCATCCAGGTTCTGAGTGTGTGATACTGGGACAGTCTGCATTATTAATCCTTTTAGCAGACAGATTATTCGGAGGGGCTTCCACTCAGCCACCTTCCTGAGTTTTCGGTGACACCATTATTCAGTGAAGCCTGTTAATATGAAACCTCAGGCACATGAGGCGCACTGACAGTTGACTCGGATCGGACTGATGAAGCTCCAGCGTCACGTAGGGCTCCTCATGTGGCAAGTTCAGTATGACATTCCAAGTGCGGGGCGTGGATGATGTGGATGTGCAGTGGGTGTAAAAGCTACGCATGCTTTATGGTCACATATACATCAGCATAAAGCTCAAGATAGAAGATACAGATACACGCGGAAATACTTCAGAGTACACTCCTGCGAGATGTCAGTTTTAAGGAGGGATCTCTGGCTCATCTCAGCCAGGAAGTGAACTGTCAAAATGCTCTAAGTGGCCACATACTAACACCTGGACTCTGCTGCCTGAAAGTGCCTGAAAGAAAGACCAGATGAGACTGCAGCCGGAGCTCTTCCCCGCTCACCGGATCGAGTGGCCCAAGCCGGCTGCTCCATAAACCATCTTCTTTATTCTTTTTAATTTACAGCCAAAGCTGTGCTCTGTGGTTAAATATAATGTCAGCCTCCAGGCACAGTGGAGTATATTTCAAAAAGTCTGGCTTCTGTACGTGCTTAAATACTACTTTGAAAACATTCAGTGAGCCAGCAGGGGCATGCATGCCTGCCTCCCTTTCGTGGTAGCCGTTTTGTGCTGGTGTTTGCGTGTGTGTGTGTGTTTTACTTATATGGGTTTATGTACTGGCTCATCAATATTGTGCACGCATCATATACCGTCCTTTTCTGAATTATAGTCATACCTCATGTATTGTCATAAAAAGGATAAAATGTGCATGTGTTTCATTTGAATTTGCACATCAGGCTTTAACACTTGTTGGCATGCGAGATCCTTATCATCCAATATGGAATAAAGATGGCTCTTTGTGCCGCCTAAAAAATGCCTCTACGTCCAGCATGGTGGCTCAGAGTTAAGAGGCCTTGGAAAAGAAAGGGGCCCTGTCTTCTCATTTGCTCCCACTCCTCATTTCCACTTGTGAAGTGTCACTTTGCTATCGGACCTCGAGGCCCGATTACCCGGGGGTCGAGCGCTTTGAGGGATCAGTGGAGGAGAGGACGTAGAGCAGAGTTGGAGTGGCGACTGTGGAGTGTTTTAATGAAAAGAAAACTCTGGATTTCAGCACGTCCAAGTGAGTTGTTGATAACAAACGTCTGCTGGATTTCCCACAAGAGCCGATTTGTTTGATTTTCCCTGCCTAGGTTTATGCAGACAGGTTAATTCATCCTCTGCTTACAGCTACTTAGAGCACTGTTTAGTGTATGTTGTTGTTTCAGGCGGTGTTACCTCCCGTGGGTAGATAACACTCGAAACAGCCATAGAAACCAGACATGAGTAGCTTTAAATGCCCACGAGGGTAAAGTCACACCCTCCTTCCGGCGGTGGATACAAACTGCCCCCTGATTTGTGTGTATTCAAATAAACTAAACCTAATTTGTGATTCAAATGCTTTCAACATCCAGACATGTGAGAAAATTGCAAACCTTTTGTATCAAAGAAGAAAAGAAAAAAAGAAAATCGATAGAAATGCCAAATAGCTTTTTTTTTTTGGCCCCCTCTTCTTTTGTCTATGAGCAAAGCAGTCATTTTGTCAGGGATGCTGCGACACTGGCAGCCAGTTATCATCGAATCAAACGTGACAGGAGGGAGGCAGAGGCATCAGACAGAAATAACCCTCTTCCTGCCTGCCATTTATCTCCAGCAGGACGAGGGCTCTTTAAAACACGGGACCAAAGGGCCACTCCGCCGGCGCCCCGTTTGATGCTGTCATGTGACGAGGGCTTCTGCTTTGTGTCTTATCGCCGTTTTTCTGGCACGACTTGGAAGTCTTCTCAATGGACAAATGTGCAGCGAGTCACCGAGTCCGCAGGTTCAGATTTTGAAAGTTCACAAAGCACTCCAGGAGGGAAGTAGTTTTGCGTCATCGTATATGGGGGGGGGGGGGTGTTAGGGTTAGGGTTGGGGGGGGGGATGTTTGCAGGGCAATTTTGGCACAAGTTCTACTCAAGAGCTCTCCAAAAGAGCTTCTCTCACTTGAGGCTGAGAGGGACGTAGAAGTGGCTCACTCAGCCGTCGATAAGCACCCCCTCTCCCACCCTCCTCCCCCTCTCCTGCCCCCTCTCCCCGCCCTGCTGCCCTGACCACTGCCCTGCTCACCCCTGCACTGAGGGACAATGGCTCGCTTTCAAAGAAAAGCAGGAAAAAAGAGGAGGCCGGTGTCACAGAATTGCCTGTTTGCTGACGGAATCTTTAAAAGCAGCACCTCATAAATCAAAAAAGAGCATAATAGGCATTGTTTCTCCAAGAGCTACTTGTCCCACTAAAACTCCCCTCCACTCCTCTCCTCCCTTTTCTCTCTTCCTGTTTTTTTTTTTTTTTTTTGCCCTCTTTAGTGGACAGAGTGGGCAAAGTCAGAGGTGGAGATTTTTTATGAGGGGTCAGGCCTCTTCTTGTCGGTTTGGCGCCGTTTCTTTGCCACTTTCTTTCGTTCTCCTTCTCTGTCCCACCATTCCCTTATTTTATGCTCCTGGCGACCCCCAACACATGATTTTTTTTTTTTCTTAAAAAAAAAAAAAAAAAAATTCCCTGAGCTTGGATCAGCATAATCTATCACTATGCACATTGTAACTCAGGCCTCCTCCCTATCTCCATGCTCCATTGTCATGTTGAAATCGGATTAGAAGCCATTTGCCTCTCCTGTGTTGGCTCTGGACTCTTTGTGCATGTTAGCACAAGGAATGACAAAAAGCTCGCAGGCAGTATCGCCATTGTGCGTCATGAAAATGACAAATAGCGAGCAGTTTAAGTCGAGCGTGTTTGGTTTATACTCCTTGAAGACATTCAAGAGCTGCCGTATAAACTCTTTTAAATTATGGCAGAGAGTTTTGAGTGCGCGTGTGCACATAATGTGCCGTTTGCATTTATATCACCAGAAATGGTTCGCTGGCGGAAAGATCTGTCATGCTATTGCATAAAACCACAAGCTGTATCTGTTTTGATTTCAAAAGACTATTAATGAGGTTTTTGGAAAAAGCCTTTCTCTCCCTCTGTTTACGCCATTCAAGCCACTGATGTGTCAGCAATCAAGGAGATATTATCATAATTAGATCACTGGCACTGCATTAGGATTACACAAATCTGCCAACACTATTTCCACAAGGCATTTTATTGGTTACCTGATGTTGGGTATTCCCCCCCCCCCTTTCTCCTGCACACAAAAATGTGCATTGATGGAGAGCCGGAGTTACATGAATTAGCCATGAGCTGGATGGACGTGAAGTAGATTCCAGCTTTTAGAGAATATTTCTGAGCAACATCTGAAACTCGGGGGAAGGATGAGTGTGCGGAATGTGTCCAACACTTTTACCTTTCTCTGCGTGTAAATATTCTTTGTAGGATTTCGGTGCTTGAATGCGTATCCGCTACAATTCAGCTGTCCACACAGAGGTGTGTCAGCGGCCAGGTCGTAACAACAAAGGCGAGGTTGAGGTTGCAACAATAAGAGTTATCTGTGAGGGGTGCTCACCCTGATAAACCACTGCCTCCCGGTTATCTCTCCCTTCCTTTGTTTTGTTTTTTTTCCACTTTTTATTGCTTTAATCTGTTAACATGCTGTTTCGGGGTGTTGCTGTCTGTCTTTGTTTAGTTTTTCCGTCTTGAGTTTCACTTGGCTCATTCTCTAACCCAACAGAATGTAACATTTGTAGCTGTTGTAGCTTCCACTCCACAGTCCAAACCCTCCCCATCTAGCCGTGTACTACATCACACGGGCAGCCAAAAAGGGAGAGGTGATCCGTGTCCCAGTGTCAGTCAAACCGCTCTTATCGCCTGCACCATAATCTAGACTTTGTGGCTGGCCACCAGTTCTGTAACCAAACACCGGGAGTTCAGAGTGCGTTTGCTTTTACTTCAAAAATGGTTTGTTCTCAAGTTCTTCTTGATTATATGTCTGCTGGTAATATATCTGTGTAAGGCCCATCAGCCAGCGCTTCACCCAAAAACCAAACCCACTCCTGTCAAAATAATAATAATAATAATAATAATAAAAATTCCCGTTCTGAAACAAGCCTCATCATCTTTCAGTGCTGTAGATCAGATCGGAAGGGATTGAGGCACTTTGGCAAAGCAACCCCTGAGTCAGCGAGGCGGACTAAATGTGGGTGTTTTCCTTCTTTGCTCCAATGCCGTAAAGAGGGAGGTGGATTCTGATGAAGTATGACTAGTTTGCGACATTTTATCCAGCAGGGAGATTTGACAAAAGATGAGCAGATGTCAGAGTCACACATGCTGAGAGCTAACCAGAGCCAAATTATTATTAAGGGTAAACAAAAAATGATCCACAATGACAACGGTAAAAGGCTGACAGAGCAGGTGAGCTGGTGTGGGAGAACCCAGCTCCTAATCCCTAATATGGTTAAAATCAGGGTTGGTCATGTTTGGAATTTCCTGTAAATGCTTCCCTGTGTTGGATTATCCAGTAAATAAGGCTTTCTGTTTTCTGTCAGAGGTGAGATGTCTTATGAGTGAGAGCGCTTGTTGCTGTTGGACAGCTGCCTGCACTAATAGGTTTTTCAGCCCTGTAATAAGGCTGAACACAATCATTGAGTCAATGATTACAGAACGCAGTACACTCCATCAGCCTGATTACATTATGTAAGACCCTGCTCCACCTTAACCTCCTTCTAACCTCCATTTTGTGTCTTTCATTGTTTTTCTGCAGGGAGCTGATGCCCAAGACCCTGGAGGGCCAGATCACCATGGAGAAAACACCCAGCTACTTTGTGACCAGAGAGGCTCCAGCCCGAATCTCCGCCATGTCCCGGGACACCAAGCTGATCGTGGTAGTGAGGGACCCCGTCACCAGGGCTATCTCAGACTACACGCAGACTCTGTCTAAGAAGCCCGACATTCCCTCTTTCGAGAGCCTCACCTTCAAAAACAGAACTACGGGGCTCATCGACACTTCGTGGAGCGCCATCCAGATCGGCATCTACGCCAAGCACCTGGACAACTGGCTGCAGTACTTCCCCATGGACCAGATCCTGTTTGTGAGCGGCGAGCGCCTGATCAGCGACCCGGCCGGAGAGCTGGGCCGCGTGCAGGACTTCCTGGGGCTCAAGAGGATCATCACGGACAAACACTTCTACTTCAACCAGACCAAGGGTTTCCCGTGTCTCAAGAAGGCCGAGGGCAGCAGCAAGCCCCACTGCCTGGGTAAAACCAAAGGGAGGACCCATCCGAACATTGACCCCGAGGTGGTGCAGAGGCTACGGGACTTCTACAGACCCTTCAACTTGAAGTTCTACCAGATGACAGGACATAACTTTGGTTGGGATTGATGTGAAAAACCTGAGAGACTTTTCTTTTCTTTTTTTTTTCATCTGTAATTCAATGGCAAGATGTGGAGATATCGCTATATATATGTAAAATGTACAGAAATCTATTTTATAATAATTTATTTTTATTTCTAAGCAATTAATTCACTAAGCTGCCTAACCATATTTGTACATAACATCTGGCCCACATGGTTTTTTATTTCTTTTATTTTAACATTCCTCATTGTAATCTTGATTTCTCTCCCTCTCCACCCTCGTGGTCCTGTAAACTCAGTGGAACTTATTGGTGCTTCATGATGCAGATAATCAGCGATAACTGAAGTCAAAACAGTGGCGGAAGATGTAGAAGCACCATATTACGGGTACAGACTGCTCACAGAGGAGCGGAGAACATCCATCCATGTGCATCCTCATTTCCATCGTCACAGCTTCACCGCCATCATTTTCGAACCCCCCCCCATCATCCTGAGTGTGATTCTTCTATAGGGTGTTTCACTAAAATGCAGACTCTTTTTTTTTTCACCACACAGTTTAGCAGCAGCCTGAGCTGTAGCTCTTGTGCCCCCCCCCCCACACCACCCCACTCAATAACAGGTAGATCAATAGTCCTAATTGATCCTCATTGTGTCACTCCTGCTTAAAGCGTACAGCTGCCCTTTCCTTCTCAGCGCTCCTGCTGCCGGCTCTAATGAATGACCCGTCCATCAAATGTTAAATCCTATCCTGGACCACATAGAGGCCCATGTTAACATTATGCTAATTGGGTAAAGGTAACTGGGAGATTGATCAAGCCCCCCGCTCTCTAGCTGCCCATTAGAAGCACTGTTGGCTCGGAGCCAGCCTGTCGTCCCGTCTCAGTTCAAAGGTCGCACAGAGTCTCAATCACATTTTCCTTGTGCGGCATTTGATCTGTTGTGGAGAGCAGAGCTGGCGCAGAGTGAGGTCAGGATGGAGGGGGGGAGGTACGTGCCTAAGACGGGGAACCTTTGCGTGCGGTAGCGGAGGCATATCTGTTAGAAATCGAGCATGAAGATAGAGAAGATGACAGACGAGCAACAACTTGGCTTCGCATCAGTGAAATAGCGCCTCCTCTCAAACAGAAGTCCACCACGCCCCCATCTTTGATCCCAGA
Organism: Echeneis naucrates; assembly: GCF_900963305.1. Lineage (NCBI taxonomy): Eukaryota > Metazoa > Chordata > Actinopteri > Carangiformes > Echeneidae > Echeneis > Echeneis naucrates. The sequence continues at coordinate 3,683,351 of NC_042529.1, read as the reverse complement.
CTGCAGAGATCAAAGAGGGAGGAAAGGTTTTGGTGAAGCGCTCTCAGCACAGCAAGGATTACCTCAGACGGGGGTTTCATTGTCTAACCTCTGTGGTGTCATCAAAAAAACCTCATTTGCCATCATCCATGGCCTTTATACTTTATGCCTTATTCATCCTTGTCATCCTCACACGTCGCGTCTCACCTCTACAGATCTCAACTCTAAACTTGTTGCCAAAAAAAAAAAAAAGAGGAGAGAGAGAGAGAACCTTTGAGTGTTGCTACCCTCCCCTCCTCATCCCCCTCCTGCCATTGCTTCTTTTTGTTTTTGTGTTTCCGCTTGAATTCTTGATATGCAAGAGGGAGAAAATGTGCCGTTATCACTCTTGGAGCTGCCCCATCTCACTGCAGCGGACGGCTTCGCTGTTTTCAGCTGCACAGGGAGACGGCCACGCTACAACACATTACCCTCTGCTACGCTATTGCTATGCATGCTCAATGTGATGGCCATTATGAAAAAGGCAGGGATGATGGGAAGGGAACATGACTGATGTCCAGAGGAGGGCTTCATGATTGAATGTACACAACCTATCCTCACGTCGAAAAGCCCCTCGAATCGGTTTCAAAGGTCAGATTGTCACTCAGCTTTAGTTAAAGTTAAACTTGATTGTCTGCTCTTTCCTTTCTGAAGTTAAGGAAATGTTGTGCCTCTTTAAATCTCCTATCCAGCACGGTTAGCCTGCTTCTGTCATCACAACAGATAATGACCTTAATTCAGTTTTCTCTTATTTTCCAGTCGAAACCAGCTGCCTGGTTTAGCCTCAGACCAATGGTAGCAGGGGAGATGGAGGCTTCTTACACTGTATTTTTTTATTTTTATTTTTGCTGTGCTTTCATTTCACTCTGCCTAAGCAACGATTCTCTTTGTGAGAATTGTAAGCCTCCACCTCCCTTTCTCTCATTAGTGCAATGTTTGATTATATATATAAAAGAAGAAGCATTTACGGTGACCTGTCTTAGCAAGCTGTTGCATTATAGGAGGAACTCTGACATCTTCCCTGTAACTGATGGAGAACTGCATTTCAAGTTTGGTCAAGTTCATGTACTTGAGGGAATATCTATAAATTAAATGAAAAAAGGAAAAGAGAATAAAAAAAAAAAAAAGAGAAACTTGCACTCATGGGTTTGCTCCATGCGGCTGCATCGGTTATGGTTGAGTTTTATTCAACCTGTTTTGAGATCTGAAATGTTAGAAATGTTTGTCTTACCCACATATAACATTTAGAATAGCAGAACTGTATGTACAAAAATAAAAAAAGACATGTAAATCAAGTATTTTGTGGTATGTACATCAAAGGAATTAATTTTACACAAAGCAAGAGCAAAATGCAACAGATGTTTCTAGATGATTAAATACTGAACATTCATAATATTTCTTTGTATGAAGAAATGAATAAAAAAGTATATATTTTACCAAAACCTCTTTTGTGTCTGCCTGTTATTTTCTTCATCCTCTTCTTGAGTTTTATATAATGAAATAGCAAACACCATCCATTAAAGGGTAGTTTCCCATTAAAGCTATTCAAAAAGGTCATTTACTTACTATTTATATACCGAGTTAGTAGGAGAACTTGTCAGTTCCTTCTTATTTTGTCACAGTGAGACTTTAATTTAATTAAAATAAAATTTGCCAAGTGCAAACATAAAATAAAATATATTAAATGTGATACCACTTTAGAAAGTAATAGAATAAAAATAAGTCATTCTGCTGCTAACTTCGTTCCATGGTGCCTTCAGGTTATCATTTAGGGTAACAAACTTTGAATTTAGCTGACCTTCTTTTAATTAAAAAGATGTTTTTGTCTGACAGAGGTAGCCTTCAAACCTCAGGGATGGTGTGCCTGTTGTGTTTTAGGTGAAGTGGCCCTTTAACAGAGAGACACACCTGACAGTCAAACACAATCACACAAGGGGCCAAAACTCAGAGCACACATTAGGAGAAAAAATGTGTTGAGCAGACTTAAACTAACCATGTTTAGAATAAAAATATGAATTGAGACAGACAGAACACTGTATTTCTGCTCCCAAAAATAAACAGACTAAATATTTTGTTCTCCATAAAAATGTCCCGTGAAAACTTACAAAGCACAAATAAGAAGAGAAATGTTTAAATTCTTAAATTACAGCCACGTTAGCTCCACAAACAGGACACACACGTGTGATTGGTGTGTCGTCAGCTGAAATTAGGCTTCTTGCAGGTAGCCTATTGTTTGGCACGGCAGCTGTCGCGCTGCATTGTGGGACTTGTAGTATGACCGAGTTTTTAAAAACTGGACAGCTGAAGCGATCTTGCGGGACGGAAATGGTTATATTCCGGGCCTTGAGTTTGACTTTTGGGGTAATGAGTCCACCAGCTGCTGCAATCAGCCCTTCATGCTGTGTTTGCTGCTTCTGCTAATAATCTGGAGGTTGGTAAACAAGGTGACAGCCGTGTTGTGTGACTTCATCGCCTCCGTGGAGGAAATAACTGTGTTGTTTTTATTTTCTTCTGCGTCCTTCAGTCCTTTCAGCTGCTCCTCAGGTGCTTTGTTTGTCTGTCAGTCTGGCACCTGGATCATCTCCTCTCCAAGGACTTCACCTGCGCCTCACCAAACCCAGGGTGAGGTAAGAACCAGCTCTTACTCATCATCATGCTGAGCTGATGTTGTGTGGTGGTCAGTCATTATATATTTCAGTTGTGTACTTGTGAGCAGTGTTGTGTTATGCTCTTAATTGGGACACTGATTGCTGCTGGTGTTGTGGGAGTTCAGCTGAAAAGCACGTTGCCAGTTATGGAGATTATCTTTCACCCGGTCTGGTCTCTGGAGGTTTCTTCTCTGTAATATTCTGATAGGAACTAAATATAGCTTAACACACATGACAGCAGCATGTGTGTGTTCCCCACATAAGAACATGTAACAACTCAAATGCAAATGGTGGTTTCAGGTTCACATGCTGTGAGTCTTATAATTCTAATTTTCTTTTAATGTGCATATTGGCAATTTGCTGCATAGTGTTATTCCAGCTATTCCTGAAACGGTGAGTGGCAAGATACAAAAAGACGCACATCTACAGCCAGATGAAGTTCTCTGCAGGTTCTCATCTGGTTCTGCGTCTAATTGCTTTGTTTTGGGGGGCTTAGCTTTCCTCCCCACGTCTCTCTGCTGTTCTGTGCCGACTGATCTGCTCTGCTCTGTTTGTGTACTGCTTCCGCTTCATGTGTGCATAAGTGAAAAAACAAAACTCTGCCTACATGGAAGTGATGATTATTTTACAGTCTTATCAGACATTTCAACAGGTTGCATTGGCTCCAAATAATTATCTTTGAATGTATGAAAACAACTTGTGTCTTCTTCTTCTGCCTGCCTCTCCCGCTGAGGTGAGAAAACTGTGTGACATAAATTTAAAAAGGCAAAAACTAAATGCGTAGCGGACTTGTGATGTTACTGAGTGAGTGTTTGCAGGCTGGCTTTTTTTTTCTTCTTGTGTGTCTCTCCTGTTCTGAAATGGCTCTGTGGTTATGGAGGTGGGGGGCCTGTGCGGTTTTCAGGTGACCCGTAGCTGTGTGGGAGGTTTGCTTGCTGGCAGTGGTGGTGGGTCTGCCTGCCTATCGGAAATGCCGCCCTCGCTGCCTGTAAAAGCAGCCAATGTTTCCTGATGGCTCATAATGAGATACACCTCCAGGGCTGTTTATTTACAAGGCTGCGAAACAGCCCTGCGTACTCACAGGGAGGCCATTCACAATATCACTGGTGATGTATTTACAAACCTGTCCCTGCTCAGGGATGTTGACATCCGCAGCAAGGTGTGGGCGAAGTTTTATTAAAGTTTCCCCGGGCTTGTTGCCAGCCATGTATATCCCAGCAGATAAAAATCTCTCTGAATTGCGGTGAAGTTCAGAGGATTTCTGTTGTGTTGTTGGTTTTAAACAAGATTGTGGACTGACACAGCTGATAACAAGTTGTAGCTTATGGTGCCTCTTGTAGTTTTTTTTTTTTTTTTTTTTTAAGCATATGGTGGCATATTTTAATTTTTGGAAGTTTCTTGTTCAGTGGTTCAAATCCATCTTCTTTAAGCGGCAAATTAATCACTTGAGCAAAGTTGAGACGTGATCTGAATAATTCACCTGCAAAACCAGAAGTCTTGACAGTTCTGGAAATGATAAATCTAACACATCGCGTTTTCACTCTGCCAAACTGAGTAGCTGGAACTCAGACTGATCTAGATTCTCTACGTTAAATTTAGGTTTGAATCGTTGTTTTCTCTTTGCGTTCTCAGGGGTATAGACGCTCTAAATCTGACTGACACATCCTGCTGGCTGTTCTTTTTAGCTTGTGTAAACAAAACCAATAAAACACCTCCCACTGCGACACACAGCCCAGGATGTCGGGCTCAATCAAATAAAAGTTAATAAGAATAATTTTTTTTATGTAATGCAACCAATCTGATAACACTACACTCTATTTTCAATACCACAGTTGGACTCCATTTATTTCGTTTTATTTTATTTTAAATGCAATTAAACTTCCCATCCCAATTTGAATTGGCTGCACACACAAGATAGCCTTGTTCAGGCTTTCCAACCTCTGAGGACTGAGCAGAGTGGAAACATAGCAGAAATCCCCACGGTGTGCACGCTGTGATGTAGTGGCAAATAAAAAGGTAGGTAAACTATTTCCTTCCTGTCAGTCACAGAAATAATCCAGAGGGATTTAAAAACACTCGTATACAGTGAAACGGATAACAGGGGATTTTTCCACATTACAGTTATTGTATAACCCCCCCTCCCAAAAAAACAAAAAACAAAAACACAACATGACTTAAATGAGTTTGATAGAGTTTTTGGTGAGTGTGGTTAATATTACACATGAGAGGCCTGAGCTGACATTAATATTGTACGTATGCCAACGTGCCAACTTAGTTTCCACTGTGAGAAAGAACAAAGTCGGCCACAAGAGGCAATGACGATGTCCAAACAAGGACACAGATGTGGATGAAACGCTGCCGGATGGAAATATCGGCTAATACCGCTGTGATGAGGGAGGGGAGGTGTACGCCAGCGGCACCGCAGAGTCACTTAACCCCAACGGAAAATGTATTGCTCAAAGTAAACAAGTGGTCTGTGTTACCGCAAAATATGATACCGTGTAAATCGAGCTATCAGGATCCACTGAAGCAGAGATGAGTGAGGTTTTCTGAACCCAGTTTTTTTTTTTTTTTTTTTTTTTTTGGTCGGTCCACGTACAAGTAGCGACATGCCTCTCATCGAATCATCGGTGATGTTTACAGGTCTGGAGCTGGATAATTGCTCAGCTGGAGCAGTGAAAGACACACCAGAGAGGAAGACAAACAGGATGCAGCGTGAATGATGAGGGGCGGGTGGTGGGGTTGGGGGGGGGCTGGCAGGTTGAAATGGAGCATGCTCTTTTGGCACACGTCTTGTCCCTTGAATCCAAGCCACCTGTATTAACTCGTGACTAACCTGATTAACCTGTTCATAGATCTGAGAGCTGCAGATACAGGAATGATAGATTTCTGGGCTGGCAGCCAAGGGGGCCATCTTGAAGGAAATGGTTTGTGTAATTAACAGAGGAGCTGAGCAGAATGACAGGGGGTAATTGTGGCGTTTGCACATGATGTGTTATTGTCGTTGAAGATGCCTCCCGGGCTGTTATGGGTACGGCCGGCTGCTCTTTTGGGTTTTCAGATGGGAAATGGACACCTGGCAGCACCAGACATGCAAACTCCTCACAGACTCTGCACCTGAGCTCCTTCAGTTAGTCTGCGAAATAGCAAAAACTCATCATGAAAAAGTTCAATCTCCCAACTCCCTGTTTATTTACCCCACCCTCTCTTCCCCAGGTTTTGCTTAATTATATTTGACATTGAGAAACAGAAACATGGTTTGAGGTTTTTTTTGAGTTCCTTTTTCTCTGTTATCTATGACAGTCTGAAACCTGAGTTGTCCACTAATCGGTGTCCTTGGATAAGATGCCGTGCTGATCATAGGATGTGTGTGGTGTGTTGTAATGGTCCCCAAATTGATTTCTGGTTGAAGAAAGCTCTTCCTTGGCTCCCCTTGAAGCAAGTTTAGTCATGGTCATTCTAGATAATCCACAAATTATTTTCAAAAAAAGAATTTTCTGTAAAAAAAAAAAAAAAAGCCAGTGACATTTGTGTGGAGAGATATCACAAGGCGCTCTGTTTATTGTGGCATGCTGAGCCAAAAATATCTGCTTTAATGGAATTAGAGCAAAGCAAGAAAAAGAAATAAATCAAAAAATAGAGATGGGATACATTAAATTTAGATATTTATGTACACATGTGTCATTGAAATTAAGTGAGGAGGGAAGATAAAGAGCAGCCTGCGAACGTCTTAAAAGGCAGGAGAATCTCAGTGGAATTCCCCACAGTCTGCAAAAACATCAGACATCAAAAGGTGATCTACAGTAACACCGACGAGTATATTAAGTCATCTTTCAGAGGAGATATTGATTTATTTATTTATTTTTTTTGTGGATAATGAACTTGAATGCAAATTTAGATCATAAATAGATGAAGGAGTTGACTTAAGTGATTTCAGGTGGATATGAGGTCTCCGACATGCCAGACATTGCCCCCACATCTGGGGCCTCATTGGATCATGTTTTCCTCTGCTCCCCTAACCCCCCCCCCCCCCCCCCCCCCCCGCCACTGTTTCCTATTTCTGACAGATGTCAGGCATGCTGCGACAGGCCGAGCCCCAGAGATTTTGCAGCGAAAGGAAACGTAGGGATCAAGAGGGAGTCTATCTTATCACCGCAGGTATAAAAGGAGATTAGCAGTCGCACCTGAGGAGAAGCCCGTGTTGGTTTACATGAAGGGGGGGGGGCGGGGAGGGGGTCGCGTTATGACCGGCTAAACAAAGGTGGTGTTGGAGAACGGCTCGATACAGCCAACCTATCAGTTTTTCTTTTCCCAGATCAGGCAATTACACCTCACCTCTATCGCCTTTATCCACGCCAACATCAGGTTTGGGCTCGTTTTGTCGCAGCCTGTTCGCAGGAGACTGTGTCATGTTATATGTAGCATTTAATATCACTCCCTGCTGATGAATCAAGTAACTGAAGGCTAATCTACCGAGCTGGATGTGTAGTTGCATTACCGGGAGAGCAGACTGACATTCTGTTAACATCTTGCTCCAGTCTGACATGTCGTCTGCAGATTCACGTCTGCCTGATGTTGGTTCGCCGGGAACAAGCTGCCTTACACCTGTCTGTCTTCTGGCGGCCAACAAACTCGGGGCTGACGTCAAGCAGATGTTTAGATTGGTGCATAATCGGTACACATGATGATTTATTATTCTGTCTGTTTTGAGTAGCTTTACAATCACATGTTGAGTTTCACTGTGCAGGCCATCGCAGCGGTGCATCTCTTATGTGTGACTTTTATTTGCCTTTAAAATGTTTTATAGCCGCTGCCTCGTTTGAGTCGGCACTTGAGTGCTCCTCAAGTCCGTAAGTGATGTTGTTGTATCGTGTGTGTTTATGCATGTGACACGCATCCAGGAGAGGATGCAGCTCTTTGTCTGTGGTAGTAAAATGTCGCTTTGACAGCCAACACACAAACTCTTCCATTGGATGCAATTAGGAATAAATTACACTCAGTTCACCTCAAATTTAAGATATTTAGTCTTGAGTGCGGTAATACATTAGATTTATGGTTAATTGGCCAGAAACATAGTTAGTTTGAAGTGATGCAGTTCAGAACTATTTTGTTAATCACTTATTTCAGTCATTAGTTCAATAATGCAAAACAGTTTCTTCTCCAACGTACCAATTTTCTCAGTTTTCTAACACTTTGAGTTGACAATCAATGGATTTTATTTTATTTTTTGGATTATTGCTTTGTCAAGGCAAGAACTCCACGCTTGCCACTTTGCCAAATTGCTGTTTCCCTGTTTTGAATCCATGCGGGTGCTGCTTTTGCATGCCAGTCACAGTATCATCACAGCTGCTGATTAAAAGCACCACGTGGAATAGATGAGGCAAATGAATTAATTAAAAAAAGAAAAGAAATGGAGATGTCATCTTAGGTGGGAAGCAGCGATGAAATGCCACGTTGCATCAGAGTCACATTAATTATGTGATCTTGTCACATCCTCTTGAGTATATTCGCAGTAAGGTGGCCGATGGGAACACGCGCCAGTGTTTGTAATGTCGTTGCGATTCCAGGAGATTCCTTGATGGAGGCATTGAGAAGGAAAAAAAAAAATTTGTTTCACATCAAAAAAGGCTGTACACACAACGTGGTGTGGAGGAGTCAGTGAATGCATCGCTGTGGAGCATCCTCGCGTTTGTTTGTTTGCATGAACACATCACTTGTGAGTGCCACTTTCAATGTGCCAACGCACACTTGATGATGGGTGATGCGTGAGACAGTGTGACCAAGTCTCCCCCCCCCCCCCCCCCCCCCCCCCACCTCCTACAACCTCCTGCTGAGACTCTTAAATATGGTCAGACACACGCCGACTGATGGCCATCAATAATGCACATGGCGGGTGAATCGGGAACCGACATCGCCATCAGGGACAATTGGTGTGTCCCTGCAGGAAGCCGCCCCCCCCCCCCCCCCTCCTCTCCCATCTCCAAAGAAGGATGGCTTCAATTTTCTATCTGTTGATGAGAAAAAGTGGAAGGGAAAAAAAACAAACACACAGAAAACACAGCAAAACCTCGGCCGAAATCTGAGTGAGTATCAACGTCCCATCTAATGTGTGATTATTAACATTAAGTCCCTGCGTGAGACAGCCGGGTGTTTTGTCCCGGAGAAATGGCTCTTTATAATGGTTTAAGCATCCGGTAACAGATGAGACAATATCTTTCAGAAACGCAGCAGGGGGCCCAGCCCAGCTGTTGGCATGAAGTGTGTGTGTGTGTGTGTGTAGGAGAGAAACATGCTGTGTGTGTGAGTGAGTGGGAGGCAGAGATTGGAAAGTGGGGTGTCAATTTGTTGGTGAGCAGAGTGTAGAAAATCTAAAAAGACTCGGTATCTCAGCACGTCGTTTCAGCTTCAGTGGTGTTTGTGTGTAATGGATTTCACTCTGCCATGAGGAATTAGGAGTTTATCAAACGTCACAATGAAAGTAAAAAATCATTTGGAAGCCAGACAGGAGAATCTTTCAAGTCAGGCTCATGTGGCAGATTTTTTTTTTTTTTTTTTTTTTCCCCGTGTTTCTTTTCTTGAAAACAAAAAAAGTTCTTTGACAAAGCTGGATGTGGATCAAAGAACAGTAGAGAAGTGTGCACAGCAGCGTTTCCACATGTGGCTGCGCTGGCATCCCTGTAAACCGCTGCCTCTGCCTCGGGGAGAACAGAGCGACGTTTCGTCTTCGTCTTAGGTAATGTCACACTCAGACTTGAACGGTGCCGTTAGCAGCTCCCGCTCATTCGGTCTGGAAGCCGTTGCCCCGCCACTTCCTCCTCCTGGTCTGTGACGACAGCCCGCCGAAGCTCTAATGTGCACGACCACCTAGCGTTCCTGCACGGCTGGAAGAGAAGGGAAGGGGGGGGCAGGGTTGTTGGAGGTGGTTTACTGGTGATAGAGCTGGTGGAAACTCCTTAACCACCATGCCTTCCCAGTTCTGGTATGGAAACGGGACCCATTTTGGGGTTTTCCTCTTGAGACGCGTGGGTGAAGCGGATGCTCGAGCAGTGAAATGGTCACTAGGAGAAGAATGGAAACGTGTAAAAGGGTGAGGCAGTTTTTCCTTCACACCCCCCCCCCCCCCCGCCCCGCCTCGTAATGACTGTAGCATCACTGCAGCGTTATAACGTCACTTACAGTTTTAGGGTCAGTACGTTAATGTAATAAATTTATTCATAGCCTGCTTGTAGCCTCAAGGGCTGGTGGGCATCTTCCTTAATAAGGTACTGACATCTGTCTGCTGAGATTGCCGACTGAGCGCCGTCTTCCACAAATGGGGGCCAGAGACCCCGAATGTGTGAGCGTGCGTTCTGTCATTGTTTCTGCAAACGACACACGCGTAGCCAGACACAGTATTTGGCTGCGTGCCATCAATGCACCATGAACAGGAGTGAAATGAACACATTAGGTCGAGTCATTGAGCAGCCTCCCACCCATACTCAGTCATACCTGTATTTAGCATTATGTCCTCCATGTAACTACTGATTTTTAATTTAGATTTTTTTTTTCCCCCCATGTTGCCGAATGCGAATGCATTTTTTTTTCTTTTTTTTTTTTTTGCTACGAGTAATTCTCCGTCAACATGTCATATGAAACGTGGAATCGCTTCATTACATGGTAGATTTTATTTCCTGTTTCTCTTCCCAGCCTCCATCTTTCCACCGCTCCCCTCCACCAATAATAATTGCATCGACACTGGAGGCAGTGTTTCCGAGCAGCAGCTCATGTGAAATGCATAGATAAAAGGCCGTTCTGCCCCCTCCTGCACCATCAGTTACCAATAAATGATGAGAGTCATGGATAGTTCACCAGACTACATTTATCCACTATATTTTTGAAGCCTGATTTTAAAATCTACTTTTTTTTTTTTCTCAGTCTTCAGGGCGGGGGCTCCTTCACATCACAAATAGCAGATGGGAACGCTCCATCTGATTATTATACTTTTGAAAGTATCTGCGTGACAGAGAATCAAATCACGCCACTGAGCATGTCTGAGTGCGACAGCTGATGATATGCAATAAGAACAGAGAAGCAGAGTATTTCTATAGGTAGCTTCAGACGCAGGCATGCAGGAGTGGCACATTTAGAAATGTCAGTTACGGTGCACTGAATTAGGATGAAACTGAAGAGTTGGGGTGAAGATTTTTAGTGTTTGTAGCAGATTGTCTATGAATGAATGTGTTTATACATGCAGCTTATTCCTCTGGTGTGCTGCGTACTTCAGTAAGTGCACTCAGGTGTGCTCACTGGTGTGAAATCCATCCCAAATCACATCGTGCCGTAACTGTTGGTCACCAGCCTGACAGCTGCTCTGCTCACTTGAAGTTTTTACTTCCCTTTGAGTCATGCGACACAGATGTTGAGGTTCACCCTCCACGATGTGTCCTTACTGACTATTCTTCACACGTAGTGTGCAAATTGAGATGCAGCAACAGGAACTGTGTGTTCGAGCCAGCGTGACTTTAGATTTGTGGTTTGTTCAGATGAGTCTAAATGGTTAATTAAAAGTCCCAGTGAACTTCCTCCATTTGAATTATTAATTTTTTTTTAATTCAACTTTTCCCACCAAAGCTTCACATGGTTTAAAGGCATCGGTGCAGTTCCATTTTTAGAAACCTGCTGAAACTTTAATGTGCCTTTTTAAAGTTCACAGAAATGGTATAAAACTCACACTTAGGTGGATTCACAAGTAAAAATAAAAACTGGTGCAAAATAGCACATGTATCCAAGATTATAACGGTCAGGATAGAGGACACAAAGGAAAGTAAACTCACCTCAGTGTCACTTCAGCCCATGTCCTTTTTAATGAGTGCCAATAAAAGCGAAATGTCCAGACCGCTGATATAATGGCTGCTGTAGCGTTGTCCTGCAGGGCAGAAAAGGTGAAGGGGAGATTGAAAAGTGTGGGTGCCCTTCTTTTGTGTGTGTCTTATAGGTATCAGAAAGTGGAGTTTGTAAACTGCATGAAATCTGAAAAAAGGAGGAAGAATCAACAATGAGCACATTCAACAGCCTCTAGGGAAGCGCGGTGGGAAGATGGCGGAGCTGCCTCCTGATTTTTGTGGCGTACTTTAAAGCAGGACATTAAAGAATTGGAATCTGGTGGTGGGGGGGGGGGTGAGAATTTGGAGGAGTGTCTGCAAACCTTTTTGCCTCCTCACTCTGCCAAATTCTGTCCATTAGTGTGAGTGGTGCGTTTCCACACTGTGGTTACTTCTCTCTTCAGGTTGACTTATCCCTCATGAAGCGTGCCTGTGGGGGGGGGGCAGGGAAATGGAAGTGATGGAGGCAGAGGTGGGTGGTAATTAGAAACATCACTGTCATCTGAGGGTTATCTGACCATCGTTGCTTTTTTTTTTTTTTTGATACCGACAAATTTTACAGAGCAAAATTACCCCAGCAGTCAATTAAAGCGCCCTTTCTCTCCCCCTGATAAGAGGGCTATTAATACTATAGCCACGGTCGGCTCTTAACAGGCGATGAATGGCTGTTGATGAGCATTGAAAGTTTATCAACTCCTCCCTGGGATCCACTTCTTTTCTCACCAGAAAAGGGAGAATTAACTGATACCACGAGGGGGCTAAGCTCCAGGCGTCTTATCAGCTGATTACTCACTAAAACCATCAAGTGCATTTTTAATGGAAAAGGGGAAGAGTTGTTTCTCCTGCGAAGTATAAAAACATCTCTGGTCGAACAATGTCGTAAATTCTAACAACCATGTTGTGGAGTTTTAATCTCACGGAGTACGAATGGCTGGCTGGAGGCGCTGCGTACGTGACAGTGAGGAATTTTCCCTCCCTCCTGGAAAGGGCAGGACTCTTCAACAAGCGCTCTGCTTTAAGACCTTTTTCTTCTTAAATGTCTCTGTTTTCGTCTCGCCCTTTGGGTAGAAGTGTGCATGGCTCTGCAAGAAATGGATAGATGCCAAATGCTACGAGGACAATCAAATGCAGCAAAGGCATTTTTCACAGATATTGTGTGGGGGGGAAAAAAAAAAAAAAAAAAAAAAAAAGTCTGAAAGTGTCCCGCCTACCACCCAACCTCCCCCCAAAAAAACAAAGCGCAGGCCTCTAGAATGGCTTCACAGTTATGTAATTCTAATTATTTGTCTCAACAATACATTAAATAGCCAAAAAGGCTTGACTGGAGCGTTGTGCACACAAAGTGTTTACAGAAGGAAGTGGTTTGTGCAGACTTCATCTTGGCACGCGCTGCAAATGAACACTGGAGACGTGCGCACACATACACACACTTCTTTTCATCCAGCCTGTTGGTTATTGTGCTTTACTCCTCTGTGTGTCAGAACTAAAGTGAAAGGAATGGCGCGTATTCATTCTAAACATGGACACTCTCAGCGACACTGATAGAAATGATACCAGACTGCTGTAATCAAATGGAGACGACTCACTGACGGGACAGAGCTGCGAACTCATGAGTCGAATGTGACGGAGCTGTAAAACGTGACACAGACACCGGTCTTGGACGCTGATTTCCACTGGGATCGTCCACACTTCAACATCCACTCCATCCTGTGCTCCTAGCAGTCCACGCCTCTTGTCAGCTGTGAAGGAGATGAACAAATGAGTCCAGATGTAACACAGTAAATAGCCCCATCAAGATGGAGCAAAGTGGACTGTCTGTGTGGTCGGTATCTCTCTGTGTTTATTCCTGCGTCAGTGTGTGACCTGTTGTAGTGTGTGTGTGTGTGTTCATACTCGTACATAGCCTTGCAGGCCTGTGGTGGGATATAGAGGGAGAGTCTCTGTAAAAGCAAGAGTGCGCCTTAAAAGACAGGAGAGGGTGGCGGACGACAGAGCTTGACTCTACATTTACAGATGAAAATTTCATGACGCTAAATCTAGCCAGACTTTTAGTGTCAGTCAGGATTACGGCAGCGGCCCGAACATTCATGAATTATTAAAGCGGGAGAGAGATCCCTGGGTGCTTGGGCCAGGAGGAGATGAGAGGAGGAAGAACGGAGAGGAATCACGTTGTAAGTAAATAAATAAATGGATCAATACATGCAAAGGCGAATAAAGTCAGCGTGGTTGGCTTTAGAGCTGTATTTCACCTTTATGGGTTTGGTGTGTGTGTGTGTGTGTGTGTGTGTGTGTGTGGTATCTAAAACAGCACAGTGTTGGGTATAAACTGTGCTACGGAGGAGAGGATCAGCGTATTGAGCCGTGACGACCATCCACTTATCTGAGCGCATGTTTTAAATAAATTGTGGAAAAAATACAGCGAAGGGGTTAAATGTGTCAGAATGCAAAAAAAAAAAACAAGAAATGATGCTGCGTTTATTTTTTTTACTCTTAAGTAACAACCTTGAACATTTAAGTGAAAACACATAAAAAAAAAATTGTAATTACGCAACTAAGCTCTGAGGAGGAGAAGAAATATTCTTTATAATCAGGTAATTACTGGGGTTTGAACCCAAGGAGCCAATCCCAGTGAAAGCAAGAGCGCTTCTTGAAAGGGAAGGAGGAGCAGAGGGAGGCGAAGGACATGGAGCAATAACCTTCTCGCTGTGAGGCCACAGTGTTAACTGCACCACCGAGTTGCCCCCAGGACTTTAGTCAAGAAGACAATAGCAGACACAATTAGCTGGAATACATATGGTCATTTATCAAATCCAAAATGTTGGCGGGCAGATCCAAAGTTTTTACGTGTTGTTTTTTCTTTTTTTTTTTTTTTTTTTGGAGAGATCGCTCAGTGATTGAAAACACAAGGCAAAAATGGACCCACACACGCACACGCGCACAAATGTTTTCATATGTTACCCCCTCTGCGCTGGCCACAGCCCGAGTTGCAGGCTCTGCACACAGGAGGACAAATTGAGACATTGAGACATCACTGATGCTGCGAACAGCTAAACAAATATTATGGAGCTGCGTTGCTCCCCTACTGTCCTCTGCTATGCCACACAGCCAAACCCAGGTGAGCTGACACCTCCATGTGTCTCCATCTATTTGAAGGCACTGTTGACCCAGATGGAGCTGCCACTCAGTGTGTGTGTGTGTGTGTGTGTGTGTGTGGTATACAGAGGGAGTTGGGATCTTGTTTGGGGCTTGGCAGGGTGTCCCCCTGTGCTCCCCAGGCCCCGTCTGCCATTCCCTTGGCGGCGGGGGGGGACACCAGCCGAGAAGGGACAGGTGTCGGCTCTGGCTGCTGTTTTTATTTATTGTTTTTCTGTATCCACTGCCTCTACTGTATCGTCTTCCTTCCAAGCTGCCCCAGTTTTCCCTGAACTCCTTCAGCGTCACTTCCCTCTAAATGTGCCTCAGGGATTCTCCAGAGATGGAAAAGGAACAAATCAGGTGCCCAAATCTGGTCTGAGAACATTTTGAGTTGTAAACTCAGATAATATCCCTCTATTGACCTTCATCCCTGATATCAGCTATTCTTTATTCTCAACACCAGATTTAAACAGTATTTTGATATTTATTGTTGATTCTGGGCTTTGTTTCCTCAACAGCATGCTGTTTTTGTATAATTTCTGCATGAATCATAAAGCTTTAAAATATCACAACTGTAATCCTGCCTGATGTGCTCCTCTGGCTTGTTCTGTCTGATCCACAGTCAAAAAAGAAAATGGATTTTAAAAGTAACGATATAAGAGTCGATTGTTTGATTTTTGTAATTCTTGGCCAATTATATCTTCTGTAGTTGCGTCCAGACTCTTCATCTCTTATTGTTGTCTTACCTTTTCATACTTAGACGCAGTTTACAGGAGGTGTTTAAGATCGAGGCTAGATGCTTAGAAGATTGTAAAAAGCCTCCTCCCATTGTGCGCACCTAACGGGGTATAATCCTGCGGATAAATTCAGAAGCCGGCCCACAGAGCGCCGGTGCAGCGAGTGACAATGACACAAGCCTGAGTTGTGCGGGGGGCACATGTGTGTCTGCCTCTTGCCATCTGCTGCACCGATCATTAGAAAGGATGTCACACTGAGTTGGGACCCTTGTAGATGCCTGTGCCCCTCTTCATGTGCCTCTCCCTCTCAGTTTTCCCTTTGTTGTCTTCCGAGTTTAATTTCGGTGCAGATATGAGATTGGATTTGGGGGCCGTTGATTGTTTAGACTCAGCAAAGGAATCCCCAAAAGATGCTGAGGTCGTGTCACAAGGCCATGTGCCCTGCTCCCTCGTGGCTTGGCATGAAAGGTCAGATGATGCCCGTCATTGCATATTTATTTGCTTGTACACAGTTTTTGTGGCGCACTTTTGTCTCTGAGGTCATTTGAATTTCCATAGCACAGTCAAGCCCCCCCCCTAAACTACCAACGGAGCCCGTGGGCAAACCGAACTCCTGTCGTGGCGCACTCATTCCACTAGAACTGGCTTTGTTGAAAGTTAAGAAAAAAAATAAAAGGAAAAATATCATCACACATGTTTAGCATTTGCATAATGCAAATGAGACGCTGTGAGACATTACAGTGATGTAGTCGCTGATCGGTGTTAACCGGTTCCACCGGGATCAACAGGCGCCTGTGTGTGTGTGTGTGTGTGTGTGTGTGTGTGTGTGTGTGTGTGTGTGTGTGTGTGTGTGTGTGTGTGATTGCATGTTCAGATAACAGATTCAATCTGTGACCCGAGGCATTGAGGCCACTGTCTTCTGCCTCTTGGGGCCTTCTTGCCCTCCAGACTCCAGCCAGGACCCCTCCTAGCAGCTTGGGAGATAAATATCTAATCAATACATGGCTGCATTAACATAGAAAACACGAGGAGAGAGTCAGAGGTGTAGAAACTAATAACGTGCTGAGAAAACTTAAGTCAAGCCAGCACTACAAATTCAGATTATTCCAGGACTCTGAATGCGTCAGGAGATGCTACCTCGACCGTCTTCACTGTCAAAGGTCACTCTCAAGATACGGCTGACTGCTCGTAGCAGAGAGGAGAAGCTCAAGGTGACAAAGCTGCCCACAGACAGTCTTAAATAAACCGGCCAGCTCTTGATGTGAGGCAGGAGTCACCCCAGTCTCAGCTCCTGCTCGATAAATCACTATCTTCTACCCCTGCAGAGAGACTTGGCTTTTGACACTCACACCACAGAGCTCTGATAAGAGATACAGATAGAGCACTGAAGGAAGAGTAGACAGTCTGCTGCAGATTTGAAGGCATGGCTAGATCTGTTCACTTCCTCTTAAAAAAAAAAAAAAAAAAAAAAAAAAAAAGGACATCATCCCTCAGTTTTATTTTAAGACAGAAAAATCAATTGGAAATGACAATTAATTGCCCTTTTTGTTATATCGTGCAGAAGTATTTGGTCTCGGCTAATCGCACCATGTGTGGCGGGCATGACATCACCGTCTGGCCCTCAGAGAGTTGCCTGTGTGGCGTTGCTCGGACCTTTAGCCAATAGGAGGTCAAGTGAGAGCACATAGTCCACGCTCCATGTGCCGCTTCAATCTGTCACGTCAAACCTGAGGCCCTGCTTCTTCTGTGATGGATGTTGATGTTATACGGGCCTAACACAGGAGATCTCTAGTCCCATCCGCTGTGAGAACAGGAGTGGATTCTGCACCAAATAAACAGTGAGTCCTTAAAAATACTGAATACATTTCCAACACAGGAGTTTCTCTTTCTACGTTACTGCAACTGTCAGTATACATCACCAGTCACCAGTTAGAGCCTTTGTACTGATAGAAACAGCACGAGGATCAGCACACAACGTTATGTAAGAAACAAATAATGGGGATATTCTCTTAATTTTTTCTCCCATAATTCCTTTTAAGCGTGAGCCACTCGTCGTTTTTAACCACATACACCAGTCCGTGAAAACTATTGGATCGAGCTTGCAGTGTTAGTTTTGCTGTGGGACACATTTTGCCCGAGGCAAAAGATGTAGTTGAATCCCAGCAGATTCACTTTATTAAAAAAAAAAAAAAAAAAAAAAAAAAAAAAAGTTTTATGAACTCTTTTTATAGAGCAAGTTCTCAGTTAAAGCCCTGTACAACTTACCCTTTAGTGAGATGCCCCCCCCCCATGCCAAGAAACAGAATGGGGGCAGGAGGAAGAGCCTGTGTTTATTTTTTGAAGTGTCCCCTGATGAAGGTGCCAGAACGTATGACAGGGTGTGAGAGAGAGATGGAGCGAGAGGGAGCGCGACGATGAGGAGAGAAATGGGGAAGAAGTAAACTACAAGCTGGTTGACAGTCCCAGAGCTTCTCCGTCACTTTACAGCCATGTATGGAGCCGTGCTGCACCCTGTGGAGCTGCTCTGCCGACGGCCACCGGGAGAGGTGTTATCACTCCTTTAAACACAGAGAGGGTGGTGACAGTTCTCTCCAGGACAGGAGACGGGATAGGAAGCTTCCTCAGGTCAGATGGGAGGCTAGGAAATGAAATCTTTCCTTTAGAAGACCAGAAGAAACTTCTCATGGGGGGGGGGGGGCATGCGATACGTCTCACAGTGAATGGAGAGAAGTGGGAATTGCGATGGGACAGTGGGAATTTGTAGTTTTTAAAGACGGAGAGAGAGATCGGCAATAAGGAGGTTATAATGAAAAGATGTGAAACAGGTGGAATAGGATGGGAAGATGAAAAAGGAGAAGGATAAAAGTCAAGAGGAAGAAGTGTGATGAAAGGAAGGCAGAATGAAGGGGGGGTGGAAAGATTTGTATGGATGAAAGAGGGGAGAAGGATAAAGGAAGCTGGAAGATGGCTAGAGGGAGAATTGAGAAAAAAACAAAAAAACACGAGGCATAAAAATGGAAAGAACGGACGTAAGGGAAAGACAGAAGAAGGACAATGACTATATTCTGGAAAATGATTAAGCAAGATGAAAGACAGGAAGGAGAGGACGAACGGTGAATGAAATGGAAGAAGGGAGGAGAAAAGGCAGAAGGATAAAAGACAGATTGAGAGATGAAAGAAAAGAATAAAGAGAAGGAGGGCCGTGGGGGGAGCAGAGAGACAGGAAGTGGGACTCCTCGTGGAACCTGCGGTCTTCAGAGGAGGACACACTAAAGGAACAAATGTGGACTAATTGCAGCTGCGCGTTCGCCACAATCGCGGGGACGGGCCACCGTCGGGGTCAGGCCGGCATCAATCATAGAGCTGTGACCACACAGATCTGCTGCTTCTCTGGAGACCGCTACAATGGGCCCACAAAGGGCTGTGGTCAGCCTCTGCCGTCCCGTTGGAGGGGGGTGGACGTGGGTCAGGGTGTCCTGAATGGACAGTGGCCAGCAGTGACCCACTCTTTAATGGTATGCAGAATAATGGCCTGTGGTCAGTGACGTGGGGGGTTGTGGGAACGGATTTGGTAGCAGAGGTGACGGTTTGTTTCACGATGAAAAGGAGAAGTAAAAAAAAAAAAAAACATCAAACATCTACTGTAATTTATTTTGTGTGGACACTTTGGACTTTTTTGATGAGCAGCTGAATCTCCCTTAATGCCAATATCTGATCCTTTCCCCCTCTACTGCCGACAAACTGAACAAACTTCCCAAATCCAAAAATCAGTCAATGACTCACAACGGGACAACTTTGTGCGCTGACATGAACATGGTTGTGGCTATAGAGGGGATATTTTTTTACATTTTTGTGTAACATCTTTGAGCTGATGGACCAAAGAGTAGAAAACTATGAAAAGTTCCCCTCTTAAGTCTCTTATTTCAATATAGTCTAGGTTTTTTATTTTAAAACTGATGTCAGTTGCTTCCTGCGTGGTCCGCAGTGTTGTTAGTGGAAACCTTTGTGATGGTGTCCACAGTCAGCTGGATGTGGGAACCAAAAAACTGTCAACATCACTGGACTCCTGATGGGAATACCAAACGAATTTCAGGTCATGCCTTCATACTCGCCGTTTCACCTTTCCAGTGCTCCAGCTCTGATAATGGATAAAACAACTGATGCGCCCCCACCCCACCCCCTTTCTGCAGGGGTCCAGACATTTTGGTCCTTCACTGTACCTTCTTTTGTGTTCTTTATATTCTTTAAACATGTTTCCTGCTCAATCCAATTACATTTATAAACCTCTTTGTTTTCCAGATGATGATTCACATGCATCTGTGTTTCCTTATGGCCTCGTTTTTGAGCCGTGTTTCGTGGATTTAAAATGGATAGTTTTAACTCTAGCCATTGTTCATCAGTGCACGTAATGTAAAGATAGATACAGGAGTCCTTTATTCCACAGTCAGAGCTTTGGGGATTTTTACTTTGGCATTAAGGACACTTAGTCCTTTCAATTGCCTACACCTGATAACGTGTTGTTAGCTGCTCAGCATTCCTTTGTTGCTGTTATCAGTTGTTTCATCTTCAGTAGCTTTATCTGCTCTATTTTTATCTGTATCCAATTTGTTTCTGCTGCCCCCCCGGCCCAAGGACATCGTTGCAGTTTGATGTGAACGACTGAAATCTAATCTCATCTATTGCAGAGAGATGAAGGTAGAAACAGGAAACCTTTTTGCTAAATGTGGCTTGTCTTCAGACAATGTCAATGTCTCTCTGTGCGGCGCTTTCAGCCTCTAAAATCAGATCTTTCATCCAGCGCGGGTGACTTTTATGTGGCTCTGAAACAGCTGGCTGTGTGAGTGACTGCAGACAGTTACACAAAGAGTTATTTTGGCACTGTGACTGTTTTCTACATACAGATGAGGGAGTCATCTTCGGCTAATTATTCCTGACCATTAAAGGCAAAAATAAGAGAATTGTGCTCAGTTTTTAAACTCTATCGGGGTTCTGATTTTCCAACTCATTACACAACTTGGAGCTAATAGCATAAGCAGCTCATCTTTAAGAGGAATACATTTTCTGATTTATTAATGTGGTGATCGACAGAACTTCATGCTAATCTTTCCCTTAGAGAAACTCTCCCTGCTTTGTGGGTTCAACGGTGCCTCGAATCATTTGCGAGCTTGTTTTGCAGAAGCGGAGGAAAGAAATTTAGTACTTTGGTCAAAAGGTTGAGCCTCGATTTGTTCCCCTCCTGAGTTGATTGGATTAAGGATGCCAGGGTTTAGTGCTACAACTTTACAACTGCAGTCTTTCCCATCAGCACAAGAGCCAGATACGATGTTCCCACAACCCACCCATAGACCAGTCAGCTCATACACAGCTGCAAAAGGCATTTGCATGAGTGAACTGAACAGTCGGCGGGGTAAATGTACACATTGAAGTCTAATTGCTCTTGTAGCTGCTGGAATACATCAAGTATTATGTTCTTTTAGGCCGTGATTCAGCAAAAGCTGCATACAACCTATTTAAGTTCATCATAAGTTCAGTTTAAAGTTAAAGTTCATTGTAAGTGCTTTCAGCTCTGAGCGGTATTCAAAGCGGGGGGGCTGTTGCAGAACTATGTGAGTTGGGGGCAGAAAAAGCAGCAGTAAGCAATACATTCTTATCTGCAATTCATCTATATACCATTAAATTTAATGGATCTTAGCTTATCTGCATTCACGCTCATCAATGCAAGTTGTTAGCCTCTCGGTAAATTTCCGTGTAAAGTTTTAATGCTGGAGAACTTGCAGAGGAAGTGCGGGTTACTGAAATATTTATATAGAGCGTGCTGTTACTTCTGCATGAGCGGACCCTTCAAGAGGAGATAGAGTTAATTTGAGCAGAAAATACATTAATATGTGTATACTAAGAATATTCAAGTGCGTCTCTCAGTTGTGTCAGACACAGGGGACAGGTGATGTAAGCTGAACAAGAGTGACGGAACACGAGCTGCAGACTCAAAGAATCTCTCCTTCATCAAAAAGCATTGGACCCCTAGCTAATGTAGAACATACCGTCGGAGTGAGCCCAGGGCCTCGCAAATGAGATTACAGAACCTCACATATGGCTCTTAATCCCCTTGATTTAGGGGGCAGTTAAAGCATTTCCCATCAACATGTTTCCACTTCCTTTTAGATAAAACCTTATTAATAGTTAGTGTTTACTGGAGGCAAGGCTGGTTTCATGATGAAGATCAGTGTCGATTCCTTTCAGCGCTGGCTCACATGCCTCATGTGCTGCACAGAGTGGCCATTGAATCTGAAAAGAAAGCCGAAGAATGCAAAAAATATACTGAGTCGACATTAATATTGATTAAGAATCACATTCTCATTCTCAGTATTCAGTAGGCAGTAATGTGCAGTAAGGAGCTCATTATGTTCCAAATCAAAGTGTTTTAAAAGAAAAAATGAATATAAAAATACAGTTTTAGGGCAAACACTCTATTCAATTTAATTTATTAGCTATTTTAAGCAACTGGGTCCTAAACATGAGAGAAGGGGGCTTGGGACCAAAAGGATGCTGGTTTGAATCCTCGCACTGGAAATATTTTGGAATATCTAATCTTGACCATTCTATCTTCATGTAGCTTGGCTAATCTACCTTTGCTTGTCTTTTTTATTAATATGATTTAAAAAAAAAAAAAAAAATCATATTCTCTGAGAGTATGATAAAAAAATCCAACAGGTCCAGTTGACCTCGCAGATCGACTCGGGACTGCTGGTTGTACTTGCAGCAATGACATACACAACAAATACAACATATGTTGGCGATTACAGTCAGGAAGGAATGGACCAAGATACACAGTCGCACACATAAATCAGAGCAGGTGGCTTCCACACTGAACGGGACTTTTAATTGAAGCCATCTTATACATGGCTGCCGGCAACATCCAGCTCATCCCATCTGTCCTGTAACACTCAGTTATACGTTAGTGTCGTGGAAAGTTTTCCTGGACTTCACTGCACTCATTCAAATTTTTTTTTTTTTTCACAGTAAAATAAAAATGAATGATAAATAAGCATCCGAAAAGCCATTTTCTGACTGTCAAGTATGCTCTCACACATTGTTTAACAGAAATTTGAAGTGTTGCTGCTTTCCTGACTTTCCAGTGTTTTTCCTTTTAAAATTAATTGCTTTGTTTTTCTGACCCTCAGCTTCTAGCAGGAAATCGCTGATCCCATCATTGGCAGTGGGTTAGCAATTAAAAGTAACCATGAGACGCAAAACAGAGTGAGAAAGAGCCAAACAGACGAAAACAGAGTCTGTGCGGTAAAATGCGTGCAGCCCCTTTTGGTCGAGTGTTTTCTGGGAAGGCAGCTGGCCTCGTCTGCTCAGGCTCAGGCGCTGACACTGATCACATCCTGGCCACAGGCAAACACTTCCTGTCACAGGCTCAAGATGCCGAGAAGTGGACGGCAATCGGCACAGCCCTCCGGGCGCTCATGTGTTCCCAAAACACAATGTGCACTCGTTAAATTTCTTGGCTTGTACTTAACAGCCATTGCGCCTTTTTCAACCTAAAACGAAAGCCGTTGCAGTTTCACAAGTGACCAAGTTTAGACTTTAGCATCAAAAGAAATCCAGGTGTTCAGTGACAACAGGAGTCTGACTTTACATGATGCATATTTGCTAAAATGTAAATGGATAACTGGAACTTTATGTAGGATAAATATAATTTACCATTAAAGAAAACGCCCCCCGTGACCTGGAAATGGAAAAGCTGTAGAAGATGGATGAAAGTTAGAAAACACTCTTTTGTAGCACTTAATATACAAGACTATACACAGTGCAGGTCAAATAATGGAAGTCCTGTTGATAGAATATGTAGTATCGCATAAGAGTGTAACCAGAGTGAATATACATTTAGTTTGCAGTTAGCTAAAATTATATTTCAGAGGTCACAACAACAGAATGGTGACATTTTAATTCAATAAATCACTGGCTACCAAATGTGGCTGTGTCAAATGTCTTTGGGATGGTGAACAGGTTGTAAGTAAATCTGCCAACACATGTAGGACATGAGCTGCAGTACAGATGGACGGATGCTAATCCTTCCCTCCCTGCACATGTAGCCCGTGTGCTGCAATATGTGGACCAACAGCCGAACCAAGCGGCAAACTCGCTGCTTCTTTTCATGGCAGAGACAAATCAATATTCCTCCCACAGTTCTTCCTCTTCTGATGTGGGATCAGTGGTTATTCGTACGCTTGAAGTTTTCAGCAGACATACAGTTTGATTTGATAATATAAGCAAAAATCCAATTGAATCTGAATTTACTTGGCATTTTGGGTGTTACGTAAGGTAGCAACAGGAACCTTTTTGATCTGCCTAATCCTCCCTGACTGTCCTTTATTGAACCTCGCAGAGTCTTTACTCTTCCCAGACCCCCTGAACCTTAAATCCAGGCATTAAGCTAAACACTGGGGGAAATTCAGCCTCCTTGTGCAGAGACTTTGGACCACTGATTGGCATTGCTATCCTCCTTTTCCTGTAAGGCTCTGCCGTTTCTGCACATTTTCGTCATGCTGCTTATCCTGAGCAGTCAGTCACTTTCTTATCTGTGACGCCCCGGTCATCAGCGGACTTCACCCCTCAAACTTAATCTGCAGTACAGTTGTCATCCCCCTCTCCCTGTGATTACAGGAGGTCTCTGTCTCCAGTCTGGCTGCCTCCCGCCTCCCCCGTGGACCCCATCCAGCCCCAGACTCTTACCTCAGCTCCCCCTGGTTGGGCTGATTAGCCCCCCTGCTGAAGGCAGACGGGGTAGTGTGGGTTTATGAGGGCAGTTTATGGTTGTGCTGTCCTCCCTTATCATCGCAAAGAAGGCGTAAGAAAGCCCAATGCTGTTTGAGGACCAGGAGGTTCATGGAGATTACTGACCAGTTCCCTGACTGGCAGGCAACAGATTGGATGGGCCTTAGTGGGTCTTAGTTGATGGGGGCAGATGGGTTCTGGTTGAAATGGTGAATTTCCCAGCAGGATGAGACGGGGGCCGACTGGTGGTGATCAGTCCAGCTATAATGCGTCACTCTAGCTCGGTGTCCTTTGTGTTTTGTTAGGTTGTTCACTGTACAGTACATAAAACAGTCATGCATCATTTGTCTAGATGTTTGTCAGACGATCCTGAGGGGAAAAACAACCACAGGCCAATGGGGGCTGTCTGTGGTGGAGATAAAAAAGAGAAGGAAAAAAAACAAAAACAAATCCATACATCCAGTTTTATTTGTAAATCTAATCTTTTGAGCATTTAATAGATGTCAACTCTCTGATGTCCTAACATATTTGTCCAATAAAGAGTCAGGATGTGTCTGATTCAGGGAGAAGGGAGACTTCATATTGATCTGTGGTTCTTGAGGAGACAGTCAAATCGGTCAAGTGAAGTGCAGCAGCGGGGCATTAGGCACATCCATGATATCTCTGTGATCCATCACGGCGGACAGATCTATAAACAGCAGGACATCCAGAGTACGGTGGTCTGACAGAGGAAGTCCATTACTCTGCTTCACCTGGAATAAATATGATTGGTGACAAAATTCCAAATTTTGTCCAAATTAAATTTTGTATTTATTTTTTTTTTTTTCTTTTCCCTGTGGGATCTGTTTGTGTGTTTTCTTGCTTTCTTTTTTTCGGGGGGTAGGCCAGAAAATATTTAAGGAAGCTCACTCATCAAAAGTTTAGAAGATCATGAAACTTTTGCCTGAGGAACTTGTAGTCGGAAGTAAAATGGCAGCTTTGGGAATGTGGGGAATCCCAGACTTTGTTTTGAACAGGACATCCTCAGGGCTTCTACAGGTGGCACTACAAAGTACCGTGCGTGGAAAAAACGGGTAAAGCAGAAAGCACACACAGGAGGCGGTTAGTAGATATGACAGGCATTGTAAAACAAGTGTGGGTTGATATTTCAAAATCATTTGCATATATAGAGACCAGCTCTGCATGTCGTATGACTGCATACAATCAGATGTCTCACATGTGTCACATTGCCCTGCATATACAGTACATTTCCTCCAGTTAATCAGAAGGTGCGCTGCATGACTGACTGCCCGCCGACATGTTAAAAGCCTCGTACTGCGAGCATTAATCAAATTAGCAGAGTTTGATGTAATATATTCGTCCTATTCTAGGGAGCAATTACCTTCACATGTTAGACGTGGTAATTTCATCAGTTTTTCTAAACTGTATTTTATATATATATTTTTTTTTACTTTCCATGCTAGTTGAATTAAAGCTGGCATGTCTTGAAAGCTTGACACAAGATGAATGATTTGGTTTCAAAACATCTGCTTCATTTTCATCAGCCATCGAATCGCATCGATCATGCATCACGAGCATGTTATTGGCTCATCCTGAGGGAAATTCCCACCTTTCAAGGGAAATTGCAGAGCGCTTTCAGGTGAATGGGGAAATCATTCATGTGTGCCTTTTATCCCCCCCCCCCCCCATCCCGCTCTTCCTTCTCACCTAATAGTCTCATTATTAGTTTTCAAACTCTGAAAGTGGAGCCAACTTTTTGAAAATCACATTGAACTTGTCATTTTGTTTCAAAAATACCGCTCTGGTTGCTTTATAGTTGTAGGTTAGCAGGTAAAACATTATTATTAGGGGCCAGTAGACCCATCACATGGCAGTGTTTATGGATTATTTACTGAGCTGCCTGCATTAAATTCAGTCTACCTCCAAAAAATGATCAATGCCCTGTTAAATAATTAAGCATGTCCATGAGCATGGCTCAGCATATATATATTTAACACCGTCGGATGGAAAAAATGAAAAGGGATTGGGGTAATTTTTATTATTATTGTTTTCATAAAAAGATATTTCTCCTCTGTGCCAGAAAGTGAGCATGAAGAGCACACAAAGTATTTATCTATTTTTTTTTGGTCACACTGGGACTTGGGTTGGATCTATCCATCACCCCTGTCAGTGGGCAAACTGCACCCTCGCATGACTTACCACAGACACATCTGCAGAAAATTTGCCATGAAATTGTGCAGCTCCTGCACCACTAAGGCCACCTCCCCCCCCCCCCCCCCCCATAAACATCATGGCCTCCCACACCCCAATCTATGTATCCTTCTCATATGAAGTCCACTGAGGTTCTGCGTCAGTGGCACAGCTTCACGCAGTCGGCTGCCGTTAGGCTGGACCACAACAGTGGGGTCAGCCCGACTGTGATGGAGTTATTGGTCAGCTGGATGCTATGGGGCTGAGTTAGAAGGCACCACCATTGGTCGGGGTTTTTTTCAACAGCGGCGCCTTCTTAATTAACACACTGACATGGTGTGGTATCAATTTTGGTACTTTTGGCAAAAAAGTGGGTGAAAAAAATGTATTTTGCAAACAGATAAGTAAATCAATGTAGTTACTGTTTACACAAAGGAACATTTCTTTAGTGTATTTTTCTTTTTAGAAAATAGAAAAATTTAAACTGGAAAGCAACAACTTGATTGTCCGTTTTTCTGTATGCTGTACACTGAGACTGAATCTTAATAATACCATATCAATGGTATCCGCTTATCCATTTCTGGGTGGCAGGGGCTGCTGGAGCCAATCCAGGGTGCACCCTGGACAGGTCAGCAGTCCATCACAGGGCCAACACCTACGGACAATTAAGAACCAAATCCACGATCTTCTTGTTGAGCAGCAACAGTGCTAACCACTACGCCGCCATGCTGCCCGATTTTTATGAAAAAATATTACCCAATTGTGAAATGTGACTATAAAATGCCATCACTTCACCATTTTATCAAACAGTGAAAGGCCAACTTCACTGTGACATCAGAATTTCCTGGAAAACACGGCTGGCCATAACTCAGTGCTGTAACTCAGAAGCAGTCGGGCAGATTAGGACCATATTTTCTGTAACTTGACTTGGTTGGCGGAGGCGTTCAACCACAAAGTGGTAACTCTAGTTCTTATTGTTAGCGCGCATTCCTTCGTCGTCTGGTTTTCTATATATTTGTGTCATTTTTCCAGCAAAGCATTCATTCACTCGGTTTGCTTGTTAGGCTTGCTTCATTGTTTTGGTGTGACAAGTTGTAGTTTGGTCTCATTTCTGATTTCCTTGAACAGCGTAATACGGCACAGCTCTATTCCTTCCACATTGACTTTCACAAAAATGCAACTTGAACTTGGAAAATGGTGCATTTTTAACCTTCTCATTGAGTCAGACCTCATAAGTCTCTTTTGCCCTAATCTGTCTTTCATCCTTAAGGAAGACAGACTCTCCCGGTGAGCCAGGTGCTCATCTTCATCGGGGCATCCAGTGTAGCACCACTGCAGATAATTGACGTCCTAATAGAGTGGAGTAATTGAATAATGTTCCCAGGTAATGAATTTAGCACATTTGGTCTGAGACGCCCTTCTCCGGCAGACAGTTGTTATCTGCTTAAAGATCCTGAGGCCAGAGTTGCCAATTACATGCCACACAACTCTCCAAACCAATGAAGGGAAAAAAAAAGAAACAACTGCTAGCCATTTTAACGGCCTGCCCTCCGAGGACGAGGCACCACGTCGGTCTGTATGTGTGCATGACAGAAAGAGAGAGCAAGGAAGAGACTGAAAAGAAACAATTCCCCCCTTATGAACATTCTTGCCATTTCACACCGCCTATATTATTTGAGGGTCTTACGAAAGGCAATCTAGTCTTGCTGCAGGCACTGTGGGGAGTAAAACACTGATGCGAGCTCAGCCCCGACCAACTCAATGACTGAACCCCCCCACAAACCCCCCACGCCCCTCTGCATGTGGATGTTATGAGAAAACTCACCATTATGCTTAACAAGGTTAGGCATTTTTATTATTCCTTCTTAAATAGTCTGTGTTTTAGCTGGAACGGGAGAGATCCCTGGGGTGCCCGCCTCCCCTGCTCAGGTGCCTCTCCTCTGGCTCCCCCCCCCCCCTCCTGAGGTTTCGTAACAGGATCGTGATGCCACAGCCAACCAAAACAACGGGCAAAGGCCTAATCCAAATTCAGTGCCTCAACAGATAATTCAAATTCTTATTTCTTTCCAATCAGGGCGGACCTCTGTGTCCGAGATCTATGAGGGAGGATGTTCAAACGGCAGCTGGTGCTAATTTATTTCTCTATGGAAAGAACCTCTGCTGACTGAAATCAAATTGAGTCTTCCTTTTTTTTTTTTTTTTAATTTATAAAGCAGCAGTTTTTTTTTTTTTTTTTTTTACTTTAAGTTTAAATCATATAATATAAAGTTTTGTTTTTTTTTGAGAGGAATTTTGAAAGAAAATAAGTCTTACTAGTGCGCCGAGCTCTAGTTTTTCAGCTCATTCCAAGTTTATCTCCAGTGCACAGACCTGTAATTAGTCTTTACTGCTTTTAAATTACAATCCTTAAGATTTTAATGAAATCAAGCCGCTATGCTGCTAGCTATGGTTGCTAGCCTGCTGTGGTCACTGGGCATTGCTGGTCTGTACGGATGATAACTGAATGACGATTGGCAGACGGCTGTCATCACCTCGCCTGCTGAACTGCTGCGGCACACATTGGCCACATCATCGACACTGCGTATCCTTATTTTCCACTGAGATTGTCTTTGATAATGGCCAGAGAGAGAAGTTAGAGATTCAACGGATTTTGCTGTAAGAAGAAACTCATCAGATTATAGAAAATGTGACCACACTGTACGCCTCGGTGCAAAGCCTTGCATAATAATAATAATAATAATAATAAAAAAAAAGAAATTGTTGGAGCATCAGAAAACTCGGAATCAAACGCGTATTTTCTGTCCTATTTAATTAGCCTCACAGTCTAAATGCAGACAAGCTGTTCCCATGTTTCCTCTGCATGAATAAATTCTCTGGGAAACTTCCTCTTTAGATCGCTATCACTCTGACATTCATTCTTTAATTCAAAACACCTCCACTCCAACACAAACCTCCTCATCCTCACGCCCCTTTATGTGTCAGAGCCTTTGATTTGCCCACCGATTCGTCTCACACACACACTTCCAAACCCGCCCCCCCCCACCCCCCAAAAAAAAAAAAAATCACCCCACCCCCTGCAGCTGAAGTAACTGCAGTCCACTTGTTGCCACGATCCCTGTCTGCACCTGTCAATCAAAAACTCCCTGAAGCGTCACCCTTCAAAAAGCCTTGCCTCGCTCCCACCACCCTCTACATCACTGTGACCCCCCCACCCCCCCCACCCCCTTTCCTTCTGCCTCTCTCTGTGGAGCACCCCTCACACCTCCTCGCTGACCAACTGAAGAAATGCTCAGGCAGGTGCAGGGGTGGCTTTTTTGACAAGCCAACGAGGACACATGAGATTTCTGAGCTTTCTGGTTGACACACATAAACAAAGAAAATGTGATCTTCTGTGGGGAAAAACAGGATGTTTACCAAAAACAAGGGAAAGTAAATGAAGTCCTTGACTGTGATGTGATTACATCCTCCCTGTGCAGACGCCCATATTCTCCCTTTGGCTGTGTCCCAGCACAATAATGCTGTTGTGTTTTTCCAATGGTAACCGTGCATGGGTGCTACTCAGCAGGCATGTCGTAAAAATGCCAGTGAAAAATCTTAGGTTTCCCCCAGTTCTTTTTCGATGTGGCAGAAAAACGCAAACCATAAAAATGTCCCTTTTACCTCCGGTTGTTTGCAAGAAAAACAGCACACAAAAAAAAGAAAGAAAACTAAACGTCATCAGTCAGATGCATGTAAGGAGGCTGGCAGTGCTCACGATAAACAAACAAATGAATAAATGGTCACGGAGGTAGAGAGAAAAACAGACAAAACATTTGCTTGCCTGAAGTTGCCTAGTGTACAAGTACGACCGGGATATTTTAAGTAGCTCCGATAAACTTGGCAGTTGGAGTGTTCTTGGTTTAAGGTTTGCACTGGAAACACGGGAATACATGTTACTTTCATGTGTCATTCCCATACTTTCCAACACACACACACGAAGTAAATCAAACCAAATCAGCTTTAGCGTGTATTTACAGTTCATATGCACAGAAAGTGAGATTACTGGAAATGCATTGTGACATTAAATTATGTAAACCGGAGGGCCAATTCATGAGGATGTATGACGTCTCCCGAGGACGTGGAAACGTGATGGGCAGCAGAGTAAACACAGGTCGAAACGGCAATGCATTGGTTTCTTCCGCTCCTTCTTCTTCTTGACATGTTTTAGACTCATAGTGAGTGTTAGCTGCACTGGGACACGGAGTTAGGTTGTGGTTTCATGGGGTTTTTATTTTTTTTTTTTTTCGGCTGGTACATGATGAACCTGCGTTCATTGTCCTCCTACTGGTGACATCCAACTGATAATCACTTTCCTGATTGAAAATTTGAATATATATTATTTTCAGTGATGCGTTGTTATTGACTCTGTACGCAACTACAAAAAATAACTCAGATAATCACAGAGCAATCAATAATTCAGGAGAATATATTGCCACATAAAAGTGTCAAAGTTTGGTAGAGTTTGAATGTCTTTGCTGTACTTTTGATGAGTATTTTATCACGGTAGTTGGGAATATAAGTAAAGTGGGTGTATTTCTTTGATAAGTGGATGCGGATGGATTCGTCTTTGCGACCCAGCTGAACTAGGCTATCGTCTTTGTTTATGTTCAATCATATCTTCGATGCGAGAGCTTTCAGTCTCCTTCATAGAACCAAAAAACACACATCATATTTTATGAATCTGAACCATGGTTACCTCTGCTGAACCGCTGAGTTGACACCCCTGCAAAAACATCTTTTGCCCTGGAGCCGTACAATCGGTTACGATCCCTAATGAGCCTCTTTCATTCCTAATCACAAATAGTCACTTCGGGGGGCCAATCAGTGTTAACCACATGTGTAAACACTCGCTATACTGTAAAATCCAATATTCAGCACATTATCTGATTAGGGGTAGGCTTCCAGGGAATTAAAACACGATCGAGGAGAAGCCTGCGAGCAGAAAGCGGCGCGGGAGAAGTTTCAGTCTGGAAGTCTGAGATTTGCTGACTTTGCAGTGCTGTGAAAGTGCTGAAGCTTCCTCTGCTGCTGAGAAACAATGAGCCTGTTCACTGCTTCACTGTCTCAGCTAAACGCTGCATGTGATCTTTCAACCTTTTCAGTCCTAACATTCATTTATTTAAATGTATGCATTATAAATAAGAATCAGTCACGTTTTTAATTGGTGTGGCAAACGAAATGACAGGATAATATAAAGTAGGAGGTGAGACGAGCAGCTCATTAATTAGGCCCTTAATATATTTTTTGACTTTGCAAAAGTCAAATAAATAAACCCCGACCAAATAAATAAACAAATCCATTCACATTATAATTTAAATTGTGCTTGCAGCAGTAACTGTAGTGTTAGTAACAGTTTTAAGCCACATTATCTGCCTTTGCCTCCCACCTATCACCAATATCCGCTGCATGTTGCGTACTGACCCTGGCTGCCAAGTGAAGATAGTGAAGGAAGGGAAGGAGGCAGCAGGCCCAGGGCTAGCAACCGGGGAAGTGTGTGTGTGTGTGATGGTGGGGGGGGCACGCCCTGCAGGGATGCCCACCTGGCTGGCCTTGGCTTTGGCTGTATGCTGCTGGGTTAAGGGGAGATAAGCCCTGAGAGGCAGCCTCTATATTCCCTTCCAGAATCCTCCGGGCCTGAGAGCTGCAGAGCTGCCTGGGAAGGAGCCACAGACTTATCAGACCGATAAGCCCAGGCAGGAACTGGTGGCTCCAGGACCCGATTGGACAGGATGAGAGAGGAGGTCAGGCCGGACTGAAGAAACTGGGTCTGATCGGGTTTGTCACAGAGTGTATGTTGAAAAAGAGACTTGATGGAAATTACACAGTTTGGAAACTTTTTGCCTTCTGTTTAGTGATATGATAAGTCTTTATGGTTATTTAGATTCTAGATGCTGCAGAGCCTCTAAACTTATGCTGCATCTGTATACCTTCCCAAAGTTGCACAGAACATTTCAGAAGAACCTACAAAAGCAAATATAACAGTGTGAAAAGCTCTGCAGAAGAGTACTTTCAAATTCCTCTTGCCATTTGGGATTTGCTTCTCTTATATGGCAGAAGATTCCTCGGAAGAATGAATGGAGATCCCTGCGTTGGCTGGCGTGTCTGCCTGAGCCAGTATAAATGTGTCTATTAGGATTTTTGGGGTTCCTGTGGATGGGAACTGCCAAAGCCACAGATATGTGAGCATTTTTTCCTCCAGTGATTGATACTGATTTTGTCCACAGTTGTTGTGGATATGTCCAGATTTCCTGTGTGCACATGCAGCCCATTAAAAGCAGCAGCAGAGTCGATAAGGTATGAGATCTTTTTGTCGTCAGTGTGAAAGATACAGTAAGCAGAGCCAACACAGGCTCCGAGCCAGGCCGCTAGCACATGCCGCTACGCCCATACACACGTTTGGCTGTGATAAATCATTGTATTAGAAAGTTGTCATGGGGGTTAACATCACTGTCACAAAGCATTTATCTCATTTTATAACATATGGAATTAGAGCCAGACACTTTAGTCTCAGTGTCTGACAGGAGGAGGCAAAGAAAGATGATAATGTAAAAGAGAAAAAGTACCAAGTCTTGGGGATTTTGAAAGAAAGCTGATGAAAATAAAAGTGGAGCAGGTGAAATATTATCAGGCGCAAAGAGAGAAGGTTGTCACGGAAATGAGCGGGAATAGCACTGGTTTTGCATTTGATCCCGGATATGTATTTTACGTCCAAAAACAGAATAAAGCCGCGTCTGGAGGTCTGCATGTCAACAGCTTACTGCGGCGGCACGTCGCTGTGATGACGGAGGCTAAGTGCTTTCCACTGTTCCCACCTGCCATGGACCTCCTCACAGAATCTGTGATTACACTCACATGTAGAGTCCCCTTTGCGAATTTGTGATTTGTCTTTCAATATAGTTTTTATCTAATTTGTTTTAACTCTAATTATTCTTGACTTTTTTTTTTTACACTTATTACTGAACCTTGATGTAAAAAAAACTTACAGCTGCTGCTGTCTTGTTAATTTATGTAAATTATTAACATTGCTGTTGCAGTTTTTCTTCTTATTTGCACATCTTTTCATATCAGGATCAGAAAGGGCCCACATATATGAAGGTGTTTTTCTTTTTCCCCTCATGGTCTTGGAGGCTTGTCCTCTCCTGCAAAGTCCTTAATTGCAGAAAAGCCCCTTTAGCAAAGTTTCCAGTCGAGGAATTCTACTGTGGATTTGGCTTTTCTTGTTCTCCCAAGCCAAAGCTGGTAATGATTTCCCTCGGCCATTTGAACTCTTGTTTTTCACTTTGTACCCAACTCTGTGCACACTCCTCCCCAACCACTGAGGATATGAATAATCAGAGGTAAATATGACCTGAAAGAGATTTTTTTTTTTTTTACCATATAAAAGGAATTCCTCAAGTGATACTGTGGAGCCCGTGACCTACTCTGGACTCCTCGAGCTTATTATTATTATTATTATTATTATTATTATTATTATTTTATGCAATACATACTTCCAAAATCTTTTGGCATCCAAGAGTTAGTGTCAAATAAATGAAGGGCTGTTACTGAAACAATCAATCAATGAAACCTCCTGATAGGATATGTCAGGACTTGCGTTTAGTGATCCAACACAGATATTTCCCCAAAATCTGATGCTGAGAGAAGCAGCACAAGAGCAGGCGTCTTCAAAGACCGGAGCGCTTTCTGTAATCTTTCGATCAGCGTTGAGAGAAATACTCTCCTCTCCCACCTCTTTATTCTCTCCCTCATGTGAAACCTCACCCAAGCTCTGGGGGTATCTCTAAATCTTCCTCATGTTTGGGTTTGTCCGCTGGAGGCTCACTGGCTCTGTAACTTTGAATCATCTTCTGAGAAACGCATCCTGAGAGCTTTTAGGGCTCTTAATATGACAGGTACCTTCTCCTTTTACTGCATGAAAAAGCAAGAACCACAGCAGGTATTTCATCAAAGGATTTTCTTACACAGGCTGTCATTAAAATGCTTTTATAATCATTTCAGATGACATATTTTTCATTCAAAGAAGGATTTTCATTTCTCCGGTTTTCTATTTTCAAGCATTAAGGGCTGCGTGACTTTCAAATCAATGGTAGTTATTAAAGGAGCGCTGCTTATTTTCATCTTTATAACGTATATTAATCACAGAGCAGGCATCTTTAATGTGCACCTTTCTCCGTGTCACCCGCCTGTACGTGTTCTGCACTTTCTGCCATCAACTGATGTCATCTACATGAACGGATGGTGGAAGAAGAAGAAGAAGAAGTGGTCTGGTTTTCCTCCCTGCTCCCCAGAGAGCACTCTGTAGCTCATTCAACAGTCCGGCTCGGGGATTTTTTTAGGCTGCCAAAATGACCTCCCGGCTTTTAAGCGCTGGGGAATGTCATGTTGTACATGTGACAACAAGAGCGAACTGCTGAGAAAAGTGCAACAAAGCGAACTCGAGGCTGGAGTTTGGGTCAGTGGCTAACAGCACCACTGGAGAGAACAACAAAGACTGAGTCATCAAACTGCAGCGCTGCGAGACTGAGTCACTTGGAACTGAGCGATCCGCTGTGGACAGGATGGCCGCGCCAACTCAATCCTGGCGTGTTTTAGAGCTAATTGCGAAATAAAGAGTTGACAAATGGCGAAAACGCGGCTCCTAAACAATTGATTCTCAGTCATGAGTCTAAAATAAAAGCAAAAGCCACATTAACTGCAACAAGCACAGATTTTGTCAGCTCACATGCCAAAATCTGAGGCAGGATAGAAGGAACGGAAAAAAAAATAAAAATAAATAAATATCAGGCCACTGCTATGGGCACTGCTTCCAAAGAAAAGTCCACCCTGCAAAAAGATACAGAACAGGAGCACACAACCAAGCCGACGACAGCTATTAATAAAAAACGAAACGATAAACGGCATGATTAGACAACTAAATTCTACGCTGCATGAAGACTGACAGTCACAGTCAATTTGGTGAAGGATGCGACTTTGGATGCATACATGGAACATATGGATGCTTTGCTGAGAAGCTCCTTGGAAATGTCTTTTTAGCAAATAAGTTGGTGTGATGGCAAAGATTAATAAGATCAAAGAAACAAAAAAAAAAACCTAATTTGTTAATTGATTACATAATTTTCTTCTTGATTATGTTTTTTTTTTTTCTCAATATGAAACTGCTTTAATGATATTATCTGACGGTAGTTAAAAATCAGAGTTTTGAATTCTCTGAACGACGAAACAAGACAAAATCGTTGCTGACAATAATCACAAGTTGTGACGCCAAAAAGACGTCCAGAGCGAAGCAACCAATGCCAGATAAATATCACCGTTGGACAAAACTCTTTAAAACGACCTCATTATGTTTCCTCACCAACCGAGTGACCTCATGTGGCTGCGTGAGTGATGACTGTTGTCTCTTAGAGGCGAGGCCAGACGTAGCATGACGTAGTTTCAGTGCCGCATCTCCTCTTGAAGTAGCAAGTCATTTCTTTTCTGTTATTTATCTGCAGCATTTAACCTCTTTTCTTTTTTTTTTCCCGTCTTGTTTCTATGGTTATGAAGAAGACTGAGTATAGCCCAAGAATAAACACAATTTTTGCAGACGTGTCTTCACCTCGGTTCGTGCCATCGAGAGCAAATTGTCCATTCAAATTTTTCCAGCGACTTTGTGTGGAATCCTTTAAAAAATCAGCTTTATGTCTTTGAATGGAAGAATATGAGTACAATGTCTGACTTTTTCTTTTTCAAACAGGATGTTAAATTACTTCAATACACTTGTCAATCAGACCTTCCAGCCTTGTGTATTCACTGCTGAGATTATTAAATGGAAGTATGACTGGTTCCTTCTATAGAAATGAAACAGTTTAGTTTTATTAATCTGTTTAATTTTGTAAATTATATTTTCCCACCTCAGGTCACTTCAGTTTCCATCAGAGGATTGTGACTTTTGCTCTGTCTATTGTATCATTAAAACCTGTTCACAGTAATCTTAGATTATGCCAGATAGTCCCTTCACACGATCTCTTTGTAGGTATAGTTTTACACGCCTGGATTGGCAGATGCTCACGGGCCAGAGTATCAGCCTCCTCGAATCTCCTGCGAGTGAGAGCCAACTGAGGAGCTACTGTCTGTTCCAGTGTCTGGCTTACTCATCAGAGGATGAGTATGAAAGCCTGATTGTAACCGAAGAATGCGGCTAAGCGTAGCTGCGTTGTGTGCAGCGGGATGATGAATGGAGTGACATCCTTGGGAGCGGATGAGCAGACAGGAGGTGGTTGTCTGAAGTCGGGGTGCTCGTCTACCCACTGGACCCCTAAAAATCCAGCCTCTGTCTAATTTGCGCTGCAGACTGCTCCTCTCACCCTTGGTGCTGATCATTTTAGATTTCTAAAATGGCACCGGTGGCTCTTAGTTTGAGATAAAGCAGCAGAGCTGGAACTGCTGTTGTCTCTAAACCAGATGTGAAGTATCCTTATTCTCATTCTTCTCATTATGTGAGCTTTTCCGCTGTGCAATCATTTGCTCATAACCATGTTGTGCATGTGTGAATGTGTGTGTTTATGCGCTCTGACACAGGAGGCTTGAGGCTCGATGTGTCTCGTCTGGTCTCAGAGATCATTAGGCTCCTGTTCGGGGGGTCCAGGGGGAAAAGAAGAGGCCATTATGGTTCACAGGGATCATCACTTGCCGAAACTAGTGATCCAACTAACACATCATCACCTCGCTGGCCTCAGATGCTGCAGCTCAAACCACTTTAGTGTTTCTGAAATGTTTAAACCAAAAGCTTTAAGTGATGTCATGTACAGTTTTGATATCTAACATCTTATTTCTTATCAGCCCATGAATTGATTGTTTAAAACAATCATTTCATCTATTAATTGTCAAAACATTCAAAATGTCCACATATAAAATGGGCAAACAGCCTTATTGAATGTTGGTAAGGTCATTTATGACAAAGTTATGAAAATAAAAGAAATTCTGAATTAAAAGCTGTTTTTCAAGGTCACTGCAAATACATTTAACAAATCATGTAAATGCCACCAAAAACAACATTTTAATCAATTGATTTTGTGCTAGTTCATAAAATAGCATGTCATTTTTCTGATGCCATAACAACAATTTATATTCATAAAAACTTAT
The DNA here is from genome assembly GCF_900963305.1 of Echeneis naucrates. Lineage (NCBI taxonomy): Eukaryota > Metazoa > Chordata > Actinopteri > Carangiformes > Echeneidae > Echeneis > Echeneis naucrates. The sequence goes on along the minus strand of NC_042529.1, from coordinate 3,645,821 downwards.
TGAGGAAATAGCTCATAAAAAAAAGAAAATGCATTCATAATCTGTTTAAAAGAGATGGGTGGAAACACACACATACAGTAAATACTGTGTACACACAGCCGTGGTGCCTAGGCAACATATGTGCAGACTCCATCAGTGACTCGGATGACAGTTCAAAGGAGAGGTTAATGGAGATGAATTGCGTGGCGTCTGCTCCCGTTGCTGCTCGTCATCGTTGACGCTTCCCAGATTCCGTACCACGTCTCCACGTCTTCATCACGCCGAAGCACGGACAGCTCTCTCTGCTGTGGCAGCTCTCCATTTACCTACAAGCACTCACATCCCATCCCATCCTGTCCCATCCCGTCGCTCCCCCCTCCCCTCCCCTCCCCTTCCTGTGGCTGGTTTGCATTATTTTCCCCTCAGAGCAAAATGGGATCCCTCAGCTTGGCGCTACAGTCGACTGGCCTGTATCAAAGGCGCTGCATGCTCTGAGACTCAGTGGCAGTTTGATCATTCTTTTCCTTTCTTCCATTTCCATCAGCAAAAGGGGGTATTTCTGCTGGGTGGCCCAGGTGTAATGCTGTTGGATCATCCCGTGAGTTACAGCACCGATTTTTAATGCTGCCGGTTATATATGGTCTACAGTTTTAGAGGAAGAAATGTCACGGCCGTGAAAACTGTCCAAAGAGCTCTTTCTCTTGACGCGTAGAGACACGCACACACACACACACACACACACACACACACGTGTGCTTACAAGACACTGAAAATGTACTGCATGAGCTACGTAACACTGTAAGGGGGGAAAAGAAGAATTTAATGCACCTTGCACTTTATACGGGCCGTTATGTTTTAGGGTTTCCTTCTTGATCGGTCCCATCGGTGAGTTCTCACTGATGTGCTGTACAGTACAGCCATGCGTCTGAACTGTGGCAAATGGTATTTGCAGACGATTCATGAATTGTGGTTTAACCTGTTTCGAGTTTGGGGTTTGCCTCAAATGGCAGAGCCGGAGAGAGTGGTACCTGTATCGTACTTTGTGTCCTGGAAAATCAATTTTCTTTTACTCTTGTTTGATTGAACATTTCATCTGATACAATATGAAACGTTCTGATGTAGGAAATATTTCCACATATTTACTTTGACCAATGTTCTGTATTTTTAAAGCAGACAGATTTTTTTTTTTTACTTATTTTTTTGTCATTCTATACGGACTGAAAGGTGATAGGAGATTCCTGAGGTCTTAACCACTCTGTGATGGTGTGTGTGTGTGTGTGTGCGAGCGCGCGCGTGTTACTATTGAAAGCATGATAAGGATTTTATTCTCTTGTTTAAGGGGGGGAAAAATGAGTAAAATGGAACATTAGTCTGTTTTGTTTTGTTTTTTTTTTTTTTAAGCTCTGCTCTTGAATTCCTCTCCCCCCCAAAAAAAGCTTCTGGGTTTTATTTCCCGACTCTGATTTTAATGGCTGGAGAATATAAAGGATGGATATGGGCTTTCTGGTGAATTCCAAAAGCGGGAATGTGAACTCCTCTGTTTCTGTTTCCTGTGGCCTACTGTGCCAACAAGTATGAACAAACTCTCCCTCTCTCACTCTCTTTTGTTTTTTTTTGTTTTTTTTCTTTAGTTTCTACCCTCCACAGTTGCAAATGTGTTTTCATTTTCGAGAGGTTTAGCAGGCTGAAAATCTTTCCACACAAACGCTCTGAGAAGGTTTTTTTTTTTTTTTTTTGCAGGGCTGTATTCGCTGTGCATTTCTCTGTGTCAGCGTTAGGGACCTCTCACTCTGAGTGGAACCATTTCATATGATAAAGTGGTATTTCACAGCTGGCTGCTATTAAAGTTTTAGAAATGGGGGGAAATAAAAGGAATGAAGACCGTAAGAATACATTAAGGCGCCTCCAATGCCAAAGGATGTTCATCTGTGAGTTCGTATCGAGCATGTTCCTCACTGACTGTCATGGAGCCTGTGAGTGAAAAAATCACTGTGGAGGTAAATGAACTGTGAGGCATCAGTTTTGAAGCAGATTTTTGCTCTGAATTGATGTGGTGTGACTCTGAAACCCAAACGTGGGATTTCTTTTGGAATATCTCCTGCACCGACGTTCCCCCCCCTTTAACTGGATCTGTTTCATTTCAGTGTAACACAACATTTATATCCATACACACGCGCCGAAGGTGACCTGGAGGTATCACCTTAAAAAGAGATCACCCATTCGGTGGATATTAAGATATAACTGCAGTCTGTTAAAAGATACAGCTGGGGTGATGAGCAGGCGACTTAGAGGTGCTGTATACCACGAGCCTTTATGTATCTCACAAACTAGGCCAGATGAATAAAAGATGGAGCTGAAGATTTGTGGCCTTCCCCACTGCTGGAGCATAAAAGTTTCATTGACAATTCCCCATTAAATAACGCAACGGAGGGTGTAGTATAACAAAAAGAAAAAATTGCTTCTTTAGGTTTGGCACTTTGGCCACTGCTGATGTCGGACTGAACATCGCTCTGACTGAAGTCGAAATAACGTGGCGTGTCAGCACGAGCAAACTTATTTTATATTCTTCCCTAGGAGGAAAAAAAAAACAACCAAACCCCAGAACGTATGGAGAAGTCATCTGCGCTTTCTGAACAAATGCTTTGCTCAGTCAAACAATTTCTCCAGTTGGCTGGAAAAACTGGACGTTGTCTTATTTGCATCATGACAGACGGATTTCATAGTTTTCCCCCGCGGACATTCGGATCTCTCAGGTGTCCGTCACAGATAGTGAGATCTTGTTCCTGACATGCATTTTCCCATTTCATCCCTGCTGAGACTTTACATGGCGAAACATGCAAAACATAATGCAGCATTTTACAGTGCCTATCGCTCTGCACGTGTTTTTCCTCCTCCTTCATTTATCTATGACGGCAAGCTTTTGTAGTATACTAGTATTTTGAGGGCTTTGCACTGGAAGCCATCATTAAGCCCCTCCCTCTCCTTCACTGGGGCTTATCCAACATGGGTGCTGTGATTAATGAGCACTCAGGGTCTAATGAAAGCACGCTAAGGCAAAGGCAAAGTATTTCGACATGGCAGGGCGCATGCTAGGAGCCAGGACTGGGTGGCTGCTTTTAAGATAAAATAGGGAGGAGGGGGGGGGGGAAGGTGTCAACCTCCCCGGGCCCATTTTTCACCAATATTTGGTCTGCAGTTACTCATTAGCCCTTTTGAACTCACTTTTTGTCAGGCTGTTTGTTGTCCATGGAGTCTATTATGCCGCCATCATCATCTCCAAAGGAAGACAAACATGTCTTGCGTTGCTATGTGCAGCAGAGGTAAACAACCGTCGGCACAGGAACAGAGAGCAGGAATTAGGTTTGTTGGACAAGGTGTATTTGTCATACTTTTCCTTTGCGTTACTTCGGCTGCTCGCGCCGTAATTGAATTAGATTATGAGTGAACAGGTCAGCCGTGTTTCTTATGTGGCAAGTTTTCTTTTATATTGCTTCGAAATGGAATCAATAATCCATTTTATCAGCTGACGTGGAAGTTGGGAAGTTTTTTTTTTTTTTTTCCCCACATTTATGTAAACCTTTTTGTCTGTGCATTTACTTTGCAAGAATGAACATGTTTGAGGTTTTCCGATTGGCTGAATAGTCAAATACAAACAACTTTTTTTTTTTTTTTTTTTTAGGCAAAGAAGATATTTGGAAAACTTGCAGTAATCTTAGTGAAATAGTACCAGGCTTTTTTCCCTTATCCTGATTTTAAATGTATTTGTTACTTGCAGACCTAGTTTATACATGGTTGCACATTGGGCTGTTGGGTATATGGTGCATCAGTATTTTCAGAGACGTGGCCACTGCAGTGTCAGTCTGGCTCATTCTGGTTACATGCGGCAGGCCATTAGTGGGGCACTCTGACTGAATAAGCAGCCGTCAGAAGCCTGCTGTGGACTGGGCTGTCTGCAGTTGCACTCATCCCCACACCAGGCCAAGAATGTCCAATATAGCCAGTACGCAGCATGAAAACTGCGGCTTCTGTCTGCCCTGCCCCGGCTTTGGGCCTTGCATGGAACAGCGCGGCCATGTGTGGCGAAGGGCTCTGATATCACACCCCTGCTGGATGATGGATGGATGGATGGCCGGCCAACTCGGAAACCTAATTTGGAAGGCAAGGATGCGGAAAGACGGTCCAGACAAAGACACCGTCCTGCGAAAGAGGAAATCCTCCATTCTTCTAAATCAAAACACAAGGTGACTTTGGTGACGTGGATTCTGATTTCAGAACCTCCTCAAACCTTCTGGATTGTTTTGCTGTAATTTGTAGAAGCTCTGGAAAGTGAGAGGCGAAGACAGGTGGGGTGCGTGCGGTTTGTGGTTGCAGCTGAGTTATTATAGTGCAGAGACAACCAGACACATGCATATTTTAGACCAGGCCAGTATCAAAAATGAAGGGGTGGTGGGGGCAGTAATCGGGACAGACTGTGTGCTTTGGCTGAAGCACAGGGTGCCGCTGGGTATGGAGAGGGGGAGCATATGGGCTGAATTCTGAGGGGTCTTGGCCCACCTTAACATGGTGGACACGCAAAGTCAGCCCCCTGAAGACATGCACGCAATGCCAGGAATCCTGAGCCACGTACTTGTGCCAGCAGCTTCCTATTGAAATCCTCCCCGCTGCCTTGGCTGCAATGTATCTTACCCGCTCACATCCACTTTCCCCCAACCGTCTTTCTGACCCTTTATTTCATCTCTGTACCCATCTTCAAAGTCGACCCCCACGGTGATTAATCCGTTTGAATAAACATCTCTTTCCAGAGGACAAGATGAGCTAAGTGGCCACAGGAGCACATGATGTGAGTGGAGAATGGAGCCGACTGGCTGAAATCATATATGGCACAGCCTAAAGCAGAAATGCTGGCAGCGTTGCTCATATCCACATTCAGAAAAACCCCATTCAGTTAAAAGAAAAGACTCAAAGGAGCCATTTTAATATCTTTGATTTGATGCAGCGGTTCGTACTTGTTGACAACGGTGACCAGACGCTTTTCTTTTTTATTTTCCTCCCACGACACTTTTTTTCTGTCTGTCATGATGGTAAAGACCTCAGCAGCCATCACGGCCCGGGCTGCATTTGATCAAACAGAACTCAGTTATGTGTGCGCAGGTTTTATTTATACATGTGTATACTTATGCAATAAATGTGTAGAATCATAAGCTTACGCAGCAGAACTGGAGTTGGGTTGGTCTGCCTAGAAAGTGAGTCATCTAATTCCCGTGTGCCAGCCGCCACAGCAAACACGTTTCGTCATGCATGTGGGAAAGGACAGAATACAGTGTCTAACATACTGTGCAATGATTTAGCGTGGCACAACATTACTGTTCCCTCTGTCTAATGAGGTTTTAACCTCAAAGATGAGATGCACGCCATCATCGCATTTGTCAGTCTTGCAGGAATTAAAATTTCATGGACAGACTAGAAGTCTGTGCCATCACGGGGGTGTGGGGTGGGGGTTGACAACAAGAATTTGACTTTGCAATTTCAAAATGATACCAGTGATTCTTTTTGGTTTTGGGGTGTAACTATTCAGAGAGAGGTCCGAGACCACCAAAAGAAAATCAAAGGCGAAAGGAGTACTTTTGAATTACTTCCACTTCCACTAGCTTGGTAATCGGGCTAGTCGTGGGCCACATAAAAAATAATTACATTAGTTGAATTGGACTTACCATACTTGCTAACCAATTTATGAGAGTTTGTATGGGTTTTTTTTTTTTTCCCATGTGAGACCGTCACCTGTTTACTTTGTTCCCAGTATGCTGCTTTGTCACGAGCAGCTGTGTTTGCAGTTATTTCCAATTCCTCCATAAGAGCACTGACGCTGTTGAACACATTTTATTTTATTTCCAGCAAACACAACTTGAAGCTCATCAGTTTGAATTTCTGCTTCTTGCTCTTTGGTAACATTTTTGTGAGAGAGACATTCTCACGCCAAAAAAAAAAAAAGCTGTAGTCGTTTGGCGGCTGTGATTATGCTAACGGTCCAATCTCACAAATGTCCTTAAACATGTATGACAAGTTGCGTTTGAGAAAGTGTTTGATGAATCAGACTATAGAACACGTGCACGTGCAAATCTCAAAGGGGAAAAATGAAGACGGGTTTAGAAATAAGAATAGTGTACAGGGGTTTATGGGGACAGATTTCTGCCACCAAATCCACAATCTTAGTTCAAGTATTATCTCCGGCTGCTGAGTTGCTGTAACTCTTGTGTATCAGAGACCAGATGATTTATTTCCTTAATTTTATGCAAAGCAAAAAAGTTCAGGAAAAAGCTTCTCTTATCAAGAAAACTTTGTGTTGCATATGCGTTGTTGTGCATATTGCTGACTCTTCTGTTTGATGGGGATGACACGTGGCTGCGTGCACAAAAGCTATACTGATAAAACAAAGCAGACGCATGAGAGGTCTGACACCGTATTAGGTATTTCCACTGTACACTTATATAAGTCCTTTCAGAGATTGTTTTAAAAGGAACACCCAAGAATTTTTCAGGCCGACTTCGTAGCCCAGAGGAGACGTGGGGTTTTGGCTGGTGTTTTTCTCTACTCAAATCACTTACTGTGCCCAAATAGTGGTGTCTGGGCAGAACCGAGCTGGTTCCCATTTAGAGTCAGCGGCTGGCTCCGGCCTGTAATTCAAAGAAGGGGAAACAAATTGCTCTCTGGTCTCTGTCTCTTTTCGAAAGCCTCCTTGCGTGTGTCATCCTTCCAACTATTCCAAACACTTTTGAGGGCCATTACCAAGGGCCTGTCAGGATGGCTGAAGGGAGGGTGGGGCCCGCCTGGACGCTTGGCTCTCCGGTTGGCAGAAGGGGCATGCCTCAAGTCGCACACACCACACCCTCCACTCAGTCAGTGCACGTACGTCAGAAGTGGCAGCTCGTCGTCCCAGCACTCATCAGCAGATTAGTCTTAAGCAGTTCTGTAGTTAGTACTTCTGCAGTGACATCATTTTGGCGTTTCTGGGGGGAAAAGAGGAAACAGAAAAATGGAGACATAACAGCTGTCACTGGTCTGATGTCAGGGACCACAACAAGAAGTTGACCTGGCAGCTTCTGCTTGTGCAGCAGGATCACACGGCAACCAGTTTTTAATCTCCGTCAAAGACCACGAGGTTATGCTCAGACTTCACATTAGAACGATGCCATTTGCAGTTATGTTCACTGTTACTCAGTTGACTTGGAAAATCAATGCAAAACACTTCATGCCTGGAAGTATTGAAGTAAGACCAAAATAAAAACACCTCTGATGGTCTCAGCGCTGTTTGCTGTGATGCAAAGCACAGCACATTGGGCTACAACAGGCAAACACAGTTGTGTCATCCAGAAAACTTAATTATTGTGAAAAGGGTTAGTTGTGTTTGTGGGTACTTTGTATCATTTTATTTTCTTGTATGCTTTGGTGGACTTTGGTATCCATCTCATTTAGTCGCACACATATATTTGACTCATTAGATTATAACCGTCATAACATGCTACAAATATGACATTAATCTGACACAGAGTATGAACAAAATGGGACTGAAAAAAAATGTCTTTGTGCTTCAGAAGTCAGACAGACACACACATACAGCCTGAATGAGCTGACCTGTTGAACTCATGTGCAGTAAACACGTTACTAAAACCATTTATGCACACAATCCCTTTTCATGTCCCCACACGTGTTCTGCATGTTCTGCATATGGTTTGTGTTTATTTAGATGCCCTTGGCTGTTTGCCCCCACCCCCACCCACCCACCTCCCCCTTTGTCTCTCCCTCCTTCTCTCTTGGTCTCTGTTCTTCTCTCTAAGAGTATAGGGAATGATATCTCGGGCTTTCTGCATCCTGTTTGCCTGAGGGAGTGTGCCGCCTCTGGCTGATTAGAGGAAACCACATATCAGATTGCCCCCAACCCCCTCCCTCGGTGCAGCTGCCCAGGTTTAATACCTTTTGTACCATAGCCTGCTCATTGCAGACCTGGGCAGTAAATCTGGTCCCTGTCCGCCAGGACGAAAGGAAGGAAGCCTGAGCTCCTTTAGAAATGAATCTTTGCCGAAAGCAAATATTATCGTCTTGTGGTACTCAATAAAAATTTGGTTAAGGATGCAAAAACCCCGGGCATTACGTATACCGACACGTGCACTTGAACAATACTACACATCAGCCTTGTGGGATTCTGCTGGAGAGAGCTGTAGCTCTGTGGCACATCAGCTCCTCTGTGTATTTCCTGTCAACAAAGGCCTGAGCAGAGGTACAATCATCAGAGAGTGAACAACTCTGACAGAGCTCATTGTGCAGGACAAAGGCACCTCACATGCTGTCAGGAGGGTTGTATAGTATATTTTCAATATGAGCCTGTTGTTTGCCAATATGATTTAATGCCAGTAAGCTACTGAGGCCTTTTGAACTGCTTATCAAACCTTTTTGAAGCTTTCAGATAATTCACAGACTTCAAATCTCGCAACAAACAAGAAAATGGGGCAGTATTGAGTTTCCCAGATATCCCAAGGCTTCCTGCTCTTTAGAAAATGGCTCATCTACCCGTCCTGGCATTAATTTGATGTCACTGCCTTTTGTTTTTATTAACACAGGTTTTGGGTTTAGCAGTATTACTTCAGGGAAGAAAGATGTTAAATGCGTTTGTTGATGTTCAATGGCCACCCAATTTTCCGTGTCCCTGTTTAAGTCGAAGAATGAAGTTTGGTCCCTGTGTGAGCGCTCAGATGATGCTGAGTCAACATCGAACAGCGAGGAGCAACATATAAAGATCCAACCTTCATATCAAGTCACTTCAATTCATTATGCCGAAATAAAGAAACTTATGGAGATGAAGTCCATTTGACCATAAAGAATCTTCCAGTTGTCCTGCAATCAGCATGGCTACTGTTTTCGTTTAGTTTTATTTTTTGGTCCTACTTCATCACAAAGAGTTAATCAACAAGTTAAATTTCATCTATCTAATTATTCTTTCAAAAAGCTTAAGGGTGGAAAATAAATGAGTCTTCATGTTGCTTTAAATTCAGTTTCAGTCAATCTCCCACCTGCCATTACAACATCTGTCTATCAGCGGTAGTCAGGTAGCCTCCAGCTTCCTTCCTTCATGCGATTAAACAATTACCACCATTGAGCCTTTTTCCTCCACGTTAAACGGCCGCTCGTTTGTAAGATGTTTGGAGAGCGTTCTCCCATCGCACTCATTCCGTTTCCCCATCTCATTTTTTCACCTCAGGCAATCAGCAAAAGTCAAGATTTTCTGTTTTGCTTCCGGCGCTCTCGCGGGCCAAGTGTGGGCAAAGCTACAGTTGACCGTTTTGCCCCATTTCCAGTCAAATAAATGGGTAACTCTGAGCCAAAGTGTGGTCATCAGTGCACAGTGTTTGGAAGGGTTGGCTGACGGAGGGGGGGGGGTCGCAGGCATGGAGCATGTGATTGGAATATATGGCTCAGGAGGTGTGCCTGATGCTAGAGGTCTCATCAAGCCTGTGTAAATGTTTACCCTGCACACAGTTTCCATTTCAGCCGGCGGCCCAACATCACCTTACCACTTAGCGGTTCGTAGGTTTCTGCTCTGTCAACGCTACCGTCTCGCAGCTGGTGGCCAGTTGAGGCCAGTTTGTCGCCAGGACTTCTTATGACATTAGCTTTGCGTGAGCCCGTCTCCAGCGGCTGTTTACCTTATCTCACAGCATTACCACATTGATGAATTAATGGATGGGTGTGCTTGTATCCCGCCGTCCCCAGATCATTAACAGAGAGAGGTGCATTGCAGATTAAATGAATTTGGTATGTTTTGTGCCATTTCCTGCTAAGATTTATTCCGTTCCAAACTATGAATCAGGAGTACAGCTCGATTTACAGTACGACAATGGTTGTAGGAATTAAAAAAAGATAGTCATGATGGAAATAATTTCTCAAAATAATCCTTCCAGTCGATACATAAGGCCACATAAGGTAACATAATTTAAATTCAACTTGAGTCTTGCAAGTAAGAAAAAAAAAAAAAAAGAAGACAAATGGAAAATTCCTGCATACTGAGCCTTCCTACTTCCTGTTTAATTCATGACCTGTTCTTACTGTTTCTGTATCTCCTTCAAAGCCCTGCTGAAAAACAGATTTGGCCTGATGGGTCCCTGACAACGTAAAAATCTTGTTGTCACATTTTATATTTCTTGCCCAACCAAATACAATAAATCAATTTGTGCATCAAAAGAATCGCAAATTCGGTAATCTGCCTTGTCCAGCTCCACCTTGAGTTGCGCATATGGATTTGGCAAGGCGGTACTGTAGATCAGAAAGGCACAGGCTGTCCTTTGCAACGCGAATAAATCAAGACGATCCAGGGGCCCTAAGAGAGGAGCAGCAATCTGTGATCCTTTAGCCACAGCTAAGGGCTTTGGCTCAAATGATTCATCACATGATGATTAGCTGTGGCTGCGCTGGTATCCCTTTTTCTTCTTACCATGGCCATGTTGCAGGCTATTTTGGAGTTGAACAGGCATTTGCTGCTAACCAAGCTTCAGATGTGGCGAAGAGATAAGTGTTATGTCTCTTAACAATCTGACAAACCTGCAAACCATATGAGCTGCACTGCAGATTCGGTTTCACTGATGTGTGTGTGTGTGTTTAGAGCGAACGAAAGACAGAGTGAGTGAGGTTATACTTGTGTTAGTGGATATTAATCTAAAATCCGGTGTTAAATTACAGTTACTAATCCCAGTAATGCACCATCACTATATTTGCTGGTGCGTTTTGCTGTGATTAGGAGGATGAATGTGAGGTTTGTTTTGTGTCATGAGGGCTGTAGGTGTTGGGCTAATATACGGCAAAAATCTATGAAGCTATCGCCGTATTCCTCCATGTCACGTTTTCAAAAATATGTCTGTCCTGTGTTGTCAGAATGCTTTTGAACACAACCCAATTTAGCAGCTGAAATGCCAAGAAAAAATCATATTGGGATTGTTGTGGCAAATGTTGCAACATCATTGTTTTGAAATGAGTCACAACTTCAGCTGCAGTGGTCCTTTTTTGCATTTGATTTTCAGTTACTCTCTTTTTTTTCATGATAATTGTGCTTTTCGTTGGGTTTTGTATCAAACAAGAATTTTCTTTTATATCTAGAGAACATGATTTGTAGGCAGGAACAAAAAGTTCTGTCTTGAGACGCAGTTGCCCGTTTAAACAGCCTCGATGATGAGTTTGATGAGCTGACCGCAGTCTGTCTAGTTTTGTTTTGTTTGCGCGAGTTTGATTGCATGCTGAAAGCCAATCTCACACTTTATATTTCTTCACTGAAATTGCAATATGTGGAAACTAAAAGGTGGGGGAAAAGAAATACACATTAAAAAAACACCCCCACAAAAAACAACTTTAGTCACAAATGCACTCTTTGAATAGCGTTGTAAGTCACTTGTCCAGCAATGATGTGGCAAGAGTGTGAGGACAGAAGAGGAAGGAACGCATGAGGTGATCATTATTCCACCCTATATTGTACTTGGCATCGCTTTATTGCAAGCCACCCTACTCGGTAGTTGGATTTTTAAACAGTAGCTCCAGCAGTGAATGCATCCCACTCTGGAATGCACATAAACACAACTTGGTGATGCCTTCACTGTCCTTAGGGCAGACGGGGAGGACTCGCAGCCTGTGTGGGCCTCCTTTGTGTTTTGGGTCTTCCTTGTTGGTGGCAGTGTTTTAACGGCCTCCTTCCCTTAAACCATTACCCTGCAGCGGAGACGGCTGCTGATGTTTAATTAATGGTGTTTTGCAGCTTATTTATACATCATAAACGACTAGGGGGCTGGGTCATATTAGAAACATGTTGTTTATTAAATGTCTGCCTTTCGTACAGCATGCTGTTTTATGTGAAGGTTTTTTCTGCTGTGAAGTTAGGAAAAAAAAAAGTATTCTAAAGGGCTTAGGGGGGCGAGACGTGGTATGGGTCTGTGATAAAAAGGCTGTGGTTTTCCTTGGACCGGTCTGAAGCAGGGGAGGTGGTCGAGCAGGGCTGACGCACGCTGACGGGACCACCAGAGGTAGCGGTCTGAGAGAGCAGGAGGTACGGAAATGTCTCATCCGCTGGAAAGGAGGGATGGAAAAAGCTACGATGTCAGACGAGCAATAAATCATACATACATCATATTAATACGCCCGACACATGCTACTGTAACAGAAGAGGAAGCGGGGACAAGGGGAGCTGATGAAAAGGGAGGCAAGGCGGAGAGAGGAAGGTAAAGAGTGGTCAAGGGGGAATAAGGACTGTGAAGTATGAAAACAATGAAAGGCAAACAGACTTGGAGAAGCGATGAACGATGGTTCTGATGATGATGATGATGATGTTTGGGGGGGGTGGCGTGTCTGTAACGACGTGCAGTCAGACACGCCGCTGCAGTAACAGGAGCTGCAGCTGTCCCGTGCCTCGGTAGCCTGTGCTCTCCTCACCCTCGTTTCTTTCCCACTCTGTCACCTCGTCTTCTCCTTTCACTTTGTCTTTTGACTTTTTTTTGCCCTCCACCGTTCTCTCACTATCTCCTTCACCACCCCCCCTCTTTTTTTTTTTTTTTTTTTTTTTAAATCCCTGTTATGTCCAGCTATCTCTTCGTTTGCTTTTGTTCTCATGCATTTTAAGACACAAACATGCCTTTGACCACTCCTCTGCTTTCACCCTCCCTCCCTCCCTTTTCCCCACCATCCTTATATTGAATCCAGCAAATCAAACAAAATCCCCCCATAAATACCAGCCTGGTTCATCTAATCAGCCAAATTGCAGCAGAACGCCGTGCCTGAGGGGGAGGTTTTCCTTTGCTGGGAAACATTACTTAATGGCATCAAATCAGCCATTGAGAGCACAGCGCTGTCTCGTTAAAAAATGGATGCCTCTCTTCTTTCTTTTTTTTTTTTTTTTAATTTTATTTTCTCAAAGCATATGACACCTGACGTTGTGTCCTCCTTCAACGTTTGGGTTGAGCAGAAACCTCGACAGGCTGCTCTTTAAATAGATGCACTAACTTTTAATTAATTGTTGTAATCAATCACATTAGAAACTAAATTTACTGACATGACGGCAGTATAATTTATGAAAATTTGCTGTCATGACCTGTAACTTGTCCAAACTCTCCATATTCCTATTCTTGTAAATCCTCCACAGACTAACTCTCGCCTACATGGTATTTTACCTGCATGAGAGGTGAGCTCAAGATTTAATTCACCTGCCACTCGAGAAGTCACTCTCCCTCCCCTCCTTTTTGCAATTGCTGCTCTCACCCACTCTCCATTATTTCCGAGCCAAAATGAAATTTCAGTGAACCGTTCAGAACAAGGAGGAGGAAATAAAGTCTATTCCAAGAAGCAATGGCAGCGCGTGCAGTCTTTTTTAAAACAGAATGGCCTATATGGGGGGAAAAAAAAGGGGAACGTATTCAGCTTTTTCTGTGATTGCTTTTCTTGTTCCCTTCATTCTCTGGTTATGAATGCTCTTGTAGCGGACATAGTGTTTCAGCCCTGACTGTGTTAGCCATGTGTTGTTGTGTTGGCAGCAGGGCAGGACTTGGTCAAGGACAGGCAGCAGCAGAGCTTTATCAGGAGGGCTGTCGTCCTCCGGTTCATAACCCTGGCTCATATCCGCTGCTGCTTCCCGCTAACTGAATTGGCGCAGGAGCAGGTTTTTACTGAGATGTGATGTATGTGCTGAAGTAGCAGCAGAGAGCATCAGTGTCAATGGAGAAAACAACAAAACCCCGAAAACATGATTTATGATTCATAAACAATATCTGGATTTATACTGAAAACACATTGCTCCATGATTCATAAACAATATCTGGATTTATACTGAAAACACATTGCTTAGTCTATGCATGAAGTATATATTCTTAAAGCTCATTCTGCAAAGTTTCCAGTGTTTCACTTCTGTTCTTTAGATTGAAAACGGATAATCACTTAAATAAAGAGTTCAGTCTATAAGTAGTACAGGTCAAGTGCCTTGAAGTAATTTTGTTATGATTTGGTGCTATATAAATAAATTGGAATTGATTTGGAATAATGTTCATGTAAAATAATCCTTTGAAATATCTCTCCAAAAGGAATTTCTTGTATACATTTGGCAGCCAGTTGGCGGTAGATTCCTCTTTTAATCCCAGGTTGCTTAACTTGAGTTTGGCATATGCTCCTCGACAAAGATCTTAATTCAGTGGAAAATCATATAATTACTTTGGCTTTCGCTGCAAATCTGCCATCAGGAGTGCAGTCTTCCTTCTGTAAACCAAGGGTGAAGAGTTTGTGTTATTATTAGCCCGTGTTGGCCATCAATCTATAGATCCCAGAGTCTTGAGATGAGAAGAGCGCTGGTCAAGGTCTTGGCCACACAGACAATTAGGAAGGAAAGCCATGGGAGAGAGAGCACAAGGCAGCTGTAAATCTTGACCACAGCCAAGTTTATGACAGTGGAGGATAATGCACGTCCAGAATGAGGGTGAGAGGATTCATTTGGCTGTTTGTTATAACTCTGGGGGCTTAGCCGAGGGCAGTTCTCCCCCATCTCGACTCCCACTGCACGGCCTTGGAATTCCCTGGTCCTGATTGTGGCTGGAATGGAAGCTCCATTAATGGGTTACTCATTGTTTGGAATTTGGCCTCACATCGGAGCTTTGAGAAGGAATGCACCTTCATCAACTCATCAATGTGACGTCCAGAAGAATGGTTAATTTGTTCAAGAGAACTAAAGCAGGCATTTGGAGCAAGTCCAGGCCAAGTCTTAATGTCCTGTCAAAGAAAGACCCGGCCCCGGTCGGCAATTAACTCAACATAACCGAGACCGAGTCCTCTCAGTGCAGAGCCTTAATAATTTAATGAATGATATCGCAAGGCCTCAATCTTACAATGAAAACTTGATGAGATGAATCTTTACTCAGAGAATAAACCTCTGGGACGTTTAAGTTTGATCTGTAGTCGTAATTTTTGCGAGTTAAATCTAACTTCAAGTCTGAAGTCTGCAGCTTTGATTGTCCCTCTGTGGGTAATAGTCTGAACGTTTTAAAAGCAGTCATGTTTAATCGGCATTGACAGAAAATCTTTTTTTTTTTTATTTTTTTTGATATGGTCTTCACCCCTTTGACTCTTTCCTTTCATGCTTCGGCGCACTCTGTCCACCTCAAGGCCATTCTCTGTTTGGCTATTGGCTAAGATGCGAGTAATTGCAGCCCCCCCCCCCCCCCCACACCCATCCATAAAAACACCAATTCCCTCAAATCGGTTGACTCTCAGTGTTAAATATCACCTTCACTCTGCTCTTACAATGGCGGTTAATAACACATCCTGAGAGTCCTCATCTAAATCCCCGTCCAGGGACTGGTCCAAATCCGTCCTCCCTCTCCCTGATCCATTCTTGATCCGCAGCTATCTCCGTAACGGCAGGCATGTGTTTCATGTACTCGTGGTAGCTCGTGGGAGTTGAAGGTGTTTTTTGGCGGGGAAAGGAGGAAATGAATCACCACGGAGAAACACAGGTCGTCATTCCTGCAGGGTCAAAGGTCGACAGAGACTGGCGGAACCTCCCGATTCCTTGTAAAATGACCCCCGTTCTCCGTTTTCTCTCTAAGCCACTCAGCCAGCTCCCTGTCAGCTACCTCCCTAGCTATGATTAGAAACCCTAACCTCATGCTTCACTGTCTCACTGCGTCTGCATCCATTTAGCGAACGGAGCTAAATGACCTGTTTGTTGGATCGAGATTTTTAGCTACTCCATATACCCCCCAGCTCCGGGCAGGAGGGGACTTTGGGAGTCTAATTACCTTTAAAGGCTGATTATAGAGCCCCCCCCCCTCCTTCCTATCTCCCTGTGACATGTTAATCGGGCTGGTGTTGTGAGTTTAGTCTTGACACACAGCGATTCTGCGGCTTTGATGCTACCTCCTCTCCTGGCCTGGTCAGGGTCAGTGCTGATGACTACTTTGATGTTACCTCACAGGTTACTCCACAGGGTGAAAATGTCAGCCTCAATAAAGGCATTATGGGACAGTAATTGCTTAACACAGGACTCTGATGGCGTAAGTAGTGTAACCGTGTAGCATTGTATTATTATTTTTTTTGTTTTGTTATTTTACGGCCTTCTGATCTGCTGCCTTCAGTATTCATCACTGGGTTTTTTTCCAAGACGTTTCCAATTGTCCTTCTCACAGTTTGCCATTTCCGTAACTCCTTCATTGATTTTTTTTTTTTTTTTTTTTTTTTTTTGAGAGCAGTGCTAATTTTTTTGGAAAAATGAGGGCCGGATTTAGAGATTTCAGATAAATTCCCTGCCAATTTTGTGGGTAAAGAACGACCAATGAGATGGCAGGGGTTTCAGCGTTGACCTCATAAATAAGGCTATTACGGCAATCAAAGTGAAGTATAAAATAGGTGGAATTTGGTTTGAAGAAACATTGGGGCAGGAAGCCTTTCATTAGGGCACAAATGAATCTTTGCTATGGGAGACTTCTGCGCAGACCAAGTGATCCCCAGATGATGGTAAATCAATCTGAATATCCGCTGGTGTCATCACGCAGTTAATGGTTATGAAAGAGCCCTGTGAGAGCAAGAACTAAACCCTTTTTTCCCCTTTTCTCTCTCTGAGCCACAGTTGAACTTTCTTGCTTTACTTTCTTCGGGTGCCTTTTCAAAGAATGAGAAATTTCATAGACACACATGGCATTGATATGGGAGGAAAAAAAACAAACCCCTCTTACCGTCTGTCATCTCTACTCTCATCTTGTCATAGTGTTATTTATTATCTTTAACCAGAAGCACCCTTGCTTCAACCTCCTTCCCTGCCAGTGACCTCATCCACCATTACAGACCTGTCATGCAAATCATTGTTATATGGCAGAAACATGGACGCAATAACTCATCATTACAAACTTAAAACAGTACTCTTGTGTCTTCCTTCCCTGCTACACACCTGAACTTCATTCATACTGGAACGGCGAACGGTGAAGATAAATATTACATCACTTTTTGAGATAAAGCCTTCTCAAAGGAGCTAATAATTTTCAGTGGGGGTCACTGCAGGGTGCATTTGAGGATGAAAGCATCCAAAAGTTGATAAGTTAGTTTCTCTGAAAAAGAATACTTTTCACCTGGACTTCACCACATGCTCCGTGTGATATATGCCGGCTCATATTTTTGGTTTAACAACGCCTTTCATAATTTTCATCTTGAAATTATAGCGTTGTAGTCTTCGGAGGGGCACTCGGGTTCCTGGTAGGCAAAGGCAGTTTAAAGCTTTTGTTTGGACATTTTTCTGTGATATGTCCGAACCAACATGCACGTTCCGTTTATATTTATATATGTATATATAAAAATCCAAAAGGATACAATATGTGCCTAAAGTTTTGCATTCATCTGTGTGCTATTAATCTGAGTTGCTTTTTAATTGAACTGAAACTGAAGCCTAAATATCAGCCAGGCCTTATCACCCAACACCAACACCTCACGTTGCTAATGCTTCTGTGGCTGAATAGAAAAAAATCCCCACAGCAAGGTTCCAAAATCTTGTCTAAAGCCTTTGGAGATGAGTGGAAACAGATACCTTTAGTCGATAAAGTCCCTCAGTTTTTCAGCAGTCACATGTAATGCTTAGGTGGCTGTGTGCTTCTGTATCCTTTCTGTGAACTAACACTTCCTACAAAAAGTCGATGCAGGGAGTCTTTATCCTACTTTGCTGGCGCCTTCTTTCCCACTTCCTCTTTCTGTCTCCCTCCTTCTTCCAGAATCCTTTACCTGTACTCCTTCCCTCCATTTCCTCTTCCTCTCTGTAGACCTCTGCAGTCTCGCTCTCTTCTCTGGTACCTGTCATACATGTCAGGGATCTCTGCAGGATGAGAGAAGAAGAAAGAGTCCACGGGCCCGGAGCTTGAAAAGACTCGGTGAAACTGAGGAGGGGATGGGGGATTGAGGGAAGGGGGGGGCAGCCGACCAATAACTCCCCCTGAACATCTTAAACTCCTAGCTGGGCTTTCAAGTGAGGCTCCTCACATATCCCCACCAATCTCTGCCAATCCCACGGGCCTGCCAGGACTCCATCAACAACGAAAACATCTTTTCCTCTTCTTTTGCTTGCTTTCTTCTTCTTCTTTTTGTACTTTTCCGTTCTTTATACTAGCCAACTATTGTAAAAAGCAAGATCCAAGTATGTGTATCAGCTAAAAGGCCTAACTATGTGTCACTCTGCTCGTGTCAGTCATTTTTGGTTTTCTCAGTTTTCCATATTCCCTTTCCTGAACATCAAACTGGACGACCCGTAACTGTGGCTAGGCGGAGGTATTCGACCCAATGCTAACTGAGACATCAAAGTTTTCTCTCTAATTTAATTCACACTGACACTTAAAACACATACATGGATGAAACAGAGGAATGAAAGATGACTTTTTTTTTCCCAGAACTGAGACAGGGATTGAGATATAGCCTCACTGAGTAAATCTGAATGCATTTTGGATGTAGACAGGCTTGAAAACTTTGACTTTAATGTATTGGCCCAGTAGAAGAGAGATTTTCTGCTGTTTCTATGAAACTGTGCCATTGCTATGTTTCTTTTCTCACAGGCCAACAGGAGCAACATATAGTTTCTGCCGAGTCTTAGGTCTACCCTTTTTTTTTTTTTTTTTTTGCCATCTTGCACAACCAAGAACACCACCAGGAAAAACTCTGTGACAGTTCATTTCTAATGTCAGATTTGCAGCAGCCATTCTAAAGCGCACAGACAATTTTCTATTAATTGCATTTCTTTAGTCTCTATTTCAAGGAGACACAAAATGATATATGAACACTGATTTCCACACATTCCAGCCAAATCAGGCAATATGACTGTAGGCAATAAGAACTAAATCACATTTGAGAGCAAAACCTCATAGGGCATCATTATGACCGTCTCTCCCCTATGAGACACAGGGCGAGACAATTCAGATAACAGGGGTATCTATAAAACCTCCTGGATTGTTATCAGCTGCTCCGCTGATGGGGCTTGGGTCAAAGTTCAAGTGTTGTGGGACCACTACTGTGCCCACAGGGAATGTTGGGTAATGGAATGGGAGACTGAGGTCAAATGGAATGATTTGGGTGCAACCTCTGGCACCGGGGCAGATTCAAGCCACAGCGAAATGCTCGATTTGGGACCCCAAGCGGCAGCAATAATGGCCATTAAAGCTCCATCGAGCGACAAAGAGAGCTGTAAATCTAATCCCATACCGGCCCATGCACATATGTTGGCTGTAATTCAGTTACACCTATATAACTTTAAGTCTCTCTGTATTTTTCCAGCAATTATTCACCATCATCACTTGCTTGAAAAATCAGAATTTTAAAGGGACTGGGCTACAGCTGCACACATAACTGCTCAGAAGTACACTAAATATTTAGCTGTGCCTTGTGGAGCGTTTGTGTTTGCATTTTCTCCGATGAAAAATTTACAAGCCGAAGCTTATTCCGACACCAACCATATATTCACAAACATGTATACGCTTGCTGGGATCAAATGTTCATATGTCGCTGCTGTGTGCACGTTTGCGTGTACATGCTATTTTCTGAATATGTTTGCATGGCAAACTCCTGTGAGTAGGCGTTCAGGTGTTTGTAACACACAGTATCAGTGCGTGTGACTGTATTACCTAACAGTTAGGCAGTGAGGTAACAGGGTGACAGAGCAGCCTCAGCCTCGGGTGTCACCGCCAGCAAATATGAAAAACTATTAAAGAGGTGGACCTCGGCACAGCCACACCGACTGCCTTTCCCTCACTCAGGAGCTCAAGCTGCTGAAGCCCGTAGATGATCCTGAAGATGTGTATTGATGATAAAAGTGAGGCTTCGTCGGGCTGAAGTGGACCTGGTGACATAGTGATAATCGATGAGCGTAAAGAAAGAACTTTGAAATAATTCACAGCGTGCTGTACTGTGTGTGTGTGTCACAGTGTGTATTGGGTGAACAGACACTGAAGTTGGATTTTCAGCCTTAGGAGAAACTGCGGGGGAGGATCATTACAGCTCTGTGGTGCCAGGAGGAAGGAGCCTGTACAGAACTGTGGTCATGCTGGATTAGAAAACTATCCAGAGTTTTCCCCAAACACATACTTTTAAAAATCTGACTTTCAGATTTGAAAACCCTGCAGTTCAAGAAGTTCCACCAAAATGATGCCACTTTGACCCCCAAAGGACCTTGTAATCCCACCCCAGTGGTGCTAAACAAAGCAGCTGTATATGTTTGTATGCAAGTGCACACACAGACACACACAGAGGCTACGTATGAAGCTTTGGCTGTCTGTGGCACTCGTTGTCTGGCTGCCTTCACCTGTCACCTGTCAGTCTGTCACTGTTCGTGATGGGCAACCTCCCCAAACCCCCTGCCCCAACCCCCTCCTTCTGCCTGCCAGCGTGGGGGCATGACAGGGGACAAAGCCGGCGTGACAGACAGTGACAGGGAGGTGATCCCCGCTGTACGCCACGAGCTGGAAGCTGCCTCTCCATGTGTCACCCTGAGTGACAGAGTGGAGTCCTGCACCCGAGGTGGAATGATGCATCAACTAGATAGAGGACCGGCCGGTGAAGCAGACTGTATCTCTGTCTCGCACACACACATGCATACAAATGATTCCAAGGGAAAAAAAAAAAAAGCACTCACTGAAATTCACGCTCGTATAGCAGCGGCGGCACACATAAACACGCACGTGTGCACACTGGCACTGAGAACTGTTTCTCTGCCATAAAACCCATTTCTTCCATCAAGAAACAAATTTGAGAGCAGTAAAATATATTTATTTTCTGTCTCTCTTCAAGGCTGCTGAGAATATTAGAATATTAAAGTTAGAAATTAGCTTTCACGTGTAATATATGTGTGCGTATTTATTTATGCTTGCTTGACCGGACTTGAGGTCGCTCGGATTGGAGCGGCTGGTATCTGTGCTGAATTTGAAATTGACTTGATTATTTTAATGTTCTGAGGAAATTTGAAATCAATATAGGCTCAAAACTTGTAATAAATAAACAAATGCATATAACGATATCCTTTCTAAAGCTGCCATCAATATGTTTTGACAATATGACCCTCTACCTGAATGAAACCATTCCTACCAAGATCAAGGTACTGACCCCCCCACCCCCTCAGAATCACTAACCCAATCACACTTACAATGAGTAACATCATCACTGGATGAGCTATTTCCCCCAGGAGGCCCCCACAGCATCTGATCTCTGTGGGCTCAAGGTGCAGGAAGGAGAGGGGACGCATAATCCACATAAAGGTCTCCCTGGAAGGAGAAGGGTCAGGAAGGAAAAGAACCCCATTACAGCCTCGCCACCAATATTAATGTTGGGGGAGTTCAAAAGGAGGATAGTGTCATCCCTGCCACCTCATCATTTCCTGCTGTCTGCTAAAAGTTCAGCTTCAAAGCTCTGAAAATCCATTTCTTCTTCTTTCTGCCTCGGATTCTCTAACGTCCTTCATCTCCCTCCTTTCCGTAATCTGTATTCGCTGTTGTTAAATCGCAAGCTGCCGATACAGCCGACCAAAACCATTCACAAACAAGGCAACATATACAAGACGACTGCAAATGGGACGCATCTGAAAAAATACCAAAAAGCTTTGATGCTCAATTGAAATAAAATTTTCCCCAAAGGAAAACAACTAAAGCAAAGTAAGCAAGCAATTAAAAGATAAGTTTACTGCACAATTAATGGGTTTTTAAAAGCCTCTTTAACTTTGTTTTTATCAGGTTTGCATTAATTGTGAGGTGCTTGCTGGATTAAAAGGTCAGGAGATACGGAGGGGGTCAAACTCGGCCCCGGACTAAGAGATAGGCTGGGTGCTGGATTGAAGCGGTTAAATGTTGGGTGGACCTCCAGGAATCTGATTGAGACCGACAAGCTTGGCATCCTCTGTATCGCTCCGGAAACGTATCGTAGAGTTGGAGGGAACAGACAGGCGGCTGCAGATAAGCATCTCAACCTGATCCAGACAATTAGCCGGTGTTTACTTCAGGAAGCTTGCAGTGATAGATCAAAGAGACCCGGGGGCTGTATCAATGGCTCCGGAGGTCGCCTCCCCTGTCTCTCTCGTTCATTCTCATTCTCCCAGACTTGCCCTCTCCCTCCCTTTTTTCTCTGTCTGCCGGTTGCTTTTTGCTGTGAATGACCTCAGGAGAACTCTGACCTGTAGCTTCGGGCTATGCCCCGCTGCCGTTTCACACCACCTAGCCGCTCTCTGTCTGCCTGGATTTGTACAGTGAACTTGTTCATTCTGTGTCAGAAGTAGGCAGAGAGAGTTGAATAGGTTGCACAAGGCGAAGTCCCTACATTCACATTATAAATGTGTGTGTGTGTTGTTGTAAATAGCTCAGACAGGCCATATAAAAGGTTCCTCTGCAGGGTTATCAGTACAGGAGACTCGGGTGGTTTGACATGAGCAGGCACAGACAGAATGAGGGGTGTTGATGCTCGGTGGCTTATCTCCAGCCTCCCTGGTCCCAAAGGTCTGCAGGGAACCAGGCAACCCCCCCGACTCCTCCTCCCTTTTGCTCCCACAAGCTTGCACAGACAGTCTCCTCTATTCTCTGGTCCCATGTCTGCAAGAGCAATTTGACATTTAAGCGTTTCCACTCACAGACGCTGGGCGTTCTCTTACTCTCTCACACACACACACACACACACACACACACACACACGTGATAAATATTAGGATTTTGCTTTGGATTTCAACGGTTGTTGAGTCTTAAAGACTGACATTTTCAACTTGCAATTACCCTTACATACTTCATAGGGTTCCAACTATCAATCAGTCTGCCTGCTCTTTATTTTGATTCATCAGTTTGTTGTTAGATATCTGCTAAGAAATAAGCTTTTTCCAACTAATAGCCCCAAACCCAACAAGACCACACATCTTTCTTTATTCTGTCACTGTATTTATTTTATCAGCTTCCTGCACGGATGATGTTTCACACACCGTCCCCAAAACCTGCCCAACCTTAACACTCCAACTCTGGCCTGCAGGCTACAGTAGTCAATAGTGACTCCAAGAGATGGAGACAGTAGAGTCATAAAACAGAACCCGCAGAACCCGTAGCCAGACATTAAAAGGTTCCTCCTGCTTTTCCTCTCTGCCCTCTCAGAGACTTGTAGGGCGGCAGTCACGTTGGCGAGCAGAAGAGGAAGCTGTGATTGTATAAACCCAACTTGTGTTGTCTGCCTCGGGTTTGGGAACGGAACTGCAGACCTTGCAAATGTGTTGGAGGTAGCCGAGAGTGGTATGTTTGCTATTTTAGCATAAAACCTACACTTGTTAAAGTTGTTCCAGCGTAACATGGCTGCAGTTTTGAACATTCTGATCGGTCGTTACTGCCAGAATCAGACAGAAGAATGGAAACCAAAGCAATAACAACAGAGGAGACAGCGAGCTTGTCAGTTTTAAGTGGGAGTGCAGAGAGAGATGCTCTGCTGCCTAAAGCTCAACACTTTTGGGCTACCTTCTGCTGTGATGATTACAGAAACACAACTGCCTTTCTACAGTTGTGTAGGTATGACAGGATTTGATCAGCACTGATGACATGTAAATAAAAAATACAATGCAGTCCAATTCAAGTGAGGGGGAAGTAGTCTGACACTCACCAAGGAGGATACATCAATGGATATACAGCTATATTGAATTAATCTATAGGCTGTTTCGATAGTTGAAAAAGTGGATGTTTTTGGAGACTAGTCGTGGAGAGACAAGATGTCCTGTAATATCCTTTTGGTTAGCAGTGGTGCTACTTTGGAAGAAGGTGTCGACCCTGTTTCCCAGAAATTGTCATGTATATACGACCATGATAGAACAGCTAATGTAACCAAATCAGTGATTTAAATCCAACAGGACATATTTGCTGTTGGACTTTAGTTGCACATGAAGTCTTTCCTATCTAGCAGGGTTGCGGCACACAGCTCAGATGACTATCACGCTTTTCCTCGTGCGTTCACCCTGTGACTCCCAGATGACCTATCCAATATATGTCCCTGACTTTTGCCAGCCAAATAACCATGGCCTCGAATACAGAGCAGACATTACAGAAAGCGACTGGATGGATTCAGACTAACTTTTGACCACTGATGAATGTCCCAGCATTCCTCTTTAGTTCTAAGTCCTTGATGAGATGATTGATCAAAGGCCAGCTTTTTTGGAAAAAGGCTGGGTCCGACCAACAGACAGACCACATTTCCCCATATTCCCTTGTCTGCCGCTGTCCAGACAATAGCTCTCTCCTCTACTCTTCATTTCTCACCTCACGCCCAGTCCTGTGGCTGTGCTAACATCTCATTCCACCATGTTTACACTCTCCATTCTGCTCCTTCCAGAAAAGAGAGAGGAAAAAAATGGGGAGAGAAAGGTCGACATAAATCTAGGTCAGCTCTCAGCCCAATTTCTGAAGTTAAGGCAGTTATTTTTGAGTGCTGCTGAATCATTTATCATAATGGGAAGTTGGTACTCAAAAGGTAAGGCTTATTTTCTGACAGGGCTGTGAACGTGGAGGGATGGAGCTGCCAAAAATGTAAATGAAAGGCTCATATTTCATGCATATCACTGTTTGGCTTTTTTTGTTGTTGTTGTTATTTCCCATGTTAAATTGAATCAGTCCTACTGGCCATAAAGTGTCCTGCCCATGTTTAAAAATAGGACATCAAACAAATGGGTGATGTGAATATACTAATAATAATAATAACACTGCGTGGAATAGGACAAGGCTCAGTTCACCATACATGATATTCAATCCAAATACAAGTTATCTGATGCGAGAGCTGAGCCCATGATCCAGTTTGTTTTCATTTAGCACAGGGTCAACCATCACATTAGCGTCCCATCTGATCAGGAGCATGATGCTGCCAAAGTTAATTTCCCATCAAGCAGGCCCCCGACCTGACAATCCAAACCCACGACTGCGAGGGTAGACAAAGGTTGGCCAACTCGGAATGTACCCCAGAGCCTTTGGGTCTCTGGCCCAAGGCGAAACAAGTGGCTCAGTCCTGATGACCCTTTGAGTAAACAGCAGTGGGGTCATTACAGGGTGAGCTCGGGCTAAAGAAAGGGCAAAGAACAGCAAGAGGTTTGCTTAGTCCAACCTGAACACCTCTGCTTCTCTGTGAGCCTTCAGTCAAAGGCAACCACATGTATCAGGCTTCAAAGCATCCTTAGAGCGCAGGGTCAGCCCTGGGGTCTGCGGAGAAGTTGTGGGGGGGGTGAAACATGATCTTTTAATTTATCTTCATCTGTTGCCGCCCACAGCCTTAGTATTCAAAGAACAGCGGCGGTGGGAGACACGCTGCTACTTATGAACCTACAAAGTCGCCATCTCTCTGACAAGTGCACACAGAATACACAAACATCACTCCAGCCGTTCTGATGGCCGGGCTGTCAGATGGCTGCCTTGGTCGGGGGGCCTACAGCACACCAAATTTGAGGACTCCCTCCAAATCTCTGACAGTGATGAGAAATGCGGCCCTGTTCGCTGGCTGACCCCAAAACAGCCCCTGCCAGCAGGAACAGCAGCCGCCCCACCCCGCCGCTGCACACACATACACACACACACCACCATCCAATGGCTGAACTCTCAGCCATACGTCAGACAGAGCCGGCCCCCCACTGAGCTGCCATTACCTGATGAGGAGTGGCAGTAATCAGCCTGATAACTGGTCATTCCTGCCCAATTTGACGGAGCATTACCTTAGCTTACCCTACCCGGGGTCGTACGCTCGCCTCAAAAACCAAAGCACATTTAGAGATTTGCCCCACGTGGATCATATGATGGTGTCAACTCCTGTGTTAATCCGCTGCAGGGCAAAAAAAGGGGCAAAACTTAATTCGTTGCACAGAACACAGAGTAGATGCTGACCTGGACTAATCTATATGTCCTCAATTGAACCTGCCAGAAGTGGCCGGGGAATGTAATTGAAAGCAGATCTTAAGTTTAGGTGTGATAGTTTTGTTTAGTTTATTTATTTATTTATTTTTCTCTTCTGTCCAGCCAAATCTTTGTTTTTGCATGAATAATAAAGAATATAAATGTTGTGGACGGCGCCTGCATTCACGGCCTCTTTGTGCACCTTTGTCTCTGCCATTAATAATTTCAGGCTGTCTTTATTTCCTGACGTTTGGCTGTCAGTGATTTTAAAGGTTTTCGGCTAATAAGTCTCATTTCACTTCATTAACTTCTGGCTTGGGGGTCTATTCAAGCTGAGATGATATATTACCCGGCGACACGCACACACACACTCAAATAGGCATGTGTTTGCTGGAGTTTGCACACACACACACACACAGAGTCTCTCTTCACACATTTGATCACACTCTCCTGGGTAGCCTGAGGTGCAGTGGTACACCCGGCTTGCACGAGTGCGGGGAGACACACAGGAAGAGAATGGGGGTCTGGGTAATGTGCAGTAATGGTGGTAATTGATGCTGGTACTCTAGGAGTTCTTTTCAGACTTTGTCTGTGGCTTGCAGCCCCCCCCCCCCCCCACCACCACCACCACCCAACACGCTGTGGGCCCTGCTTCCAGCCACAGCACAGCGTGGCTCCAAGCTCCCAGCTAGCCCCTTGTACTGTATCACATCTTCATATTTTAATCAAGCTCAACAACTTTTACCTGATCGGGCTCCAAATGAAGCAGAAAGTCATTACCGGCAGTGTAATCTGTTCGGAGTTTGGGAAAGTTGCCTGGAATGACTGGAGCAGTTTATTGCATTAACTCCAGGTCCCTGCAAGGCAAAATGAGCTTCCCTTGTATTGTTTGTGTTTTTTTTAGGCACCGGTTGTTATTGTTTGCCTTTTATCACTTTTCATGAGTCGCAGCATTTTTTCCTTTCGAGGGAAGGGATGTTTTTCACCACAGTAATCTGTAATCGGCAAGCTAGATCTCCATTAAACCCACTTGTTTCCTCAATGAATGTGGCAGGGGAAATGGAGCTGTGGTTAGTGCATGGGTTGTTTTGCCTTTCAGAGAGAGAGGTGGTGTTTATGAGTCCTTTTTTTTTCTATCCTGTTGCAGTGAGGGAGGTATCTAGAAACAAGGTGAAAGCTTCAGTGGACATGCAGCTCACTGGATCCAAAAGTGAGGGCGAATGTCAGAATGGCATGACTCATTACTTTACTTAATGACAAGTTCTGGCTTGTGTGTGTGTGTGTGTGTGTGTGTGTGGCATTAACCACTGTGTTTGATCCAAACAATGGCTATTAGGTGATGTAACAGCCAATTAGTCTGAGTGATAGGAGATTTCTCGTGAACATTTACAGCCGGTTTCATTACGGGCCAGAGTTACGATCAAAGAAACAACAGAAGCACATCCTGCAAAAAACAACCTGAGGCGACGATAAGCTGGACGGAAGTCCAACGCAGAGTGCTTCTTTGTGGGTTTGAGGCCAGTTTTAGGACCGGTGCAAGTTGACTTTTGTGGATTTTCATCTCCATCCAGACATTTCAGCCTCCAAATATGCTGCAATGTTCAGCCTGTCATTACGGCAGCGTTTTATAGATTTTCTGTTTGATGCACTCAGAAAGAAGAAAGTCAGAGATTTCAGTGTGTATTATATAACACACTTACCCCTATACTTCTGTGTTGTTAGACTGATTTGACTCCCTCTGGCCATTGGAAACCCCAGGAGACTGAGTGGCAGCTGAGCCCAGTGAGGACATTGTTTCCTGAAGGAAATATGGCCATGCCAAAATTCCTCAAATGCTCTAGTTGCATTTATATCATCTGCTATTGAATATGAAATATGAGATTGTCATTGAAGACAGCTTTATAGTGCCAGCCCTAAACATGATCTGCAGCTTGGGTTAGGCTAAATGAGTACTGCCACTTCCCACAACTGGCAATTATGTTTTGTGAACATTCAGACCTCCAATGTTTTTCTTTTTTTCCTCCAACTTAAGTCTCACTGTGCATACACCAATCAGTCTCAACATTAATACCAGTTCCTAGTTTGAGTCGTTTCTGAAATCCTCGACTCAGCTTTTAGGTCTTCACAAAAAAAAAAAAAAGCGGCAGCAATAAACCACAAGTCTCTTAGACTTTCTGAAAGCAGTCAGTTTTTCTCACAGATTGTGCTTTTTTTTTTTTTCTTTTTTTTTTCTTTTCCAGGTCAATCCATTTGAAAATCAGTCTGCAAACCTCTTTAAGATAAGTCTGTAAAGCCTCCAAGACAGTCCCAAAGTTATAATTCTGTTAAATTCGCACTTGAAGATTAAGAAAGGAAAACTTTAGCTTTTTAACGAGCCTCTAAAACGACATAGTAAAAACTGTTTTTATTTATTGGTTTCTTTGCCCATAAATGAACTCCCCTCACTCAGACTTTATGTTTGCCGAGGTGAATTGGCTTTGGCCTTGCGCTACATGCAGTTTTATTGCAATTTGTAAATATTAAAGCTTTCTTTTACAGACTAAGTGGGTTCAAATGTGCCAAAATCTCCCTCAATGGGCTCTTCAACAGCCTTATTCTCCTCTTCTCTTCAGCTGCTTTGAAGATCAGAGTGTGGAGTGTTAGTCTGTTATTAGTGTGTCTAAAAAAAGTTCCTAATCTTCATGGTGTGTATATATGTGTGTGTGTGTGTGTGTGTGTGAGTGACTGTGTATCTTGTGTGTATGCGCATGTGCGCCATTGCTTCCAGAAATCTGAGAAATCCTTTCAAGTAGTAGGGGAAAATGTGATTTTTGCAAGCGGAGGGAAGAGAAGCCCGCCGCCTCCTTCACCTACATTCTCATCTTCCCAAGGGGAAAAGGAGAGAGAGGAAGACTCCACTGCCGGCAGTCTGGGTGCAAGTTCTCATGTTTTTCCAACATCCACATACAGAATAAGCCTCATCAATGCCAGCTGAAAGTGATTTGCTCAAATCTTGCTGCTGTAAATATTCACTCCTGATAACTTTCGAAGTGTGTTCCTGTTCACATCGGCATCTGTGAGCATAGCCGGCCAGCCTGTGCATCTGAAAACACAAAAGGACAGTGAGATGGCCCCGCTCCTGCATGAGATTAATTTACCAAAGATTTATAGGCCGACACTGAAACCAAAACGCAAGAATGCAGCCTCCACCTACTCCCACTCTTCTCTCTTCTGTAGCTGGCCCTAAAGATCTAAAGACTGGAGGTTTTGCGGAGAAAGCCAATGGTTCAGAACTAATTTGAGGCCAATCTTCCGTGTTCTCGGTCAGCGTGAAATGTGGATTGCTTGAAAGGTAAAAGTGAGGAGGTTTTTGGGGGATTCTGGGTGAGAGGTGTGGTGCCTTTGAGATTGTAAATGTAGAAATTCCACCAAGGGGGCTCCCTGAGAAGAGGATGCTGTTAAGGGGGACTTGATGATATATTTGCTGCAGTGAGAGCCGTTGTGTGACGCTTACTGCATCAACGCTTTTTGGCCCAGTCGAGGGAAAAAATGACTGTCGCTACCGATTCACATGAGGAAGATATTTCCTCTTGTTGTGAGCTGGACTGTTCCTGTTTTCCTGTCAGGTCTCTCTTTCTGACGTGCCCACACAAATAAGGGCATGCCCAAAAACCTGTTGACGTAAACGAGCACACACAAATACTTGCGGCTGCGGCCGTATCAGAAGTTCACACAGTGTGACATATGCTTGCATTTTTGGAAAAATCTGGATTAGACCTCGAGGGCACACGTTTAATTCCAGAGGGTTGAGACAGCCGTGTCTCTTTAACCCTGACCTTGCAGTACCTAGCCGTGCAGTAATGCGCAGCCACACATGCTTGGTCCGAAGCAAGAGACCCCTCTGACTTCATACACTTGCAGCTTGGTTACCAACTGTGGCACATGCAGACATGACCTCCTCCCAACCTGTTCAAGTTTAACCCTTTGACTCTCCACCTGCCTTCCATCCCGCCGCACCCACCGCAGCTTCATGTAAACAACCTGCTGCACATATCCTGCACTCCAGGCATACTTGACTCTTGTGTACCCATTATCACTAGGTCAGCTTGAGGAACTGCTCACACATTTGCACGCACACAAACATAGCCGTGCAAATGGACAGATGTTAAACAGACACTCCTCGGTCAGGGCAAGGCATACACAGTTGCAGACCTGAACCCTGATATGGTCTTTGACTGCCCAGACTAATGGTTAGCTCTGTTTGTTATAAAGGCTAACCTCAAAGTAACAGGCCAAATAGAAATAACCTCAAAGGTTAAATGTTGATGAAATTGGGATAGATTGGGATTCCGGTGATTTTCTTTGCTATCAGTCTTTAAAAAGGGGACTAACTAAAGCATTATGTCTCTTTTGCTTTGATCCTCAGTTTATCAAGTCAATCCAAACATGCTTTGTTCCAATAATAGAATATGTTCATACTGTGAAACTAAATCCTACTCTTTCCAGGGATTTGTAGAAACAACCTGATCTTAAAAAATTGGCTAGAGTTGTTTGTTTATTTACATTGAAAAAGTTCTGGGAAAGCGTATTCATTCTGAAGTTGGGATTTTCAGTTTGTGTTCCTCAGTTTACAACTGTCCATGTGGCCACTATTGTGTAGAAGACGGCGGCTTGTACTGTACTCGCGGTGGTGAATTGTTTGGAGTAGCATGTTCTGAGGTTTGTCTGACCTAACCACATGTTATGTCTCTACAACCTTTCTGAGAACAGTAGAAAGAGAGAGGTGGGGGGGCATATGTTCAAAGGCAGAATCATGGTCTCTGAAACAATCCAGGTCTGATCACAGCTGTTTACTTTTATATCTCGGAAAAGAGACATCGTCCGAGGTTGTGCAACTTTTCATTCAATGAAAGTTAGCTCATCAAAGCACACCGCTGCTAAGGGTTATGGTTAACCAACTCGCTAACAATAATAAAATAAAGTCACGCGCTGTTAAAAAGTCATTTTTGGCATAACTGTTTATATACAGTCCGTCCATTCAAGGCTTCAGATGTACAGTCTATCTAAATGAAGGAAATATCCATGTGCTAATTTGATAAACTCTTAAAAACAAATGATGGTCTGTCTTGATGGAACTTTGAGGAACTGATTTATATTTTTATTGATGTTGAAACCAGAAAGTGTTACCTGAAAATATCCACTGTAGTTACTGCTTACTAATGTCTCACTTTGGGATGAATCATTCATTAGCAATTCTTTTTAATCCCTCTGAATTTGCAGGCTATAATATTCTTTAACCGTTCACCTGTTTGACATTTTCTTTGTGGTTCTGTGCTAGCCAGTTGCGTCATTCGGCACTAGCTAGAGAGCTAAATGCCCTAACCAGCACTTAGAGTATTATTTTGGTTTATTACAACTTGGATCATATTTTTATAGGTTTGGCCATTCTCTCTGTTCGTACAGATGACATAGCACTCAGGAAATTATCTGCTGAGACCTGGGAAGGCAGTGACATTGGACTCTGTCCTGCATAGCTGTATGGGTCAAAAAAAAAAAAAGACCATAAACCCAAATTGTGTGTAGGAGTCATCCATCATAGGTTACAGAGCAAATTCTTTTACTTCAACTTAATTGGCTATAACTTTGCAAAGTAGATACAGTCAGCTTCTCTTCTGCCAGTTGAACCTGGTGGATGACCACGGTACTGCAAAAAAAAAACCTGTGTACCTGAAAAATAATACCAGGAGACTTCTGCAAAACTGCGCAAAGAGCTTCCATGACCTGCACGCACGGTTAACGATCAATGTTTGCATTGTAAATTATTCGACCACAAAGGTTTTTATCTTTGCAAAATTTGCCCCAATGGGTGGGGCAGGAAAAGAACCATTGATGTGTGTACTGGATCAAAGACAAAGAAAAGTTTTTTTTTTGCATTATATACTGGATAAGCAACGTTAATTCAAATATGTGCTCTCCACGGTGGGGTGCAGATCCATCCACAGCAGGTTTTTGCCTTTGCAGTGAGGGATTCTCGTTTTCTATCAACTATATAGATGGGTAGTGATTGAAAGGAGACAACTAAAATGTGGGCCTTTCATTTTGTCAATATCAGTCAGATGATCGAGCAGCTGTTAAATCTCCTTCTTGGTCTCCCTGCCGCTGTAACAAGCCATGAGATGTGGGGGTTCTCTCTCCACGCTGCATTCTCAAAAATAGAGATTTTCACTTTCTCAAGGCGGAAAAAATGCCAATAAATAGGAGCCTGGAGAAAAGAATGCTAAAGCTAAAGAACGGGGACGTCTATCACTCACTTATAGCACCCGGCCTATTTTCTCCGCATTTAACGGGGTCTTACAGAGTGTATAGGATGCATTGGAATGCAAAAAGAGAATGAAAGGAAGCCTCTTTCTTGTGGTGGAGGTCCCAAAAAGGATACGCACATAAACTAAAGTGGAGGTTAAACCCCTTTAGTCCGTCTCCATCATATGCACAAAGACATGCATGCACAGACACACACACGCAAAAAAATAAAAAAATAAATAAAATAAACTCAAGTCGTCCTCTTGCTCATTCTGTCTCCCACAAATATACACACATATATTAACCTCTCTTTCTTCCTCTTCTCTTTCTTGCCCGCCCCCATTTCACACACACTCACACAAAAAAAACAACACAAACTCACTCACACACACACAAACATCCCCCCAGTTGAAACGGTGCCTCTACACCAAGGCATGAGGAGAAAATAGGGGGTGGAATTAAAAGTGCTGAGTGAAAGAGAGAGGAGGACTTGTGGGAAGAAATAACAACAACAATACAAACTGGGAGAGGAAGTGGGGCTGAAAAGACGGAGACGAGAACAAGGTTAGGGGATGGGAAGGTTATGGAGGGATGAGGAAAGGCAGCAAAAATGAAACTTCTCACTCTGATGAGAAGAGTTAGATTCATCTGTGTACATGCATCAGTGTGAGAAAGAGCGTGTCAGTGTGTTTCGATTGAACAACCTCCTCGTGAAAACATTGAATACTTCATCGGAAAAACAAATCACTCTGCAGATGCGGCTCTGCAAAACTTTGATAGAGATTTCAGAATTTTTCATGTGCAGACACAAATTTGCTCATGCCCACACCACTCCATTGTACCCGAGGCATTACCGAGGAGGCTTGCCGATGGGCCAGGGCGCTTTGTGAGGCCTTGTGAAAGGGTCGCTGAAAGGAGCCGCCAGTCCATGCCCAGCGGATTTAGGGGAGTGAGTTTAGGGGGTCAGCACGGTCACCCTGGGGATAAATGCCTCCCATTGTCTGCTGTGAGGAGATGCTCTCAGTAGGGAGTCTATAAAGCCCCAGTGGCAACACTAACACCCAGAGCTCTGGGGCTCCCAAGGGGAACACCCCAGGACCCCCAGCCAGGGACCGGTTCACATTCTGTGGGGGAGAGAAACAGCTGAGGGGACCCCTGTGTGGTTTGGTGGTCTGCCAGGTTCCTCATCAGCCTGTTAGTTGGTCTAATTCTGACGACGCTGGGTTTGTTTGCAGCCTCGCATCATCGCCACATCACATCACCAAAAAAGTGTTGAAGACGCACAACAATGAGAGCAGGTAGAGAAATAGGTAAATGTTGTCACTTGTCAGACTCACAGAAAAATCCCCCCCAACACGAGAACAGAAAAGGCTGAATGAAGCCTTTGCTCTTTGCATTGGGTGGGAGTGGAAAGCAAGAGGTTTAGGAATATAAATGGGTGTATGAGCACGTTTGGTAGTATGTTCATTCCACTACACGCATTTAGAGTGTGTGTGTGTGTGTGTGTGTGTGTGTTGTGAGTGTGCAGGAAGCAGAGGGGGTGGCATCTCATGGGATTCTTTGTGGAATGTCTCTGCTCCCCCGTCTCAGTGCCACAAGATGGGCAAACATGAAATCAAAGTGGAAAAACCCCACAAAGGGGTGGAAGGAGGATAACTAGAGTCTGGATGTGGATGGGAGGGAGGGAGGGAGGGGGCGGGGGGGGCTTGTCCCTGTACCCTAGGCCCCAGAAAGCACCAGGGCCCACAGTTCCATGAAAAGAGCCCTTATGAGGACCTGGCTGTTCCGCCTGTGTTGGATTAAGACCCCAAAGCCACAGGCAGCCAGCACAGTGTATCTCGGTGCTGTTTTATCACTCACTCTCACAGCAAACGCAACCACTTCTGCATGTTTTCCCTTTGGTTGCATGCACGTCACATATGATGACGCACAGCGGAGTAATGATTCTAAAAACTGCTATCATAAATATTTGTAAATTAAGTTATCGCTGCGGTTCACAGTTCACTTCAGCTCTTTTGCACTGTGCTCATAGTTTTGGATCTCGGCCTGCAACTTTACTGTTTGCGTTTTGAAAAAAATGTCAAGCCCTTTATTATCTAATAACTCCGCCGTCCCCGCCACTGACTTGCTCATTTTGCCCAAGTGACATTTGTCCCTGCTGGAAAAGACATTGATGTAAACTGAGCTCAGAATACACACTAACGCTGTGCTTTGGGTGCAGATTGCTGCGGCCGGTGGTCAGTCATTGATGCATCTGCCTTGGATTCACAGGAAACATCATGTGAAGGCAGAAGATGCGGAACAAAAATAGAAGATGAATGTAAATACATGAATTCATGTTCACATGAATTCAGTCGTCATGTTAAAGACAACTTTTAAGCAGGAGGTCAGTGTTTCATGTCTGTTGCTACTTTAGTGTCTTTATTAAAACAACATGACAATCAGTGGTTGTCTTCTGTTGGCCGTGGTGACAAACGTACTTTTGGGCTGGTGATAATCTGACTGTAATTCAACCGTATATTATCTTTTTGTCTTTTTATTCCTTTGAGCAGCTCTGGAGTATTACTTTTTCATTGGAGGCATTTCTGGAGTTGAGCTGAGTGCCCAGTTTGGCATAAGCCTCTTTAAACATAATTTTTTTTTTTGGATGATTCCAAAGAATTTAAATGTTTGTTGTTACGTTACGTTCTTGTTCATCCAATCGGGTGAAAATTTGTTTAAAACTACCGCGAATATGTCTGAAATGCCATAATACGGCCTAATTTCTATGCTTTGAACGCTCTCACATCAACAACCACTCCCATGTAATTGACATGTCTGTTATGCTAACGAAATAATAACAGGTCTGATGTGCAGAGGGAGAAGCAGCTCCCGACAGGGACCCTGTGCAGAGCATCTTCGCAATTATACTGTAAAATGTGTATCACCTCACTGAAAGAGCTTTTGTGGTTTCTGCCCGCAGGGCATTGTTCTTTAGTCTGCTGCGCTGTTAGACAATTACCAGTGTCTAAATGTCATCTTCATTTAGCATGCCCCTGAATTATACACACTACAGTATGCATATATTGAAGACACTGTCAGCATCTTGAGGTTGCATCCAAGACCTCACTTGCACACCATTTGTTTTTTTTTGTTTTTTTTTTCACAGTCTTACAGTACACCCACGATCTCAATCCCTGAACGTCTTAGAGTAAAGGGATGTCATGCTCCAAATAGGATCTCTGGTTCTTCCAGAGGTAATGATCTATAGCTTATAATGGCAGCAGCTATCTGCGTGCCGTTATTTTGGGCAGATTGATGCTGTCGGTAATTGGACAGTTATGAGTAGGAAAAGAGAGAAACGACATGAGCGTGCGAGAAAGAGAAAGCAAAAAGAATAATTAATGGCTGGTGAAGACGAGGAGATATTAACTCCGCCTGGAATTTTCCCTTATTTTTCTTGGAAAAAGGCATTTAGATGATGTGTGGGTAAAACAAAAGGATGTCTATATGCATCTGGGTTTCTGTGTGCTCACTTTGTGTATGTTTTTTTTTTTTTTTTTTCGTGACTGTTTCTGGGTTAAAGCCTCGGAGCAGATGCAGCAAAACCTTTCTGGCTTTGTAGCGCTCTGTGTCACCAGAGCTGGGACCCTCACCTCAAAAGGAGGAGGAGGAGGAGGAGGGCGGGAGGAGAGGGGTTGGGGGTTGCGGTCTACTGGGGATTTGGAGGTACAAGGCGAGCTGCGTGTCTGTTCCCTGAGTCTTCCGTCCTGTAACTGCTATGAAATAATCCCTCCCGGCAGGTTGTTTGCGTCAGGGAGGAGGGGGTGCAACCGAATCTTCCTTTGTTCAAAAC
This sequence comes from Echeneis naucrates, assembly GCF_900963305.1. Lineage (NCBI taxonomy): Eukaryota > Metazoa > Chordata > Actinopteri > Carangiformes > Echeneidae > Echeneis > Echeneis naucrates. Next base: position 3,609,827 of record NC_042529.1, on the reverse strand, counting down.
AGCTCTTACCACATGAACCCTCTGACACCCTCTGTGTTAACATCTGGGGGGGGGTGTGTGTGTGTGTGTGTGTGTGTGTGTCTGTAACCCTTTTTACTCAGAGTTCCTGCTATTTTACCATGAAGACCCTCCTTTATGTCGCCTTTGCTTGTTTACAGTGAACTGAACGAACTGGCTTATTGCCCCCCCCCCCCCCAAATCCCCCGTTAGTTGCATACCAGCTATTGGCTCTCACTTTCACACTGAGGTCAATCTGGCTCCAGGCTTAAAAGCTGAACAATGGTGACACAACACACACACTGTCAGACATTTTGTGTTTGTACATAATACATAGACCATCAAGCTGGTAAAAGTTGTAATGTCAAAGCAGCTGTAAGACGTTTGAGTTTCCTTACAAAAGTGCAAATTTTGGTCCAGCGAGGAGGAAGGAGCTTTTTAAAAATGGGCATCATGACTTCGTCTGGATCCAGACAGCGGCCTGCCTATTAGGCCCCACTGATATAAAGTATTGTGGGCGTTTTAGTCGAACAGCAGTATCCAGGAAGTAATGAAGAGTTGGATGAGAACATTACAACTATGCTCATACACAACTGCAGTCAGGAAAAGCTTAGCTTATCTTGGCTTTGTTTTAACTTATCTTATCTATCCATCCATCACAAGAGCCAATCCCAGCTGACGTCGGGCGAGGGCAGAGTACACCCTGGACAGGTTGCCAGGTTGCTTTGACAACCATTCATGCAATTTTAGTGTCACCATCTAACTGAACCCGAATGTCTTTGACGTGTGTGAGGGAGTCAAAGAACCTGGAGGGACCCTCTGAAAACTCCCAGAACCCCTCTGCACTACCATGCAATGCTGACTCAGCTCGGCTACGCATAAAGATTGGAAACACAGGGAAAGTGGGAGCCGCTCTCAAAGTTAAACCATGCTGGAAAAAATTTTCTATATAAATTGGCCAAAATAAAATTACAGCTTGAACACACCTGCAGCATGCAGGCACCTGCGAGGGCCCAGGAGAGAGAGAGAGCAGTGCCTACGCCACCTCCTGCCTCTTCTGGCCAAGGACGCATTTTCCTTTTGGTCACCCCATTAGGTCACAGATATGAGGTCACCTCTGTTTACTGTCCCCCTCCAACCAGCCCATTCATCCAGCTCAGCCCAAACCGGTGTGAGCACATGTACAGTATTCGTGCCAATTAGTTTCCCACTCCAGACTGATTACCTGTTTATCCTGCCGGAGAGAAAAAAAATTACCTGTGTGGAGGGGGGGGGGGCACGCTCATACACGTAGCCTGTGTGTGTTTATCCTGCAAGGCTTGTGATGTCAGCGCTGTCTGGCAACAGGCTGATTAATGTCTGAATGTTTTCCAGCTATTTACCCCAGAGCCTGCACATTGGGCACACACACACACACACACACACACAGGCTGAGAAAAGGATGAAGGATGAATGAGACACGGGGAACAGAAAAAAACCAGGGTGATTAGTTCAAGAAAATAAAACATGCGGTGGAATAGAGAAGCACGGGGAACGTGTGAAGAAAGAGAAAAAGACAGACAGTAGAAGAATGTTTATTGAGATGGACATTGCAATCATCCTGACTTCCTCTGACTTGATGACTAATCTAATGTCCAAAGTATCAGTGATAGTGGGCCTGTCTGGGGCCGTTAGTCAGAGAGGAAGGCGACGCCAGCCATTCGGTGGCTTGTAATAGGACCCTCTGACTCACGTGTAATGAGGAGAGTCGTGTGATCAGCGTGTTGGCACCCAAAAAGCTCTTGAATGGTTGTTTCTCACGTGTCATCTTCTCTCATTCACACCCTTGCGATTATTCCTCTCCTTCTTACTCATCCCCTACCTCCATCCCCATCCCCAACGCCCGGAGATTAATTCCTGGCCGACTCAGGAGGGAGGTTCATTATCGAGATCGTTGAAGGATCTTAGAGCTCTCGACAGCCGAGCAGATGAGATGGCCGCGCTAAAGGTCTCGTTACGGCAGCTCCTTAGGAGAGACGGGGGGCTAAGGGAGTTTTCCTCAGCTAAAGACATCATTATGACTAAGTGAATATTCTGGCGAGGAGGCAGGGAGAACAGGAGGGAGCCGAATAGAGGTGGTAATGTAGAGGAGGGGCGTGGGGGGGGGGTGGAGGCATTTCTTCTGCAATCAACCAGGAGCCAGCTCAGTTCAACTCCTCCAGTGTAGTCTGGAGATAATTAGCAGAGCTATTATCAAAACTTGTTCATCCCCACAGATGAGCAGACAGCCGCTCTAATCTACCCGTGCTCTGACGTAGTCCGGGGATCTAATATATTAGATTTGTTAGCTACCACTGTGAAATGGTTCCACCCACCCTACATCAAATAAGCATATCGTAGATTAAAGCATTTAGGGAGAATGGTGCCAGAGTGCCGTTTCGTCGAATGCCTTGTAGGAGATATGGCTTTTATCTCGTAGGAACCATTTGATCTCTTTCCATATGGGCTACATGTACGGTTGAATGGATCTGAACTGAGGGTGGAATAAAAAGAGGCATCATTAACCAAAGGTATCTTTCTCAATCTTCCTCTATTCGGCTGCTATATTAGCAACTGTCCCAATTGTGTCTCTTCGGACTTAGACATCACAGCCACATCAAATCTCCTGGAAGCACAAGACGAAAGGGAGGGAGGGGGTAGATTCAGCTTAGCTGGGAGACTGTGTTGGATATCAGGGCCCCTGCAGAATCCCTCCACCCCCCCTCTCCTCCTCCCATCTGTGTCTCTCTCCCTTGCTAACTTTTCATTCTGTGCCGGGGAAGATTTACTGTAATCTGGCAGATCAAAGACGAGCATCGCAATCCTATTCCCCTAATCCCGTTTGATGGTGACTTTTGCACATGTAATAACACTTGCAAAAAGAGAGATTGCTTTTGAGACCCCCCCACCCCGCACCCACCCACCCACCCGTTGTCACAGTTATCATCATATTTATGAAAACAGAGTCAAAGCCAGAGTTATTTTGGTATCTGATTCCACATTACATTAATAATTATGTCAAAACTGCTTTTTTTTTTTTTAACTGTAACACATTTGCTGGTCCGTACAAAAAAAAATCTGCGTTTTTATCAACCATCATAAAACTAGATCTTAATTGCCATCACATTATTTTTTGGGGTAGTTTCAAACTACAAATGCCCCCCCCCCCCCCCCCCTCCACTAAAGATAAATCTCATATCTATGATATAAAACTTTCATTCCATCCCCAGTCATCAAATGGATTTGCGGTGTATTAGCATCACAACATCTGGTTATTCTTAGACAGAGCTAGTTCTTTCCAGACTGGGGTCCAGTCAGCCCTAAGGGTGCTTTTTAGAGGTTTTAATCAAGCGCCTTTCATATTGTATCTGACAGCCCAGTCATATTTTTACAGCCTGCAAAGATGTAACTCATTTGAGTTGTCTAAATAGGAAACAATTAGCACAGACATTCCCTTGAAGGCATTTTCTTGTTCCTCTCCACCCTTTAGCTCTGGCGTTTGAACAGCTTTTGAGGGCGGGGAGGGGGGTGACATGGCCGGAAGAAAGAGGAAAGCGTTGCCTCATTTATCCTCACCTGTGATTTCCACCACAAAAAGGTAAAAAGCGGAAAGAGGAAAGAAAGATGCTGAATTTTCTTTTTCTCTTCAGTTATCCTTAATATGATGATGACTTTATTTCTTTAAAGGGCTTCAGCACGTATGTAGTTTTCTTTCCTGGACCATCTTCCCTTTTCACTTTTTTTTTTCCTTTTGGCAGCATCTCTTGCCTTCAGCGTGTTTATTTCCGTATCTAGGCAGTTTTAATGCTTTTTGTTACTTTACCATTTCTGTTCCCATTTGTGACATCACTGTCTTCTCTAAACGACTCAATATCTCTGTCCAGCTTTCTGTTAACCCGAGTCCCCACATTTGGATATCTGCTCTTCTGTCTCTAACTCAGTGCTTTCCTCTCTATGGCTTCTATATCTGCAGCTCTGCATTCATCCTTCAGGCTTTCGGCAAGTGCTTACTGTCAGTATGACGAACAAAGCTACACATTTCTTCCTTATCGTTCTCGTCTCGACTCAGACGACGGTTGTTTACATTCAGTGCTGGAGCATATGTCAACAGCAAACACGGTGCTGATTTCTACCAAGCACTTTCTCTCTTTTCAAAGGGTTAAAACATCCAGTAGGTATTTATTCTGCTCAAATATGCATGCTATTACAGAAAACTTCAAGGGTATAATTTGATCATTGTGCCTTCTCATCACAGTGGATAATTTTGCAGAGTAATCACTGTCTCTTTGAACAAAACACACACACACACACACACACACACACACGCACACATTCCTTATTTTCACACAGAAATGAAAAGCAGCCCGATTGCACATGCTGGATTAATGTGGAAAACTGCGGTCGCTCTGCTTCAAATTCAGAACATCTCTTTGGTTTCTGTTTCTTCTCTGTTTCTTTCCTTCAGTCAAAACGTTGATGGATCCATTAGTGAAATGCATACTGCTGGAATAATACACGTTCTGTAATATACGCAGTCTCTAATCCTTTGTCATGAGAAGAGGCTGCTGACTGAAGCACGGTGGAAGTTTCTGCTGGAGAGAGGGGAAACCTGTGGAGTAGATAGCCCCTAGTGGCAGCTTCAGTGATGACACTTTCATGAAGTTTACCCAGAATATCATAGTGGCTCTGCCTATGTCTCTGTGCCCCTGTGGTACCTTTTTTTTTTTTTTTTAATATATAATGGCCTCGTAAAATAGATTATTTTGCAATATGCAGGATGTTAAGAAAAGGAGGAAATATGAGGCTGGGATATGTGTGTAAAACTGTTTTAGTGTCTTGAATCAGGATGTGCAGACTCAGTGACCGGCCCCAAAGATATTAAATACTGTGGCCGGCTTAGTTGATGCTAATAGATAGGAAATTGGAAGGACTTTAAATAGAAGAAACTTTTGAAAAGTTTTTAAATATGTAGTTTATGTGCAGTTCTTCAAAAACTTTCTTTCTCTCAAAGGTTTAATTTAGAAAGCAAACCTTCTACTAATCAAATGGTCCAGGTTCTGTCCGCTTTCTGGTGTGTGTGTGTGTGTGTGTGTGTGTGTGCATTGCTTTATTTTTATGTGGATAGTTCCAATAATATACAATATGGATGAGAAGTTAGAAATGGGCACTTAGCTCAGGCGACATGTGAGCGAACTATGATGAACAACCACTAACTCTATTTTCCGTCCTGTCAGAAAAATCTTTTCAGTTCATTTGGGTCTCTAATCAGCTGCATCTTGACTACGGGCACTCGGTGTGTTTATCAAGTAATTTGCTTTATTGTTTCCCATTTTCTGCTTTGTTTTGACGTCATTTCACAGTTTATGTAGCGTTTCACCCTCAGTTTGTTTTGTTTGGTGCGATCCGGAGATTGTGTTCTTTTCTCAATGGCTGCCAAGTGGAGAAAGAAATGAAAGCAGATTTGATGGCTCACCACCAGCTGCCAGCGCTTATCAAAGCCGGAAGATGCAGAGATGGATGGAGGGATAGGTAGATGGACATATAAGATGGATGAGTTGATGGCTGATGGGATGGACGTGTGCGTGGGGGGAGGGAGTGATCATTGAGCATGTTTGGGTGAAATTAGGGCGTGCTCCTCTGTGTATGTAGCTGTGAGGGTGGAGGCACGGGTGGGCGTGTGGGTGCTCATGCACGTGCTCTTGTGTGTGTGTGTGTGTTGCAGTGATCCCGTCAGTGAACAGGAATGATTAATGGGCTTGTGCAACATGAAGGAGCCACAGACTAAACCCACAGCCTTAACTGGAGCGTAGCACATCTCACCTCTTCCTCCTTCATTCCTCCTCCTTTCCTCTTCCTCGTCCCTCGTTGTCGTCGTCGCAGGCTTGTTTTCACACCTGCTTGCAGCTATGAAAGCCCAAGGAAGTGTTGTGTTTTTCTTCGTCTGCAGGCTGTACATCTGCTGCGTGGTAAAACTGGGCGGCACCACGGAAAATCGACCGTTAATGGGAGCGGAAGAAAAGGAAGCCTGGCAGTGCAACGGAGCAAAATGTTCAAATTCTTGTGTTTGACACGATAAATAAAAAGTGGGAGCTAATGGATGATTGATGAGTTCTTGTATTCCCAAAGCGCAGAGAGTCACGATGTCGCTCCTGCATGTTTTGGGTGAAGTGCAGAGGAGAATAAAGGTGTCCGAGAACTCTCTGAGCTCAGACCTCCAGGTGTCCTCACAGTTGGAAGGCCTTCGGGGTCAGTGTTTTGGATGACTGCGGATATACCGGTAATGCTGCGGACCATTTGGGTTTTTGGTAACTCCTGGTCAGCAGCAGTTGTGTGGCAGGTGCCGCATATGCCAGAGGAGGGGATGAAGACGGCGGGTGGCCACGGTCGCTGTCGGGCAGACGCGCTGGCTCGGTACCAGAGGTGAAAATATCTGTCTCCGGGTGTCTCTGTGCCCACCGGACAAATGTGATGGATGAGCATTTGGTTGACTGTAGACAGGCGGGGCGGAGTGTGACAGATTAACACTGTAAGACCCCTTTTCTCTCGGTATTGTGCAAGCGCAGGCACACACAATGTGGAAAGTCACGCCAGTGGGAACACCTGTCTCTGCTGTTTCACCTCTGATGATGTGTCAACCCTGCTATTAATTTATATGGAGTTTAAACAGGAAGCAGTGAGACAGCAGTTCATTGGCACACCAGGCCTTGGTCGGATGTGGGCCAACTGACTGAATCATCATATGGGCCCCATGAACCAGGATTCATTAGCCAGATGTTAACCAACATGGCCTCTCCCTAACTATACTTGATGAAAATTGTCCTCTTTTCCTCCCTTACAGTATATCTGCTGGGCAGCCGATGTGAATTATGACAAACTAACACCAAAAAACTAAAAATCCAAACACAATGGAGACTGACGCATCTTGCGTTCCTTCATATGAAAGGTGTCTCTGGACTTTTTGCCCGTCAGATTTATTAAGCTTCCCCCATTGTGATCTCTCCCGGTTTCCTGAGAATTGAAAATGTTTATTACCTATAAAAATAAATTTTACAGATAAAGATCACCGTCACTGTTATCTTCACAAGCCGAGGAAAATGATTCGATAATCCACATTCAAAATTACATGCCGCATAACAACCAGGATGAAGTTGTAAGTGAGACATTGAGTTATGAGTTTAGTTGTGATAAAGATTTGTAATTTTTAAGAGCTTAAAAGTCAATGTTCATGAAGAAAATGGACAAAAAAAAGTATTTTAGTAGACATTTATGCATAAGATTCTTCTTTATCTTGACTTTATCACTGTATTTGTTGCTTAGTTGATCTAATTTCCCATCCATGGCATTTCATTCCTTCCTTCCCAGAATGCTCAACCTAAAAAAAAAAAAAAAAAATCCCCACAGCGTCACAGATGTGGACTGGCAGCCCAATAAAATAACCGTACCACCCAGAAACTCATGGACCTTTTTTACTTTTGAGTAAAAGTATAAACTCACTGGCTGTGTGTCAGAATGTGTGCGTTTTTGTTTGTAGCTTCCTCCATACGTGTGGTGTGTCAACCCCCCCTGCCCATTTCTCTTCATGTCTCTATAACTGCATTTGTCCTCCCTCCAAGTTCAGAGTGTTGAGGCCCTGCTTTGTGAGCACAGCTGATAAGAACGTGCACAACGTGAAGGACTTCAGCTCCTTTGCACGAACGCAAACAGCTCGTCTCCTTCATATCCACTTGGAAGGTTTTCTCTGTTGAATCTGCTTTAAAATAGCTGCTGTCGTTGGTCGACAGCGTGGAAGTCGGCCTGTATGCAAATGGTGTCCGACGGGGCAAATGAAAGTCAACAGAGGCAGCTCCTCTCCAGTCTCAGCCTATAAATGGAGACGGTTTTAAATTTCAGAGAAGATGCTGAGAAGAAAACTCAAAGGGGAAAATAAGATAGATGAAAGAAGACTGAGTCGTTTAATTTAGCATTTTATGGTTTTAGTCGAGGCTTGTTGGGGTTTTCATAAAATTACTCATTCAAGTTAAGAACACTTTGAAGAGTTTCTGTGACCCAGGCTGCTTGAAATAACAGTTTTAGTTTGATTTCATATCAGTATTTGATTGCAGCTTTGTGCTAATCATTGTGTACATGATGTCACAGAGAGATTTCACACATAATATAATCCGAGGCGGCCCAAAGGTCACAAACACAACACAAGCCCTCCTCTTCGGATACAGTGTCCATCTTAACTCCACGCTCACAGAAAGTGAGCTCATGGGTCGGCGCTCCACTGGCACACTGCACATGCCATTCCTTTCCTCTGATGGAGTGAGCTGTATTTGTGGGAGGGTGGACTCATTATCACCATGCTCCCCTGCCCGCTTGTTATCTATGCCCACCGCCGCTGACGAGCACAAACCCACCTATGTATGCTATGATGCTCCCGAGGCGGCGGAGAGAAAGAGCAGTCGGAGCGAAAATGCTTCCGTGGAAAGAGATACACAGGAAGAGGAGAGAAGTAAAGACTGGCCAGGAACATCTGAGGTAATGGGTAGTGAGAGAGGGACGTTGACGAGAATTTAATTTGGAGATACGGGTGTAATGCAGCTATTCCTGGGTAGTGACGGTGAAGAGCACTGGTTGCCTGCAGGCTGGACTCCTTTTATCTCCGCGGCAGCGTATTCTGCAGTGATAATGGCCTCTCATTACATAGCTGCAGCCCTGGAGAGACTTTGGATAAGTTACCAGCTCCAGTCACCACATCACAGAAGGCTATCCTTCGCTGCTCGGTGGGGGAAAGTGAGCGGCGAGGCCTTTCCCATTCAAATGCTCACAGTTGTTTGCGGGAGCGCACACGAGCAGCCCAAACAGGAACAGACACTCCAACAAGACAAATATTAACACAGACACAAAAACACGCATGCAGTTTTACTGGACGCCTGAGTGTCTAGTGCAGGGCAGCCAGGAACAGCTGTGTGTCCAGTCCTGCCATGAGACAGACAGTGCCCCCTGCTTAGCCCCATAATCTGGCATAATGCCCTCCCTGTAACTCAAGCTCTCATGTACAGTGATGAGCACACAGCCGGTTCCCACCCAGTCCCATCCTCTGCTGCTCCCCAGCTGGCAAGAACTTCCACCTTACCGATAGTTAACACATTTCGTCCCTGCCAAATAGGACGCTGCTTCCCATGGACAAGCGTTTCTGCAATGTGACTGAACGTTGCGCCGCCCGCTGACGATAACTAAAAGCACCTGTTGTCATACACATAAGACAGGCACGGGCAATGACAGACACGCACACACACGTACATATCAGACCGGGATGAGGCTGTAATTTAGCCAAAATCTTCAGTGAATGAGCCGGATTGCAGTATGTGGCACCGAACAGTCAATAAGCACGATCTTGATGTGTAAAATAAATGTTTAGTTGCTGTTGTTGGGTATGTGCTCGGTGCTCGTATGGCAGAGACGTGAGCCTGACTCCCATACGCTAACATCAACATCAGGCTGAGCGAAGGACATATTCCGATGTAAGCACCACGCACATCCACACATATCCTGAAAAACCTCCTCCACCTTTTTTTTTTAGTTTTTTTCTTCTTTTTTTTTTTTGATGTTCTAGTTAATGAAATGATAAATCACCAATACAGAACAGCTGCTACATCACCATATATGCAGATATACCGGGCTGCACAAACACACACACACGCACGTGCACATCAACGCCACTACGTCTAGCTAGCAGACAGAAGCGCTGCACCCTCTTTATTTCAAAACAGGTTCTTGTTGTCTTCATGACAGGCCTCCCTTCCCAACACCAAGCTGTCCCACTGAGATAAGCTGGTTGGCATTTTCATCATTCTGGCCATACTGATTGGACTATTATCATAAGAAAAGACGCTGGGAATCCAGGAGGCCTTCCCCCTGGATGCTGATTCATGTTCAAAGTTGGGATTAGCAATCTCGTTCCTCAAATCCCCTCAAACAGGGCGGGGCAGAGCGGGCAGAGCGGGCAAATCAACGAGCATTCAACAGATAACAGGAGAAGAGTCTCATGGATGGAAAGATGGATAAAAGATACAGAATGACTTGCCATTTTAAATCCCGCTAGAAAATATCTCTGCATTTATCTGAATGATTCAATTTTATCATTTGTCCCTTTTCATCATGTCCTCTCCGGCCGTTATTTGAGAGGATAAATTTACTCACTACACGTGTGAGAATGCGGCTAATTTCGGTGCCAGATATAATTTGCGGTTAGCAAGGGAGCATTTACTCTGAAACGCAGATAAAATCAAGACCAAAAAATTGGAGAAGAAACATTTCAGCCCTGCTCCACATTTTTCCCCCAGAAGTCTGGAGATCAGGCTTTTGCGGTCTGGGCAAACGTTTGAGAAGGTTTTTGCAAGAAAAAAACCTGAAGAGACCAACAGTGGTTCCTGGCTGCATTCGAACCACTTGTTCCAAAATGAACAGTATAATGTGGTATTAATACTGCGGCTGCTGGCAGGAAGGCCTTTCAGATCACCTGAATAATAATGCTGATTACCATCATATCGTATTTTTTCTTTAAATGGGTAATAAGGAAATCTGGGTAATTAGGCTGATGCAGCAGAGCCATGGGCCCCTTTTCAAGGTATTTTAGTAATACAATTCCTTTTATTATATCAAACCCCATTTTTCAATATATCTTTGATGGCTATTTCTATGGTGGCGGTCAATCAATGTATTTGTACAGTTTCTTTGTGGAGTTTTTGTTGTTTTCTGGGAAGATTTTCGGGGATTTACATGAAGACATGCAGGAACTTCCTGCACTTTATTTAAAAGACAAAAGTGGGTGCATGTGTGATGCTGTATACAACATTTATTCAAGAGTTCACCCCATTCACCAAAACACGCTTGGACCTTTCACATTACCTCTAGTCAATCACATGATAGCCACGCCCCAGCACATACCCTGGTTCATTGTCATCTTTCCGCTTAGTTGGAATAGTAAATTTTAAAAATGAACACAATGTTTACAGACGAATCAGATGAGAAGTAGGACCATTTTTCAATCACCTCCAATACGATCTGAGTCATCTTTCCAGCTGGTGGAGGCACCTTCTCATGGCAGGTTTTCCATTTTTTTGACTTTAGAGAGTCAATGTTTATTTCAATCAAAGTATTGATGCCCCCACCGGACAACGTGTGTGTGATTTTTGAATGAACTGTGAGGTCTGTAATAATAAAACAACCATGTATTCTGGGATTATATTGCAAAAGTAGCTTTAGAAGCAGTTTTTAATTTAACTTCTAAAAAGCTGCTTGTTAAATGTTTCAATAACAAGTGTAACCACAAACCATGAAGTTCTGAAGTTCTTCGGGTAAACAGAAAACATCAGATATGTGGACTGCTATAGCTTCTATCACGTCTTTTTTTTTTTTTTTTTTCCATCCCATTCTTCCTCGTACTTCCAAACTCTTTCTTCAACTCCATCTTTCTCTCTTTTTCCCCCAAAGTCATCATAAAGCTTTAGAGTTGTTCAGTGTTGCCCCCACGCCATAAAGCTGCAGTGTTAACAGTTTTACAGCAACACAAACCTTATCATCCTCAGCCAGTGTTTATTATAGACTCCCTGTCTTTGCTGATTACAGAAGTGAACGACCGCTGGGATGCAGCTCACAGACCAAGGACATGTTTGCCCTCTAACTCATTCTGTTTTAAAATATACAAATATCAAATATATACAAAATAATAAGGGAACTGACATACTGTGTATCTCAGGTTTTGGGCTGATGTTATATACTCCAGCTATACATAACTGAGGACTTTCTATATCAAACGTTGTTTGAAGTATGTTTAAGATTTAGTACAATAGAGGTGCTGAGAGAGGATGATACCATATCTCTTTGGAAAAAAAGCAGGGAGCTATGACAACTTTCGGCTTTTAAGTTGTCTCCTTGTTTAGTCTCTGCTTTGTGTCATCTGACATGTGATCGCTGTCTCTAAATCTGTTTGGGGGAAAGAAGAAGAAGAAGAAGAGAGATTGCTGTAAAAAGTCTGCAGAAGGCTTGTGTGGAGAATATCATGCCTTATCTTCAGAGGAAAGAATGGTTTGCTAAAAGATACAAAAAAAAAAAAACCCAGCATGCCTCTTTTGATCTGCGGTGACGGTATCTTCTCATAGGTTGTATCCTCTGTATGTGTATGTTTCCATTATTGTTGAATAAGTAATTTGAAATGCAAATATGCTAAATCTGAAGCAACATGCGGGTATCGGAAATGGAGCATCGTGCTCGGAGATGACTGGCCCTGCTACAATCACTGCTCGCCTTATCTTCCATGCTGCCATGACGAGACTCTGTGATATTAAATGAGCCCAAAGTGTGGCCCTCTGCAGGTAGCTAAATGATAGATTATTTAAATTCCTGCTCATAACTCATATGCAAAAGGTTAGCAATCGCAGAATGTTGTAATTACGCTCTCACTGGGGGAGCTTTAGATCATCAGCTCCCACAGCGCCGGGGTTCAAAGCGAAACGGTCCTCAGACCAGGTTAATAAAAGGGAAAAATACTGTGAATTTCATACAGCTGAATGACTTTCTGCTCCCCTTGGGATATGCAAAGTCACACTAAGAAAGTTTAAAGAGGTATTTCGGCACGGCGTTCTAATTTTTCTATTACTCACTAAGTCCCGTCGCCATAGTGGGTGAAAATGCATTCAAACTTGTGAGGCCTCAGGGAGGACAGAGAAGTAGCCAGCGGCATCACAGTAGAACTGAATAATTCGAATAAATTCTATCACTGTGTGAGGAAATAACTCAATCACAGATTTCTATTCATTTGATATAAGCATGATGAACAAATAAATACATGTAAAAAGAAACTACTTTCTCCAAAATGTATTTTATAATTAGTGTTAATGAAAAATACCTTTGAGGGCTTTTTAATTGATGTGAGTTTTTTTTGTTCAAATGCAGAGATGCATAGCATAGACACTAATACAGTCATGTGACACTTGTTAGGACACAAATGATCGAGTAAGTGAACACAAAGTTAGCAACACAAAACTGTTTGCTGGTCACCATTTGGTCTGTCAGAAAATCAGAAGATGCAGATTTCAACATTTAAAATAAATCCGCTCGTGCTCCCTGTTTCCTGTTGACCTTGCATAGCATAAACAAAGCATAAACAATGAGCCATGTTGAATTAAGACGAGCTTTCAATGAAAGCTCAACAGCCTAAATCTTCACTTTTTTAATAAAGGTTCAAAGTCACAGCAGCTGTTCATCATGAGTTTTCAGCAACAAAACTACAGAGCAGAAGCAGGACTCGTTTACAATATTGATTCCTGACTTATTAGCACATAGTCAACAGCATAATCACTCATTTAACATCTTTTTGTTGCAGCAGCACACGTCCACCTTGGCTGAGTAAATCCTGATATTATTCTAAATGAAACGCTAATTAATTACATTAACGAATGCACCGGTTTGCAGCGGATCAGTAATTAATGCCCACGAAGTGATATATGATTAACATTCAGTGGATGAAAATGACTATGATTATTCCCACCGATTTAGAGTTCATTAAAATCCATGTAATCCAAAGGGGACGTCAATATGAGGCGGTATTACAAATGCAAATAAAATAAGGGATACGTGTTTGCTGTGTTAGAAGTGAAAAGATGAAAAATGATTGTGAGTAAAGCTTGTACTTCCCGCACAAGCAGTCATTTACAAAATGAGCATGTACAGATTGCATTGGATAATTAAGTGACTTGATTAATGATGTTTAATGTAAAAAAAAAAAATTTAAATAAATTAGTTTTCATGCACCTCCTCAAGGCCACATCTACATACAGAGTCATGCGTGTTTCTGTGTTTGTCATTCCGAGCCTTTCCGTCTTACAGTGTGCCTTTCTGAGCACTTTCTTTAAATCGATCCAGATGAGTGGCCGTAGAATACAGCAGCTGTTCTGTATTGGTGATTTATCATTTCATTAACTAGAACAAGGCACCCCAACATATGGCGGTGTTGCCTTTAAGTACAGTGGCACACTTAAAAACACATTAAACCAAAATGGTGAATAAGAAACACTTCAGTTTATTGCTTCATATTGTTCCCCAATCAGCATAGAAGTGAAATCCTCTTTTCATGCAATGCAGCTCCCTTGAGTGGGGCAAAAAAAAAAAAAAAACGGCGGCGGGGGGGTTCCACATGATCCATATTAATGTGCAGTGGTTTACGGGTAAAGCTTATCTTTTAATGTCCGCCGCCCCCTCCTTTTGCAATCACATTAAGCAAATCTACAAGCCTTTACACAATATTTGCGTTACAGTCGCACACAAGAAAGTATCAAGTGTGCAAGGATTAGAGTTGAGTGAAGGCTAAACCCGTACCTGGATCACATTAGCCATGGCAAAGCAGACATGGTGTGCAAAGCAGAGTCATTAATACGTCACCATACTCAAAGAAAAGAGGGACTATTTTTCTATTTTGACAAACCCAAAATTTAAAAATCACGTCTTATGTGAAGGTGGTGCATGCAATGTATGTTACCAAACTAAGACCTGTATTTCTAAGTTTTGTTCATGTTCACTTCTGAAAAATGAGACCAGAATAAGGATTATGACTCAGCAGGATTTGATGGAGGGATTCACAAATTCATAAAAATTTTAAAGGATCTATTTGTATATTTTGTTATTGCTACACTGACAGCGTTAGCATCAACAGCCATTTACTTAATGGAAGAAAAGACATTGCAAGTTCAGCATCAATCCTCATTCCTTTATTCACTTAAAAGCTGCCCTCTGCAGCGGAAAGCGGTAAAAAGGTTAAATGTTTGTCGCGCTTACGTCTTACATCTTACATATACGTGTAACATCGATAGATTAAAAAAATATATAGTATATAAAATATACATATATATATTAATATTATAATTTTGACACATCCTCTGTTGAAAATGCAACAATGGTTGAAGGTCTTTTCAAGGAAGAACACCAATTTAAAAATAGCCCCTTTAAACCCCCGACGCTACGTGTTTCGGTGTTTCCTTGAAAATGACCGACAGTTTTAATATTTTGGAAGACACCCAGGTCTGAGGATAAAATCACTCAGTGTCAGCTCCTTCCCTCCTCGACTTAAGGTCCACTCTCAGGGCTTTGAGGCCCAATAAACATGTATTGATTGCAGTGCTGTCTTGTGATTAATCAAGTTCTGTGCTTCTAATGACTCATATGATCTCCCAGTTTTTAGCCTCCATTGTGTATTGACTCCTTCCCCACTTGGTAAAATCTTCCTCCTTTCTTTCTCAATGGCGCCTTCACCACCTGGTCTCCATTCACCTATTGATTGCCGCAGGCTATGGTTATCAGCTGGGCCTGGGCTTAGTATTTAGCATTTATAATGCCCCTGCCGTTCAAAAGAGGCCTCCATAAAACACTGTCAGCCTTCTCAACGCCCCTGAAATATCTGCATGATCCTCCATCAGCATTCACAGGAGATCAAGTTAACCCAGCAGAGAAAAGGCCAAGCTGCACATGAGCGTTCTCTTCTGGGACTGCTTTCTTTATCATTATGATTATGTGTCTACACTGTGCCCCTTGCCCTCTCTCCTTATGGGACCAGCCCATTTAGGTGTACCCTAGTTATTCCTGTCTTTTCTCTTGACAGTTTGTGTGTCCGAAGTTGCCAATCAAACCTACGAAACTCTCTGCGGCCCTCATTTTCCTCCTGTCCGCCAGAATCCATCACTCATAGCACAATAGGGAAAAAGGGGGCTGTACCGCTGGAGGGTAATGGGTCTGTTGGAAGGGGCGGGGGGTAGCATGAGGAGTATGGGTTGGGGTGTTACGGTGGAACTACCCCATTCTCTGGTTTCCAGAGCCACGCATAAGGGTTAATGACGGGTTGAATGGCTCTCTGAGGTTGCGTTATAGCTTGAGATAGGGCTTCCATTGTTGCCTTGTGTCAGAGTGCACAGGGACAATGAGGACCTCAAAGTTCGGGGTTTACCTCGCAAGGTTCGAAAGGAACCTATCACTTTTTCATGTGCACTGGGGTGTGCTGGCACTCCAGGTCTGTTCAATGCATTCTTTGATTCTGCTTTGGGCCGCGGGGACAAAGGAAGAGAAAGTGAGTGTGCATGTGGGAGGAGATGCGGATTAGGGCAGGCATCAATCTTTAACCTGTGCACCGCGGTCACCAAACACAGCTGAACTCTAACAGTGGAAACACTGCTGTGTCCGCCTCCAGTGAGACTCAACACAAGGTGTTAACACATTTCAGCACGTTTATTCATTAGCTTTGTCCCATTGCAGCCTCCTGGTCAAAGATGGATTCCTTCAAAGCCTGGCGATAAAAACTGTCCTTCAACAGAAAGCTGTCTTTAGGTGGTGATGAATAATACTGTTTTCACTACGCCTGTTGCTTGGCTGTGTCGTAATTGGCAATTATCCACATAGCCTTTCAATAAAGCCAGTTCTTAAACATCTCTGTAATGCATTAAAACACAGAGTGGCACCGAGGCTTACCCTCAGAAGTAACAATCAGTCTGCAGCCTTTGCTGTGCTTAATCAAATCCGAATGGTAATAAATTTTACACTGCAAGGCCCATTACTTGTAATTGGGCCCTAATTCAGCAAATATACACCATGAGTGACATGGAATAGTTGGGCTTGTTCGACCCTGCAGGTAAAGGTGGGATTGAGCATTTAAATAGCGTCCTCATCAAATATACAAATCTTAAGATGTCATTGTCTCATCTGGAGCTAAAAACTGAAATGCCATATAAATAAGAGGCTCAAAAAAATTCCTCTTTTCAATGATATCTACCTCCTTGTAGGAGTTTTATTTCCAGCTAATGAGCCTCATTTGGTTTTCCTGGACACATCCACCAGAGCGCTGACATTCCATGACGTCTACAGCTCTGCCCTTTAATTACTGATAAGTGCAAATTGTTTGTGCTGCTTTATGGCTGTGCCAAGTTTTCGGGGTTTTTGACAGACTCCGTTTCTCAAGCCATTGCAAAGATTGATGGGGCTCTAAACCCGCTCGACTAGCATGAGCATCTAAGCGTGGTTTCTGAATGTAAGTCTGTCTCCGGGCCGAGGTAAAGATGACAAGCATGTGCAATCCATCACTTATCAACCAAGCCACACTTTGTATGTGCACTTAAATTTATGATGCTTTTACTTTAATGGCAGTCAAAAAGTTAACACTTACTTTCAAGAGTAATTAGTGGCAATGTGCCAATATTCTTCGAAACAAAAGTGTATTATGTGGTGCTGAAAAAAATGTAAGGACTCCTGGAGCTTGTGTGGGTCAGAGTGTCGGGTTTAGTGTATATGAAAGCGCTTTACCTCTTTGCCCAAGAGGTAGAGAGGAGCCGGAAAAGGCTGACAATTTGTTAGCATTGGCCCTAATCAATCTTTTTATTGACAATTTTGTTGGCAAAGGGCTGTGCGGGATTTGGTGCGAGAGGACAGCTAATGGTATCTTCTGTCTGCCTCTACTACCAGTCCGTCTTTCTTTAAACGCTTCAGTCATCACCAG
The DNA here is from genome assembly GCF_900963305.1 of Echeneis naucrates. NCBI lineage: Eukaryota > Metazoa > Chordata > Actinopteri > Carangiformes > Echeneidae > Echeneis > Echeneis naucrates. The sequence continues at coordinate 3,592,294 of NC_042529.1, read as the reverse complement.
CAGCCTCATCCTTTTAATGGGCAAACAGCCCCAATTATTTCCCCTCTTACTGATTTCTGTGGCCTAATTGGAGTCCAACTGTAGGTAGCAGTGCGAGCACTGAGGAGGAGGAGAGATCTTTGCAGCGAAAGTTTCCTGAGAATGGGAATTCCTCTTCCCCTCACCCCGGCCCGTCCTCATCCCCAGTAGCAAAGACAATGTGTTTTTACAACAGCTCATTAACGAAAGAATGACTGATTTGATGGTACTTTGAAAGCAAGCTGAGTCTCATTGTTGGGCCACGGTCGCCAGCGGAAAGTTGGTTCATTTCGAGGTGATTGTTGTGGATTAGGGCACTTGCGGCCCTCTCAAAGTGGGGAGATAACCTCTTTCATTCTGCTTACTTGCATTAGCATCCAAATGTCCCAAATGTCCCCAAGTGATTCATTGGATTCCTCTAAAGAAGCGAACTGTAATTTGCATTTGACTTGTGGTTACTCTGAACTCCAACACAGCAATGAATGTCTGCAGCTCTATTTAAAAGCAAAGGATATTACAAACTCTCGTTTTAATGCAGATACTGCGAATTAAAGCGAGTCTGAGTTTTAAAAGCACACATACATTTGTATGTAGCCACAAGCCACAAACATGTGATAATAATGTTGCTCCCCAATTGAAAACTGCTTTGCCTTTCAAGCCTTGTTTCATCTATTTTATCGGGCCTCTTAAAATGATCATGCTGAACTTAATTTTATTATTTCAGGCAGTTTTTATATCTATAATTGTGTCTATAAAAATTTGCAGCCCTTGCTGATAAATCATGACCTTTTTATTTATTCCAAAAGCTCTTCTCATTAAGTGGCCAAATGTCTTAAGGACACAGAAATATTCCCTATTCCACTTGAATAAAAAGATGTGCATATTCCCAAACTTCATATTTAATATGTATTTGAGAAAGTCAGCTTTATAGGAAAGGAAAATAGAATGAACTTTTAGGGGCATGCTTTAAGCAACTAGGACTGAGTTACTTTTATTTTTCAGTCTTTATTCTTTTATAAAAATGTAAACAGTTATCAGATGTGTTTACTACTGTTTTAGGGTTCATTTGTCTTTGTTGGCCATGGAATAATTCACTTCAGGCCTATTGTGCTGCTCTCTTGGAAAACGTAATTCTACATTGTTGTCCAAATTTGTCCTTATTTGACACCAGACAATGGTGTTTTTACACGAGAGGGGGAAAGAGCGCAGGTCTAAAGAAGGTGAAATGACCTCTCCATGGTGGCTATCTTGGAGTCATGACATGTGGAAGGGAGACACAGCTGGTGCCCACGGCCAGAGGAAGGAGATGAGGTGATGGGACAGGAACCAAAGTGGCCCTGTTGTCCACCTGCCGCCTTTTTAAAGCTCACCCTGGCACCAGAGAGCTCCTGCTGAGTGGCACCATGGCAACCACAAAGCTCCCCGCTGATTGGCCAAGCTGTTGCAAATTAGCACATTGGACAGCTTCATAGAGTCATTAGCATATAAAGAGGTGAGCTGAGGGCACAGAGGCAAGATCATCTGGGGTCCCCCGCAGTGCTCCTGGTCCTCTATAATGATTGCTGAGCACCCTCCTGGAATCCCTGAACAGGGAAATCAAGGTGCTTTCTCTGTCAGTCCTTTGTCACGACTACCTGCAGGCTATGATGCGTCACCGGGGAGGAAGGAACGGCGTCTACAACGGCAAAGATAGCGCCTGTGGGATCAGCTGGGAGACGGTGCCCCAAGATAGAATGAGGTCAAAGAGTGCAACATCAGCAACACTGTCACCATGGCTTCAGCCCTCATCATCATTGCCCATTAGCTGTATCTCCAGCAACCCCCCACCCCACCTCCCCACACACCTCAACTTCTCATTGTCATCCCTGTGTTAATTTCGTCGCTCCTCCCCCTGCAGGCGTGGGCTTACAGCGACATATGCGGGGCAGTTGACCTCACATCACACTGCTCTGGCACAGTTTAACCACTGTAACTCTCTGTCCAAAGGTCAAACAGTAGGCAGTCAATGGGCAGCAGAAGGATCAATTCTTATCATCGGTCCTAATTAGAAGGGACATCATTAAAAGCTAGTTTCTGTTAATGAGAGCTGCTTCCCAAGGTCCCATTGCATTTACCATTCGCTCGTTAGTGAATGAACCACGAACTCTTATTGATTCCGCACAACTGAAGAACACAAGTGCCATCAACAATTCCCGATCCTGTCAGTAATGGTTCTCTGCGACTGAGCAGAGGGGTCATCAATAAAAGTTGCGACAATAGTAGAACCCTCATCTCGCCGCCTTGTCCTGCAGAGTATTTTGTTAATGTTTCATGTAAAACTGTAAAAAGAAACCATCACAAAGAAACAGAACAAAAGACATGCGGGGGCCAGAGGGAAGACCAGCGGTTTGTCATGAATGGTACCGGTTGGCTCTGTGGCCTTGGAAGGAACAGATTCTGGTTCCTTCTCTTGTGAATAGTAATTTTCTGAAGGCCTGTGGTGCTATAAAGGCAGTAATGCAGTGGTGCTGTCATGTCCCTTCTCTGCATGTATGCACACGGTCATTAAAGAGTCACATTCCTGTTGGAGACAATGTCATTGTGATAACGTACCAAGACCAATACTTTACACCTCTGGATTCAATTTTGCTCACTGACTTTGAGCAATGACATAATATTTGATGTCTGATTCCATCTTTTTTTTTTTTGGTCTGTGCGAATCCTAATGATTTCTTTAATTATACAGCAGTCATGGAACAATAGCGCTCAGTGACTGCACCTCCCATGGTGCAATTAGCTCCAGATACATCATCCCAACGTGTCCGGCAGCTTGCACCTGAGACTAACGACCGTGGGATCTGTTATCAATTATCACTTCTTCAGCTCACATCCTGCCCATCCAGGACTGCCCTTCGCTATCCCATCCTCCCTCACATTTCACTGTCAAACCTCCTCATCGCTTGATTAACAACCTCTTTCTTTTTGCCTCAGTAACCCTTTTCATCCCTCAGCCCATTCTTTTAGTTTTAAACATTTTACTCCGCTTTCAAAGGACCCTGTTTACTTCCTGTAGCAGGCTCCTTCATCCTAAGTGCAGAGTCCACTCCAGGGCTCCACAGAGCACTCTTTCAAGTGTTTCAAGTAGTCCAAGGCATTGAGCTCACTGTTCTCCCCCTTTTGTCTGTGAATTGTTATCCTATTTCTTTGTGTTTCGATACATTGCATACTGCACTTGCTAGTGCAGAGAGTGTCAAGATCTCTAAAGGACACTTGTCCTCTATTTGGTGTGAAATGTTCCCCTTGACTCTTCACCCTTCACCAAAAGCTGCTCACATATTTCATTACAGAAAGACTCTTTCATGGTCCATGTTGGCTGAGAAGCGGTCAAAATGGGAGAACTCAAAAGAGAAGAATAGGGTGTTTTTGACATGGTTACCCCTGGGGAGAAGTAACTATTACATCTAATCATTTTCATCTTCCAAAAGTACTTAATAGACCAGAACAGCGGAGGATTTCTCAATAGAGGGCCTCTTACTTTTAAAGTGCTTAGTGATAAGTGGTTTGTGAGAGTGTATTTAATCTTCCATGCCGCTGAATAATTCGTATGATAATCATCACCAGTTAAATTCAGCTCTCACAAACATTAGTTTTCTCAGCGAATCCATTTGTGGCCAATTCTTCAGTTTGATTTCTCAATTCATCAGATCGTTCTTTCATAAATGGCAGAAGTCTCCTTCATCACCCTTCCTCTCAGTGACTCTCCCATTAAGTGAAGGAGGGAGTGTCCAGATGGTTTAGCACTTGTCAGGGTGACTTTGGCGACCCCAGATGCTGTCCAGATGCAGGTCAATGGCTGGGTGCGAGACGCTGTCCAAGTGACTTACGGCATGCTGTAAAAAGCCGGGATGGAGGGAAAGGAGAGAAGTTAAAACCTTAAACGCCACCTTGCAGAATAAGCCAGATAGGCATGAAATGCCCCGAAGATTGAGTTCTAACATTGTGAAAAGGTTGACACATTAGTTTGAGGGTTGTCACCAGAAGTTCTGGTCTTGATCAGCGGAAAGCATTCAGTGGCAATTTAAGGTTTCCAAATGTGGCTGAATTATTGCTCCCTGTCAGTAAAGGAGAGCACTGCTGCAAATATGCTCATGTTAACACCTCCATCGTGTTTTAGTTTTTGTGGGACTTTGTTGTCTTGGGCACTCTTGCAAAATATTGTGGACCATTAACTTTTGAAGTTAATTAAAGCGAGTTGCTTTTATGCAAGTTCCAAACAGAAGCCTCAAAGTCACTTTCATGTATGATTAAGATACTTCAAGCAGAATGTAATCACTTTTTGTCTGACCATCTATTTGACATGACTGCCAAATCCCCCAGTGAAGCACATTTAGCTCCAGTGAAGTGATCAAATGGTGCATAAAAGGACTGATGCCCAGGGAACAAGTGAGGAGGTGCAGAAGATATCGGCATCAGTGTGCCATTTGCTTTGCTTTAAAACACTTTATGTGCTTATGTTTTTCTTTCTTAATTAACCAGGGTTGTTTCAATGGCCCCAGAGTGTCTCGTGACTGGACTAATAGAAATAAAGGCTCCCTAATGGACCGAGGGCAGACTATATTATTGTGCCCTTCAAACTGGCCCCCAGAACACCCTTCAACCAAGCCGGGGCCCATTCTTTAAACAAGAGCCATAAAAGCCAATGAACCGTAGGAATATGTTTGCCATATGGCCTTTGATTGTTAGGAGGGGAAATAGAAAGAGAAAGCAAGAAAGCATAAAGAGGATGAGTGGTGTGAGTGCGTGGTGTTATGTTGTAAATTATGCTTGGGTCAGAAATCTAGAAGACCACGGTACTTGTAAGGTCCGACACCTTCTTGGGGACCAAAACTCTGCACCCTATGAGGTTGCATAGCTTCTTGAGGGGCCTTTTTAAGGTTAGCATGGAGCGCTTTGGCCAAGACATCCACCGAGCACCACTGCTGCAGTGTGGCAGGAACAGGACTGCCAGGTTAGCATGCTAACCTCAAAATAATGTGAAGTTAGCAGACAGAAACAGGAATAAGTTTTTTAACTTATAGTTTTTCCAATTTATGGATTGAATTTTGTATCTGAAGCTCAGTTTTGTATACTTGGATCCTCCTTTTTACTTCTGCCTGAAAGTCTGTGAATTCAGACACAGGCTTTGGCAGCTCACTTTCACATACTGTGCACCAAAAACAGTTTACAAAACTATAGTCCCCAATGTAAAATCCTGTTTTTGAATGTTATGCTGCTCCGTGAGTAAAGGACTGAACTTTAATGCGTACCTCCCAATGTCTCTCAACTAAACTGCCTTTAGCGTTAACGTTGGCCGTGTAGCAGCAGCAAGGTTTATGAAAGTTTGTGCTAAAGGGCAGGGGAATGGATCATGTCATTTTTTAAGATAAGTGTACAACTGTGTGTGTGTGTGTGTGTGTGTGTTGTGCATGTCCTTGAAATTCTATGGCATTCTGAGAGTGGCAGCAGTGTGAACATTATCCAGATGCTCGAGTGAGTGTGTGTGTGTGAGAGAGAGAGAGAATGAAAAAGAGAGAGATTTATGGCGCTGAACTGCAAGTGCAACAGTGTTTCCAGGGATGTGGGGGCGGTGAGGGGTTTTATGCAGCCTCCCAGGGTCAGACCAACAGGGGGCTACACAAACCAACAATCCTGCGCAGAAATACTCAGACTTTCCCAACACACACTCCTTTATTTGCAGACACAATCTGACTGAAGCCCATCAACATGTCTCTGTGAGAAATGATTCACCGTCGGAGAATTTTTAAAAGCAAAATCAAACCAGTGAAACCGGTTAAACCGATATTTACGAACTCAAAGTCCGATCTGTGGGTGTGCGTTGCTCGTTCGGTCATAAATCTACATGTAAATCGCCATGAAAATTTTTAAAACGTGATGTATATTAAAAATAAAATATGGGCAAAACATGAATAGACCATGATGAGGGGTGTCCGGCTTATTTGTTCACATTGACTATTAATTATTACAATAAATAAATAAATCACCATTTAATAAAACATAATCCAAACCACCAATATAAGAGTGAATGTCAAACGGAAATGTGATTTGAATTGGGAACAACTGACTTTTTTTTTTTTTTTTTTTATTATTCATGGCGTATAATCAGCAGATGCATTTTCCTCCTCTTTTCTCATCACTTTGTCTCACTGGCAACATTTTTGAGCCTTTTCATTTGGAAGAAAAGAATTGTTTCGTGTAATCTGGTGAATATTTTCTTCCTGCAGCAGCATGCGTGAGCGGAAACGTCAATTGATAAAAATGTAGTCGGAGTGGTGATTGGATTTCACAGATCACTCTTTTCTTTTTTTTTTTTTTTATCTTAACATCATGGATTCATGAATGCGTGGCGCTTATGCACTGTATACATATGATATATGGTTTCACTTTGTTCTGTTTCCATGCGTGCATAATGCAGCGTATGGCCCTCGTTGTGGATAATCATGCCACTGTGTCCGGTTTTATCTTCCCTCAACACTTTGTCCTGGGATTCCTCTGCTTTCCCAGCTACTCTGGAACTCACTGTCTCAACAGTCCCCTTGCTATCAGCCCAGGCCTGCTATCTCCTGACGGGCCATGGCAGACACTCCTCTGAGAGAAGCTTATGGCATCCTCGTCTTTGTTCTACTAATCACCCGTCTCTGTTCCATGTTCACGAATAGTGCAAAAGCTAGAAGGGTAACTGACTAATTAGGCTTACTGATCTTAGTTTCATTAGCCTTTAGGTCTGAATCTATATTCTTCTCTTTCTAAGGACAGAAAAGATTGAATTTTTTTTTTCCCCTTAAAAGCCTGTTTTGGTTCAGCTAAGATTTTCAGACAGAGAATAATATCTTTGTGATGCACCTTTCATGTCACTCAGCTTTCATCTCAGTTTCTCAGTTTGAGGACATGCTGTGTTTGAGCTGCTGATGCTGTTTTGTCAGAGCAAAAAAAAAAAACCAAAAAACCATGATGCTGTCACACACACAGTGTCCAGATAGTGGCAGCAAAGCTCATGCTTTGTAAAAAAAACGAACAAAGAGAGAACAGAACACATGATGATGATGTTCCTCCGTGTATTTGCTTAAAGGTAGTTTGTTTTGCTGACCAACACATTATCTGCAGTGTGCACAAGCTTGCTGCGTTTTGGAAGGTGCCTGAAGTTTTGCTGAACTTTGCAGAGGTGGAGGCGGGTGTTTTTCTATCATCCCAGAATGATCCCGGAGGTTTTATCTGTGGGTCATATAACTGTCTGCTCCTGCTTCATCCAGCTGATTTAAAGCCTGTTGCCCGCGGCAATGGGCAGACAACTTGCTGCATTGTTGGGGGCAGTGTTGTGTTTGCTTTGATGTTATTGTGTCATTGCTGCATGCAAATGTGCAATACTCTTTGTCTTTGTAGAAGTAGGTTGGTATGAATTTCAGTATATGTTTATATAACTACCACTGAGTAGGGCCGCACAAATCTGCCTGTTTAAAATGCAGTGCTGCTCCGAATAACTCGAATGCTGAGTATTCTACTCCCATAGGAGGCCTTGTTATTGCCTGGGGAATTTATTAGGCTTCATCAACACCATTCGGAGGGCTTTTACTGCCGTTCATCTGACCAGTATGAGGCTTTACTGGACCTCATGAGAGCCGTCTGTGTGTCTCTGTCTGCAGAGATTAAAAGCAAGCTTGTTCACACTGCCTAATGCCTCGGCTGAGACTCTCTAGCTACTCTCGTCTGTCTAACCCAGCATGCCGTTTCAGCCCTCCCGCATGTCTTTGTGCCTTTGTACATGTGTATGGCATGTGCATTAAAAGCTATTATTATAACATCGCATTGTCCGTGTTATCTGCTCCGTATAGAGCTGACAGATTCCTATCGCAGCCCTCTCAGAGTGCGCTGCACTGAGATGAAAACTCAGCGCGGGCACATGCTTTGAGCATGTTGTGTGGCATGTGCTTATCGTGTTGCTCATGCATGACCGTCAGTTACATATTTTACAACACACATGACCTGTATTGGGTGGATCCATGCTGCAGATGTTTTGCCGTCAAAGGCTTTTAGGCTTCAAACATTTTGCTCTTAAAAACTCCTCCTGATCGAATAAGTGTGTAGCTGAACTTCTTTGTCGATGTAAGTGTTACAAGCGCCGCTTCAGTTTCATGAGGCAGAGAGTGAGCTGTTTTGTTGGATATCGCATGTACACTGATGCTTCCCAGCTGCTGAAGGTGCGTGCGCTGATGTTTAACTCATCATCCAGCCATGTTGAGGGACCTACAGGCACGTTTCTGCTCCGCTGCATTCCTGGCAAACCCACCACCAAGCTCCCATCCATGTGATGGTGGCGCGCCCAGTCTGCTGCCTCATCCTCTCTTTTATTGCCGATAAAATGATTAGGCCCTCAGTGTGAGTGCATGTCGCCGTAAGTGATCCTGATGTATGGCAGAGTAAGGTTGATTTAGTCCGGAACTCCATCAGCTGCCAATCTTTAGTCCCCAAGCATGATGGAAGCCCAAGAGGTCAGGGGTCAGCTTTGTGTGGTGATGACCTTGGCCCAGTGTTGACCTTGGGAATGGGTTGGTATGATGGATATTAGAAGGTGTTGGATCTGTCGTTTCAATAAGCCCCTTCTTTTCCACATGACAAATGAATGGCTTTGTCATCGGTCGGGGGGAGGAAAAAAACAAAACAAAAACACTCCGTGTCCACTTTGACCTCTCTTAACAGTGCTCTGAGGAAAGTTGGTGCCTAAATCTGCTCTCGGGGTCATAGCTCAGCCCCCAGCGGCCAGGGATCATGTTCCTAAATAACCTCCAGACGTCCTTAGGGATTTATGAGCCAGGAGTACAACTTGGATCAGGGTCGGCTTTGATGGTGTATAGGCAAGTATTGTGTAGAAGTGGAAACTGAAAGTTTGTGTGCGTGTATGTCTGCACATGTGATGCATGTGCACATACAAGTGTGTTTATGCCCGTGCTAAAGTCTAAGAGGTCAGATCTCCATGTGATCTGACCAGCTAATCTAAATCTAATCTTACCCAGCTGCATGTCCTCGGTCCTCTCAGCCCCATCTCTTGCTTTCCTCTCCAGCTGAGGGAGAAATTATTAAAGCTACAAATTACCAAGACCCAGAGGTTCTTCCACCGGTGGTGATAGCAAGCAGATGGCAGCAAGACCAGAAGAGACATAGCCCTCCGCCCCAACGCCAGCCCCTGATATAAAGCGCCATTTGCATTTCATGAGCCTTAATTGCGTCTGTTGCCCTCCTCCCCACCGGCTCTGCGATTTTGTGCCTGTCACTGTGCACCCCTGAACCCCTTGAAGAAGCTGTGATAGATTAAGGTGAACCTTCTGTTTGCATCCCCCTCATTGTGTTCCAGAAATTAGAAAATATTATCTCCCGATAGGCTCAAAGTAGGGAAAGAAGGGGGAGCAGGAGGTGATAGTGACATTGGGTGGGATAAGACAGACAAGACGGGGGAGTTTGTATGCCATTAATGAGAAAGTGGTTTAAAAGTGGCTTTTTAAAGCTCGTCCTTGACCCCGTGATAGCAAGACAATGATGCGTGGAACCCCCAGACACCTATAAAGCACAAAGCTAATAATGCATATCAGTCAACATTTGACAAATTTTTGCTTGATTTTTGGGCTTTCATGCTTTTTAAGTCTTTCTTTTCCCTTTTTTCTAACACATCTAGTAATACAATGTGCTGCTTGGGAACAGACGATTGGAGTTTATGAGTTTCATTGAACTGTCAAATTTCAGGTGGTGGTTAAATCAAAAAAGCTGTGGCAGATTGTCGATCTGTCATCATCACCATCGTTAATGTTACAGGCACCAGACAAGTCTTTTCCAGACTGATGTTGGTTCACCATGACATGACAAATATGTCTAGTGCCTGTCTGGTTTTGTCCCGACACACATTTGTAGCCACTGTGTTTTTGTACATGGATGCCTACGAATGATGGGTGTGGAATTGGCCTGCCGTTCGCTCTGTAAAAAGACATTCTCATGTTTAAAGGGGAAACGAAAAGAGAAGAGAGAATTTTGGTGAAAAAATTCTTGCATTTGTTTTCCCCCGTTTATCTCCTAAATATTGGCTATAAATATACATCAACGATGGGTTGAAGAATATTACAATTTAAGTAAAGAACATTTAAATCTTAAGAATTGTACGTGTTGCCCATCTTTGTTTTCTTTTTTTTTTTTTTTTTTTATCTGAACTGAGTCCCCGCTACACATTTGTCAGCAGCTGAAGACTGGCTCATCCTCCATATCTCAATGTTTTTTATGGTTTCGAAGTGGAGAAGAGCTTTGCTAGATCTGTCTACAAAAAGAAAAAAAAAAAAAAAGATATGTCATTATGCACTTTTTCTTTTGTGATTTAGGGAAGTTGCATCCCTTTTGTCTGAATTTATCCAGAAATTCATCACAAGTACAAGAGGAATTTATCTTATTCCTTTACCTCTAATGATGTGTTTGTGCCACCAAAGCTCTCATAATGGCTCCAGAGGAGGAGCATTCATTAGAGTGACTGAAGGGTAATAGAGAGGAGACAAGTAGGAGAAATCACCCCGCTCTATCTCATGCGTGCATACTGATGGCGAAGGGCTATCCACCCTCGCAAACAAGCTGAGCTCCAGAGAAGGCTTAATGATTGCATATAAAGTTAATGAGCTTTAACACACTTCAGTAAGAAAAATATGATCTGCTAAACCCAAGGGGGTCACTGAGTGTGTTGTAGTCCCTTTCCAATATCATTGGAGATGCTAGATATAACTGTAGTTCTCATTTTGTGCCACAGAGAGGCAGTGTTTGATAATCTAGTGTGCTGTGTGTACTTTGGCCTTGTTACCATAGTTATCCACAAGATGGCGGTGCTTTCCAGCACACGACGAGCTGCCTGCCAATCCTAACTGTGCATGAAGGGTTTACATCTAATGTCCCCCTAAAACATAAAAAATTTGGACATCCAAGGACAAAAAATCCATGCGAACCGTGTTACAGATTCTCTCAAACACTGTAAACTACACCAGACACAAACGCACAGCAGAGAATGCAGTGTCCCCAGTTCACCCAGTGCTAAGTATGTCAGAGGGGGAGGCAGTGGGAGGTGCTGACCTCTCAGGCCTGCAACAAGAATCCTCCTTCTGAGAGTACTCTTTCGTTGCCGGAGATTTAGATACCTATCATCATATCCGGAGCGGGGAGCTGCCGGTTGTGGACTGACTGTTGTCTGTAAAAGCAATCGATATCATCACAAGCCATTAGCCTTAATGTGTAAACACAAGCAGAATGCCAGTGGAGTCACTGCAACAGGTAGATTCGGGCTCCTTAGCAGTGTTTTGTGCGTGTTGTGTGCTTGTGTGTGTGTGAGTTGTGGAACTGGAAAAACACAAAAAGCTCCGTCGTGGTGGTAAGAAACATCCTTTAATGATTAAACTCAAAAGTAGCTTTGGTAATATCAAGAGCATTTGGAAGTTTAAGTGTAAACATGGTACAGACAATTGAACTCTGTAGCTTTACACAAAATAGCAAAGAGGGCAGTTGTCATTAGAGAAAATCTCTTCTAACTGAACCCATTAAGAATCATCTAAAAACCCACTGCAGACTAGCTAGTAGAAGCTCTGAATTAAACACTTGAATCCACCACAACATCGCTCTGTTTGGGAACGCCACAGCAGCTCGCCAGAGATGTCAAGTGGAGGACAGAAGCCTGCTTACAGTGTTCAGAACACATCCGAGTCATCTTATTTCTGATGATATATTAGCACTAGAACACAAGCTGCATGCTTTGAATAACTGGCATCAGGTGCCAACCCATGCGCCATGCCTTTTACTCCCCTGCCCCCCACAAGTGTGTGTAACACAAGTCGCATACAGCATTTCGCAGCCGCATGCACAAGGCAGCACATTTGATCTACCGGAGTACGATCAGCTGTAAGGCAGACTCGCTTGGCTTGACTGTAAACAAGAAATTTGCATTTGCATGCCGCACTTTGCATTTCAGTTTGCAGCAGCTACTGTCAGTTTTCAACAGATTCATCACCACAAAATGGTCGAGAATGTGCCTCTATTGTCAAGTCCTATCACCGTTTACTGGCTGATTTTCCACACCATGCTTTCGAAGCCTGGATATGCATGTTTCATAGTTTACAGACAGGCTGTGTAAGAGGCCAGAAAATGATTTCAAATTCCTCATGCATCAAGTGTTAGTGTGAATCCAGTCCCTTGTAACAGTGGAAATACACAGTATTATGTAATGCGAGAGTAGTTTTATTGAGTACGTGAGTGTCTTTAGGCGAGATTGTCATTAACATCTGTTATGCACGACATATAAACAGTGTTTTACACAGTAGAAGAGAAACGTCAGTGGGCAAAGACTGCAGCATGTCAAACTTCAAGTATGTGAAACAGACATTTGTGTCATCACTGCAAACTTTTCTGTCGTTTTTCTCACATAGAAAGTTAATACTAAATGTTTTTCCTATCCGATATTTTCATATATGGCTTCAACAGTGGCATTTGTTTCTAGTAATATTAGAATTATACTTTTTTTTTTCCATAGGCTATAATGTCCCATAGTGTTATTTTACTCATGGTACTGACTTCTTGAGGCTGTTACAGCCATGGTCACGAGGTGAGCACAGACAGGAGAGCGAGTGAGGGAGAAGTAAGGCGTATGGAGGCTAAAATAAAGAAACTTCACTCTGATCTAACTCTTGAAGAACTTACAGTATAATACTGATGCACCAAATGACTTTTGATTTCATCAATGCTCCACCCCAATCTCAATTTTTCATTTTCTACAGTAGTTGATGGAAGAAGAAGAAGAAAAGAAAAGAAAAGAAAAAAAAAAAAAGTCAGACACTGCAATGTAAAATAGGCCGTGTTCCCTAAAAGAAGCCATCAGGCACCGTATGTACAGATGTACCTCTCTCCGGTTCTCACTGTAATTAAAGGCAAGCTGGTTGACTCTGAACAATAACAAAACAACTCTGTTGTAAATGATTGCTATCAGTAATAGGAATGATAAATATAATAGCACCATCTTTTGTTGAAAATAAGTAATAGAAAAAAAAAAAATACCGAAAATAAAAACACTTGCGAAGAGACTTGCGAAATCCACAAAAATAAAAAAGGACCAAATCTTTCATGGCTATGCTACATCCATGGATGTTACCACTCTGTTTTTCTAAAGCAAGCCGATTAAAACAAACAAACAAATTCTCCTGACCCTTCTATTTCTATACATGCAATTCTGTTAATATACTTCAAGATTTATTTTTGTCATTTTATAATTTTCTTTGGCAGTTACCAAGACCAAAAAAAAAAAAAAAAAAAAAAACCTAAAACAAAAAAGAAAAACGGACGACAACAAAATAACATCTTATTATTTTATCATTACAAACAAACACGGAGGCACTTAATCAGCTAAAACAAAGCTCATACAAGTATCTGTTGACAGAGCAACACAAAAACTATGTACATATATGTAAAAAGTGTTATAAATAGGTTTTAAACCATAGATACTATATACATCTTTTAAATGAGACAGTATTGGTTGTTTTTGTGTTGGTTTGCGTGTAGATTTTTTTGGTATTACCCCCCTCCCCCCTTGGGTGTGACCTGGCTGTATTGGCCTGGTGGCTCCATCGGTACTTTAGGCATCAGAACTTATACTTCAGAGGGGAACTGATGATGCTTGCAGTTGGGCACGGGGTTACTGGGAACACTGGGATGGAGTGACGGCTCACTCTCGCTTCCTCAGGATGACATAGATGAGTCCGCTGATCAGCGCCAAGGGGAAGGCCACCCACGCCAGGATATAGGAGTAACCGAAGGCATTCGTCTCCGGCACCCACCCCGGACTCATCACCGTGTAGATGATGGCGCCGCTCATCACAAACAAACCTGCAGAGAGAGGAGAAGAGAAAAACAAAACAGAAGCAGTCATGATGTTGTCCGCCTATCAGGTCATGTTTCTCTGCAGTCTTGTGTCCTGGGCTGAACTCTGTCTTGCCAGCAGTTGCGGGCAGATCAGCGTTTCGCAGATTCAACGCCATTCAAAACCTCTGCAGGTCTGCCCGAGCCTGCCCACCTGCCTGGTCTGACATGGAATGATCTGTTTGTCAGACCCCCGCACTGCCAGCCTTCCTGACATTTCAACTTGTGATGCTGGCAGCTTGCCTGGATGTCATTCCTGTTTGGCTGAGTGGGCACCTGGGTGCCGGGCAATGCACTGGCACAGTATAGAGAGCGAACCTGGGATGTTGAAAAGGGCTGCCAAGAGTAGACACAATGGACTGGCTGCTGAGCTGCTTTCTGGCCAAAGGGCATGAAGTACAATAGACAAGTGGAGCACAAAAACCATTAGCGACTGGCTGACACTCTCTTGATTTAATTCTCTGCCACAGAAGATGCACTGTGAGCATCCGCTGTTGGTCTGTCTGCGTAGGTGGATTTGTGTCTGTGGTGTATCTTCAAACTGGATGTTTGGTTTACAAATAAAGCACATTATAGTCGAGCTGAAAATATGATTCTTCTGGTTGTGTCAGCTGATTATTCAGTCTATAATTTGATAGTCTGCTGCCTTTGTCAGCTGAACCTCTTTGGGTGTGCTGTGTCTTGTCACATTTTTAGATGAAACTCATCCACTGAGTAAAAAAAAAAAACTACCTGTTTGTTGCAGCCCTTATGTTGTTGCCCTGATGTAAGCTAAGTTTGCCTTCCCGGTCCTTCTCGTGTCTGCCCATTGCTCTTGTGCTGTCAGTGGATCTGTGAGGGTGTGTGAAGACAACTGAACTCACCGGCAATGATCTGGAAGGTTCCAGTGAGGAAGAAGCGCCCGCCCTTCTGCAAAGTGAAGAGCTGGCAGAAGAAAAGGAAGAGAGAGATGCAGCTGAAGATGATAGATAGGATCATGAGAGCCTGGACCGCCTGAATCCACTCTGTATGGGAAGAATAAGAAAAGGAAATGACAAACATCATTAGCCAGAGTGTCTTCTATATATAACATTGACTTAATGAGCGCATGGGGGGGGGGTTAAGAGGAAAACAAATAAAAAAAGGTTTCACTAATCTTATCTCTACTGAATTTAAGCAGCCTTTCAAGGAGATTATATGAGTTGGAGTCAGCCATGTTCACTTCTGGGAATGTGTAATGGATCCATAACAATGAAAACCA
Source organism: Echeneis naucrates (assembly GCF_900963305.1). Taxonomy (NCBI): domain Eukaryota; kingdom Metazoa; phylum Chordata; class Actinopteri; order Carangiformes; family Echeneidae; genus Echeneis; species Echeneis naucrates. The sequence goes on along the minus strand of NC_042529.1, from coordinate 3,577,086 downwards.
GGTATCTTGTTCCTAAAAGCTCTGTGCACCCCTCACAGCTGGACCCACCACTAAATGCACCATATCGATTGTTGGAGCTCGTCCTGCAAGGCCTGGCTGCCAGAAGCCATTAACCCATTAGTCACCTGTATTGACAGGGAAGCCCAAGTACCATCTAATGCATCTGCACTGTCTATCTGAGTGCGTTATTGTCTGTTTGACTCGTGTGTTTCTGCGCTTCATCTGTGCCGCCATGCCAAGAATCCCGGGATTTTCAGGCAGGGTCTATTTCTTGTCTGAGCGTTATCCATCCTCTCGGGTTTCCGCGTTCCCTCTCTGTATCTATCCACCTCATCTCTTCAGCCCGGGCTGCTGTTACTGTACCATTTTTGTGCCATCGGCGTCACAAAATGCTGGGTGTCACAGGGTGCTTTTCCATGAGGGACCGCCTCTTCATTGCATCAGTGCGATTTTATTTAATGAGGCCACTGCCAAATTTCTGATGTTTGCTTCAACATTCGTTCATCTGTGGTTTATTGAGTCTCTTGTATTATGTAAATGAAAGGCATGTTGTGGTTTTAATGGGTGGGACACCAATAACTCAAGGAAAAAAAAGGCCTAGTGCATAATTTATAACGACTCATACTCCCAAACATAATGGATCATTAAGTGATAAAACTGCTTTCATTGTGTGATGTTTTGACTGATGGCATTTTAACATAGCCGGTGAAAATAAAAACTTCTGACCTTTTCAATCTCCGGCCATTGACAAGAAGAATTGCAGAGTCTCTGTCAAAACAAAATATTTCTGCATCTCTATAGATTTGGAAGGAGACAGTGTCCAACGGCACAGGGCTGCCGTCCCAGAGTCAGGTTACCCACAATAACATCGTTACAGTGTGTCCTGATGACTGTCTGTTCAGGACGGGATGAGATACGGGAGGAAACATGACACGCTGCAAATCTCCATCCGCCGAACAGAGCCAGAGCAGTCCCTCATCGGAGCAACAATTAGACTCCGCTATTTTCAGATCTTACGTAATATGATGTGATAGTCACTGTGAGAAATGGACAAAACGCTCCTCCCTTGTCCTCTTGTTATCCTTCCTCCTACTGAGCAGGAGTGGGGAAGCAGTGACATGTGGCATTTCCTACCACAAAGCACAGTTCAGAGCTCAGAATATCACCGATAAGCAACTGTGACCCCGACTGAACACGACTGTGGGATCACAATGCAGAAACGTTCAGCTGCGTGTAAAAAAAAAAAAAAAAAAAAAAGCAAACAGGAAAACAAATGTTTATGTTCCCCTCCTTACAGCCTTCTATTCTGAGGGCCCCAAACACGGAGCTGTGCTGCAGAGCACAACAAAAATATCACTGCTGTAGTATTTACCTCACTGTGATTGTGCTGTTGGCCTGTCTGGAGAGGCAGAGGACATTCTTTCTCAATAGTTAATTTTAGAGTGACTGAACTCAATGAAGTCACTTCCACGGCTGTGGGGATGTCATGTTCAACCCAAGCTCAGCATGTGATAACTGCGACATGTGTCCCTCGCGGTGACATTATCGAAACCAAACACAGCCAGTGTTACTGTAACCAACATAAACAAAAAAAGAGATGTTTCGAAATTCCCCCTAAAAATATCAGTGATGATTATGAATCATCTCAGGAGGAAGTTGATTGCTCATCAATGTTTCAAACCCAAAAAAATAACAAAACAGAACGCACAAGCTTGTGTGTGTGTCCATCTCACAGGAGAACAGACAGCTATCCTCCATCCCTCCCTGAGCACGAAGCCGAGCACACAGCACACATACTGCCTTGTATAAACACTGTGCGTCAGTGGACTAATGAAAGCAAAGTCAAACAAACTGGCTGCACCATCAAACTACCTGGCAGAGTGTGCAGCCGCTGCTCGCCTGACAAAACACACAACTGGCTGAGCACGGCTCATTCTAGACTAATGACATCACCCGAGCCGGCTGCAGCCAGCAGCTCCAGCACCTCTGTGATGGCACAGCAGTCAAACAGTGAGCTCACATGAATTTAGTCATTGACTTTAAGGCAATGGAAATTTTCTGTCATGATTTGGCTTCATGTAATTCTCCGATTGGTCTGTGTATCACCGTACTTCAAAACATGTGGAGGAGGCTGACTGTGTAAATAAAGGCAGCACTGCAGCTGCCGCCTCAAACTGTCACAGTAACACTGGATATGGTGATCTGACACAGGGCGTGACCCAAACGTCAGTGTGCCATGTTCCATGTGAGCTATGCCAAGGTCTCCCTGCTGTCAAACAGACAAATGCAGAGGCACACACACAGATGTAAAACTTTAAATACCCTCTGCGGCCCCACCCTGATCGTCCACGGCTCTTTAAACCCCTGTTACTATGGACTCCCAGCACGGGTCCTGAATATGGACATCACACCACGACTATTTATACAGCGGCAGCCTATCAGCTACTGCTTCCAAGCAGCACTGCCACATTCTCTGCCCTAGATGGCACCAGAGGCCCAGAGGAGCCGTGACACACCCACCTCAGCAACATGCTAAATGTTGGATTTCAGCAAGTCATTTTCCACAGTTCAACCCTCCCGCCCTCCTCGTCCATTAAAATAAACGTGCCTGGTATGAGGTCTGTTTTATCGCCGGCTGAACTGAGTGGATGCTGCCCATAACAAGCCCAAAAAAATTACTCATTAACGAAAACCACTCATGTTTATTACAACACTAGAATGACTGTTGTTGAATGAAGGTCTGCTATTAGACACTGCATTGAAAGCAAGTTGAATAAGTTAAGTTCAAGGCAAAGACTAAAGTGTCTGACCTCCGGTTGATGCTGGGTCACAGTGTTGGAATCCATTGGCGGTGGAGCAGTTTATCCAAAGGTCTGAGGTGCTGGTCTCACCTGTCGTCCATACCTGGTGTGACGGATGAGGAGAAGGAAGTTTTGTGTATATAGATTCAAAGTAAAGGCATGCAAATGATTCACAAACACGTGTAAGAATAAGTCAGAGAACGGCAACAGATTGTCTGGCCGTAACTGGAGTGAAGACAGACAACGCAACAGCTTTAACTCACGCTGACAATTGTTGACACAAACAGGAGAACCAGAGCAGCGACGTGCAGGAAGATGATTCCCAGTAGTAAGATCAGCATCTTTCCAGAAGATCTGGGCAACAATGGAGAGAAGAGATGGTCGGTCTCTGTCAGTATGGGTGTGTGTGTGTGTGTGTGGATGTCAGACTGTTGGGTCATGGGTGTGTCGCTGCAGCACGTTCAACACACAGAGCAGAAACTTCATCAGAACCTGTCTGTCAGGTGATCAGCATTTCCACAGCATTTAGATACAGACCGTTAGATTAAAGACAAAAACAAACAAACAAAAAAAAAACTTTATTGATCTTGAGAGAAATTTAGGAATATTTCGTTGTCAATGAGAATTTGCATCCATTGGTTCACTTTCACTTATCTTATAATCTGCATCTGTTTTTATTTTTCTCACAGCTGTTTCCAAAGTTAAACTCTATCCAAATCACGTTTTCTTTGAAAATACTTTCACGAGATCTGGTTCAATTCCATCTTTTCCTCAGTGACTGGTTCTAAATGTAAACAAATTCACCAACGATTTAGATTTTCAGAGGCGAAAAAATAACTAGTAATGCGATCGGATGTGAAATTGTGTGTTCTTTTTGCAAGGATAAATGTTTGGATAATGTTAGTGTGAGGCTGTCTGCGATGACGGCTCAGTCCTGCCGTCTCGGCGCGTATCCAGGAGAGAAAAGCGCGTTTCCGTGTTTAATCCGCCGGAGAACTGAGATCAGCTGAGCGTAATAAAGTTAGGAAGAGAGCAAAATCCACTTACTGAGAGCGGAGATCTGGTATTTCCACAGAGAGAGGTTCTCACAAGAAGCAAAAGCAAGTTGTTGTTGTCTTTGTTTTTTTTTTTTGTTTTGTTTTGTTTTTTTTTTTTGGTTTGTTTTTGTTTTTTCCCCCCACAGAGTCCACCAGCGTTAGTCCGTCAGTCCTCAAGCGTCTCGCTCAGACTAGATTGATGCCAGGCCTGACGTGCTGTTATAAAGTGTCTCATTATGGAAGAACAACGCCCTGCGTGCGTCGCTGCGTCATGGAGTGACCCTCTGGTCCGCGGCCAGGACTCCCAATATAGACTCGCCGTGCGTAATCGCGCATGGCTTTGCTGTAGTTACCGGCTTGCTGTATGCGTAGTGAAGTAACTGATCATTGTTTGGCTGTCGTGGTAACTAAGAGCAGCTATCTGCTGTCGAGGATTTTTCTTTTTTTTTTTTTTTCTTCTTCTTCTTCTTCTCTGTCACATTTCACTTATTACTGTTTGCTTTGCATTTTCAGTAGAAGTATACCTGCAACACATTTTTAAAAATTAATCGATTGAATTCATTTTAGTAGGCAGAATAAATAGATCATGGATTGCAGATTAGGTTTCACAGTTTGATTAAAACCATCCTATTATGGATTTTCTAAAAATATAACACAATAATTTATAAAAATAAAAATATAATAAATATATATATGTAGTTATGAGAACATCTTTAATGTTTATAGCAGAGTAAAAAGGTATGTTGGACCACATCCAAAGAAGAACATTTCAGGTTCTACTCATCTTTTTGTTGCCATGGTAATTCCAAACACAAACACTGTGTAGTGTGTCGGTGTGGTGGTCTTTTCCCTGCGGCACTCATGTAGTCGGCCTCGTGACTCACCCTATGTGTGTAAGTGTGGATTGGTATGCCCAACGCAGCGCCAGTGACAGATAGCATCTGGGGCTCTCCTCTGTTTGTCATGACTCATTTCCAGCAGGGAGTGAGGTGGGGTCCTGCCCTGACCGGGGGGGGGGCTGACTGTGGCCCCTGTTGCTGAAAACTATGCGCTGAGGTTAGTCCTATAAATATGGGTGTTGCAGTGAATGGAATTCCAGGAAATATATTCAGGGAGTAAGTGAGGGGTCAAAACTGTTTTTAATATGAATTGACTGCCTTATCTCTTCCTCCCTGGATGTTCTGCCGCGCTGAGCTGAGATAGAAGATTAACCAAAAGCCTCCTTTCAGTTATGATTTAAAAGCGGGATCTTTTTGACTGAACCTCTCCTTCGGCACACAGGTTAAAGGCCTAGTGCAGTAAGATGTTTATTGGTTGCTGATAATGCCGGACATATTGTGGCTCCCAAATGCATACTCCTTCTGCAGCACAGTATCTGCAACTGATTTCACACCCTGCGCGGAAAATACCTCCCTGCTCCCAGATGGACGGCACACTTTCCTCCTCATCAGCAGGCTGGTAGGGGAGATTAGGAGCTGTCTGACTTCAGATAACCCCTGTCAACATCCACTCTCCGTTCTTCACCACTTTGCTCACACTTCCTGGATGCCTTCTGCATGTGTTTGTCACGCCCAGATGAAGCTGGAGGCGCTTTCTACTGTATTTGCCCCCCTCCACCACCCCGCACACACGGACTCAAACTAAAAGGACAGATACATGAGCAGATCACAGCTCTGAAGTGCTGCTCTGAGTGAGAGCCTTGTGCTCAGAGTATGTGAAATTCAGAGCCCGGGCCGCCTCTTAGTCTGATATGATTGTCTTGCTGTTTGCAGCTGATATCCTTTGTGTACATAACAGAGTGTATCTGCGGTGTTTACAGAATCGTCAGGCCTTTAACTCGTATCATTTGGGCCGGTCGACAGTGATATGTGGAGAAGAGCTCCTCTTAAAAACTATAGCTGTGCATGCCTCACTCCCATCCCTTATTTGTCAATGTTTGTGAAAGAATCACAATCAGCGGGCCGGGTGAACGTGGGAGTGGTACATCCACTGCATGTGCAAAGCCAAGGGGAGGGTACAAAACCAAACTTTCAGGGGAGCGCCACATAACAAACATACGGAGTGAGATCCAGAATAATGTTACATCTGGAGCGGCGTCTAAGATGGCAGGACTTATCTTCACGTTAGCGCGACACACAGTGCGAGTGCATACCAAAGCCGTAGATAGGACCTGAGCCAGCAGGGGCGTGACTCTGGAGAGCAGACGTGATTGAGTTACAGTAACTCCATCCGCATACCAACACGGAGGAGAGTGTTAAAACAGATGCGGCTGTCATAAATGATGCCTAGTAATTCCTGTTGATTAAAATCTGTAAAGTAAACCAGCATTGTATGCAATAGACGTGATGGGGCCTCGTGTTTGACCCAATTAGATTCCCCCTCTTGCTGATTTCAAAAGAGAGCGACAGGCCACTTTCTTTCACTTGATTGCCTGTTATGCCCATTTGCTCATCTCGAACCACGAGCCATCAGCTGTGATGAATAAGTAGATAACACTCAGCAGTGGATCCAGCTGATGCTCCTCACGGGTCAGGGGGAAGGCCTGTCTGCGTCACTGCTCACCCTCTGGGGAAGGAATGGGCCTCCTGCCTCGCGTTTTTTTGGGTGGCGGCAGCTGTCGGTCAAAGGTGGCTCAGCCCTCGGGTCCCGTTGTCAGTATGTGAGGTGCCGTTGTCTGTCGGCCCACTGAGCTGCACTGGTTTAATCGCTCCCCTCCTACGGCAGCCGTGTTGGAGTCAGACTGCCCCTCTCCACTCACAGTGGACTCCCATGGCTCTGGTTTATCTAACTGTTTATAGGCCCGGCCAGTTGGAGGCAAACCAACTTGCACAGACAGACCTGCATGCTCAAATTAGATTTTTTTTTTTTTTTAATCATAAGACAGAGAAGAGATGATAACAATAGCTAGTGTAATCACCAGAAGTGTGCCTAAATTGTATATCAGTGGTTGCGGATAAAAACTGAGGTGTAGATGTGTATTTGGGGGGTAGGGGAGACAGAAAGGCAGAGAGAGAGAGAGATAAATATGGAAATGCAGTTTGTTTGTCTGCTGATAACTTTTAAGCTGCTCACAACCTTTGCGTTGTCATCACCCTTTAATCAGACCAGACATGGGGTGATGACGTCCGACGGGTAAACCGATCCCTGTCCTTTAAGTCACACAAAATATACCAAAACACTGGCAGCGATGTGTCGTCAGCGTGGTCACTTTCAGATGGAGGCTCAAGTGGAAAATGTTTTATTCCTCAAAGCGCACAAAAGCTGCTGTGTCATTGCTGTATTATGTCAGGGCATGTCAAATCTATGTTAATAAGTTAGGCCAACCTTGAAAGCTCATTATTTTTGGAAATGTTCATCTTCATTCATTTTGAAATAAAACGCTGAAGAGATCAATTTTATCCACTAGAGAAATTATATCATCTGACATTTCATATGGTCACGATTAACATTATTCTGCTTTATTGCTCTTCAGAACTCAGCTTGTGTCCTTTCCTCATGAGCACCGTGCTTCAAAATAAAGGAATATATAAAGTCAAATAAATGTGGCTCTAAGTCAGATTACAGTGCAGAGCTCCTCGCCATCCTCACATCACTATGATTCAGCAGGAAAAATTGCAGTACTGCATTTTAACATCTGTGTCGCTCTATTATCCACCCACTCCTCTCTGGCCTCTGGACTCCCAGATCAATGTTATGGATTCCCCTGGAATTCCACTTTATCACACCAACGGCCCCTGAGACATCTGCGTCTTTTACGTCGCGCCAGTCTTCGTGGTTGACCTTTGAACTCTGACAGGCAACAGGGCCAGTTCTCCGGCTTATCGCGGCTCCCTGGTCAGAGTTATGCGCAGAATGCCGGGGGGAGATAATGTTGATTGAATAAAAGGTTAAGGATGTAAAGATTTCTCATGTGAGAGAGGATTAGCGAGACGGCCACATGGGACAGCAGAGCCACCGTACATGAGGCTGGCAGTTAGGATGGAAAACCACGAAGAGTGTGATGTGTTATCAGTCTGCTTCCAGCTTCCTCTCCCTGGGTCGTAGCAGTTTCCAGGCTGATTAGTCAACGGATTCACACTTACTTTCTGTTTTTTTTTTTTTTTTTTTGTTGTTAGATCCTGCCTTACAGTAAGAGAAACAACGTCATGGCCCAACGATGGAATCACCAAAAGGCCTCTTGAGAAAAGTCAGTTTTGGCGCAGATCCCATAAGCCGCAGGAAGAGCTGGTTCCCATGAAAGTTTAGTGTTCAGTTCAAACTGAATTCTCCAGCAGCGTGAACTGAGCAGGGTCAAAGTTTTAAATATCCCATATCATGAAGCCAGAGGGATTTAAACCAGATATTCCAGTTAATATGATTAACAATACCGGAATATATCAACAGGGGAGGCGGATATGTTTTTAATATTTATGACCCAGACACAACTTTGCACATTCTGTTCCTAACTTAGCTGTATCTTAGCCATATTTCTCTTCCACTCCTACAAAGCTAATATTATAATTTACAGTTATTATGTAGTGTTGATCTTCCAGTTCTAGATTACACTGTAGTTTTTCTTTTATTAGCTTTGAATTTGACTATGGACACAGAGAAATAGATTCATTTTAATACAGCTTGTGTCGGTATGGTGACAGGGTTGTTGGACAAAAGCCCTAAAGTAGAGCAGGAAAAGCTTACAGACAGATCAGAACTCTTAACCCTAATATTGAACTTCTATCGGGCCATTTAGTCAGCAGTGTTGTACGGCTGTGTCGAGAAAAAGTTGTTACAAGACATAAACAAACAAAAGTTTTTAATGTGTGCAACTTGAGACAACAGATAAATAATGTTAGCCGGTGAAAAGTGGAACATCAAGCAGCATTTTATGTTGGTGGAAACAAAAAGAACGTAGAGGCTGTAGTGTGATCACGTGGCTCTTCACCAACATATTAGCCATACTGCCTGTCAGGGCATATAACATATCAGGGCTGTGTGTCTGGTTTAGTTGTGGCCCAGAATTCTAACAAAAAAGCTACAATGCAATCAGGTTATCAGCTAAACGTTAGATTGAGTGTAATTAGGTAATCAGTGTTCATTGTACTTTGAGTGAAGCAAATAGTCTCCCACTTTTCTTCTTGAGTGATGCAAACTAAGTCCAAGTTTGTAATTGCAGCTCGGAGTAGAAGCCCCTCAGCGGCCGACACCAGTCTCAAGTGATCTGTGATCAGCTCTTTAGTATGGCATGACGGTATGCAAGAAATACTAAATAACATGAGGCGCAGGGCATCTATAACAAGAGTGGGCGTTAAAAATAAACTGCCAATATGTTTGGAGTGTGGGGAAAATTCCAGAGTACATTCCCCATATGCGTGGGCGTTGACGAGGTCAAATGGGAAGGCCTATTTGCGTCTCACCCAGAAAGGGAACTGGAACCTGAAATGAAACGTGGGAGACAGAAACCCCATCCATTTGAATGAAATGTCTTCATGGGTGTCTCCATTGTGTGTTTCTGAGCTGTGAAGGTGGGAGTTGAAAGAGGACAGATGAAGGGAGGAGAACCCCCTCGACTCCTTCAGTATGTTTAATTACAAGGTGATGAGAGCAACCTTTCATTAAACACGGGGTCTTTCTCCTTCAGTTCCAGGGCTCAGGAATGTGCCTGAGCACGGGACTGTGGAGGCCCACACATACATTTGGGAAACCATGGCAGAGGCCTCCTGCCTCCTCTATGCTGTATTTAAATAACATACTGTTTGCACAGCAGGGGGAGGCAGTCGTAAAACATCACACCTTAATCAAAGTGCACGTTACTCATACGAGGGGTTTATCTTTCTGGTCACTCCTTCTGCCCTTTCAGGAGCCTGTATGTGGAAAGAACTCCCTACTTACAAGAGAGATGTTGATGCTTCTACTTGAACTTGTCAGCCACTAAAATGATTTGGGGGGAGCCAGTTTTGTGATAGAATTGAGGCAGGTTGTATGTCTTTTCACTCGTCTTTGGTGATTATCCCAGTCCAGCCGTCCAACGCCTGTCTCCAACTTCTATTCACTCCCTCAACCTGAGAGATTTGTTCATTTGTCTTCTACAGCTTATCTGTTTCTGGGTTGCGGGACGGGGGAGGTGTTGGAGCCAATCCCAGTTCACATTGAGCGAGGGTGGGGTACACCCTGGACAAGTCACCAGTCCATCCCAAGGCCAACGCACAGAGACCAACAACCACTCACACTCAGACCTACAGACAGACCTAAACATGTCGTCTTTGGACAGTGGGAGGAAACCCACACAGGCACAGGGAGAACATGCTAACTGCACACAGAAAGGCTCCAGGCCCGGTACCAAACCAGAGCTAACCACCATGCCATCATGCTCCTTCCACCGGGGCCCACAAGATAATAGTCAGTCAGATAACGCTGATCAATGTAATGAATGAAGTCACAGCCACTTGCGTGCAGGCGATCAAAGTTTACATTCCTCAGAGAAGCCAAAGGTTGTGCAAGAGCTGCAGCAGTGGAAGGTTTGGCCGAATAAGTGTAATGGTGTTTACAGCAGTGTGTGTCAATAGCATGCTGGGTCTCTGAAGGTGTCAACTGAATAAATGAAATGAAATGAAAGTGATGGCGTCCATCGTGGCATCCAGTCAGGGTGAACTCCTCCGCTTCCATCCATCCATGTACTAGTGGAGGTCCATCTTATAGGACGGGTGTGTTGGTTTGATACATAACTTAGAAGTTGTTTGCCCGGCTCCTCCTCTGGGTGAGGTGATGAGTAATGGGCAACAGAAGAAGAATGGATCGTAAAGTCCTCGGTGAATCAAGCTGATTCAAACCACCGTCACCGCTCTATCTGAGGTGACGCTCATGTCTCCGTTGTACGAGCTAATTTCTGGTGAATGTTTGGAGATTACTGTCACGTGTGCTTCCACGGCCGCTGTTTGCGCTCTACTGGGCTGTGGCCTGTTGCCAGTGTACTTTGAACAGAAACACAAACCCTGGCTCAGATAGCTTCCCACCCCCAAATGAATCACACAGATAACACTGCGTTAAAAGCAAGGTTCATTTTATAAATCAAGGTTCTGAATTCCAGAAAATCTTTCCAGATGCTGTCGTGTTGTTTTCAGCGCTTCTTCATTCGTGCTTGTGACGATGCTTTCCGTCGAGACAGAAACTTAAGACATTCAGAATAAGTGAGGGGTCGTAGATGCAGCACAACAATAGCTCATTTTCATCATTAACAAGGCCTTTAATAGATCATTTTCAAATATAAACACGTGAGTTCACAACATTTTTCAAGGATAACAATGTCAAAATGGAAGCATGAAGAGACGTTGAATTATGTCTGATCGATCAGAAGGGCAGTGGAGGTTTTAACTGCACGGCTTGTCTTTTGTACTTTTTGTGAATGGATTACTGGTGCCATGCTCAAAACTAACACAATCTACTGTCGCTGTTGACATCAGGGCCTATGAAGTTAAGTTATTTTGTTGGCAGTCAAACCCACCAGCACCACCAGCTAAGTCACTCCAAAATCATCAAAAACAGTCAGAGTGGATCTAAGCTTCCCTTTTTTGAGACCTGATTTAGGTGAAGCCCACCAGACGGGGCATGCTGGGAAAACTCTTACGTATGCTCATGCACTTCTCCTGGTCCAGGAAGAGTGAGTTGGCCTTGATGGACAGGTCGTGCTCCAGGTTCACTTTGGTCTTCACCAGAGTCTGCAAAGTGTTCTCAGCCTCCATCAGCCTCTCCTGAAGCTTGTGAATGGTGTCCTCGATCTCTCTCACCTCGCTCACAAGTCTAAACACAGAGATTAACAATCAATTGGCTGATGGAAATCTCATGAGTTTAACATTCACAAGTCTACGCAGGTTGCAGTGACAAAACGCGTTTGCATGTTGCAGTGCAATTCCTGGAAATGTATTGATTCATTTAGTTTCTGTTTTCTTGAGTGCATCGTAATAACTTCACGCGTAGCGCTGCACTTCCTCGTGTTCGTCGTTGTAGCTCAGCGTGCAAAAGGAAAAGAGTGCTGGTGCAGCTGAGCTCCTCCTGAATGCCGGTGCGCTCCCACTCCATACGACGTGGATTGAATCCGCAGTTGAGGAGAAAATGAAATTCAGATGCATAGCGATTACTCCGTTGTCAGTTACTGTTAGATAACAGCCAATGACAGGGCTGTTAAAGAACTGCGACTTTCAACCCTCAACCACAACATTCACCACGCTTGGCATGTGTGATCAATTTCAGGAAACATTCCTGTAGAGCGCCTACTGTCGCCCACTGCATAAATGTTTAAATCGCCCACTGGCAGAGCAGTAATTGCAGAGTTACCTATGATGTGGGTTGTCTCTGCAGAGCTCTATGTTTGGCCTGCGGGTCCTCTCCTCCAGCCTGGTTTGAGCCACTTTCAAAGGGCACTCTTTGTCTCTCAGGGCTTTTTTCAGAGACTCAATCAGCATCTCGGTCTGGAAAATCTCCTGCAGAGTCTGGGTGAGGAGAAATAAATCTAATTTCAGTTTGTAGTCACGTTGGTCGGTGGCAGTTGAGTGTTTTTTCATCAGAATGGCGGGGCATGTAATGTAGATTCTGGTAATTAGGGCAATGGAAGAAAGGCTGCTGAGAGAAAGGAAAAGGATGAGAATCTGAAAGGAAAGAATAAAAGACTGCACGCTGCAGGCTTCACATCAGCTGACCACAGTGGCCTGCACTGTCCAGACCCATTTGATGTAATTCAATTCCAGCAAATCCCTTCTTCTCCTCACTTCTGACAAAGGCTGAGTTTTATTAATGTCTGTGTGCCTCACATCACAGCTACCGTCAGTGTTTGAACCCGCTGAAGAGCTGACGTGGACTCAGATTGAGTAAACTTTGACAATTAACCCCAGAGCAATAAGATCCAGTACAGATTATTACATCTGCCGCCGCTCCTCTCTGTTGACAGGAGTGTTTTACAGTCAATGTGCACGTAATGCACCACAGAAAACAATTATTCCCTTCAGGCCGTGAATCAGGTAATATAAATTTCTGTATCATATGCTCCTGAATATATAACAAGGAAAAATGAATGGCACAAACACACGATGTCTTCCTGATTAGAGGCAAATTTAGTGATCCAATGATGGAAGACAGGGAATGCATGTTTCTCTTTTTTTCACTCAACACAGAGTCATGTGCTTTGTCCCTTGATGCCTTTTTTTTTTTTTTTTTTTTTAGAGTTCAGCCTTTTTGATCATGAAACTTCATCATCTTGACCAAGACAAAATGAAATTCAAGAATCGAAAGCCACTCAGTCAGCCTAAAGCTCTGCAAAGGCCACTTACATCAGACTTCAGGGGAAAAAAAGCACTTTAATAATTAATAATCTGAATATTCCTGAATGGGTTCATCCCTGGCAGAATGGTTTAGTACTTTTTGCATAATCCTGCTAACAAATGGACAAATAGATAAAGGTCAAAACTAAATTTCCTTGATGAGATAAAAAATTGTCAGACATGGAATTATCAAAAACGGAATAATGAAATGTGCTGTTGGTACACAAAATGCGGGAAACCTTAGCCAGGTGTGTCTGCAGGCTGCTCTTGGCGTCGGCGGTCTCCGATATGCGGTTGGTGAAGGCCACGTTGACGTTGTTGAACTGGCTCCACATTTCATTGGATGTGGTGTTCAGCAAGATGTCTATCTCATCCCGGAGTTTGTGGGTAGCAGCTCGTTGGCTCTGGGAGTGCAAGATGTTGTCGTCTGTGAACTTGGACCACGAATCTGGCAGAGAGAGCCTAAGAGAGGGAAAACAATTACTTCAGTCTGTCGGTCACATCCAAACAACTGCTGTCAGATGAAAATTCTCCGATTTGGTGATCCCCTGACTTTAACTTTAGCTCCATCAGATGATAAACATGTCACATATCTTATGAAATATCTCAACATGAACTGGACTCTGAAAAATAACACCACCATGATCATATTTTTGGGATTTTGATTGAAAACATGAAAACGGCATTCTCAGTCAATTAAATGTAGTTGGAATTTGAGGATTTTCACCCAATGTTTAACTTGTAATCAATAATTTAGCAGTCCGGTCTGAGCTGGTATAAACAAACATGAGAAACTTAATATTTCATCACATCAGGCTAAACTCACGAAGGGTCTAGTCTTTCAATCCCTCTGTAATAGCCGATACCATCCGATGTGTTCCTCAGATGGTGACACCTGTCATCAATCCTCTGGGCTGTCACTTTGTCATTCATGTCTCGTTCCAGTTCATGCAGGGCTGCCCTGTTAGACCTGAAGCAAAGAAATGCCACAGAAAAACAGTCAAATACTAAACATGTCAAAATGAGCAGTTTTGGAAACAGCCCAATGTCGTAGGATCGTGTTTATAACAACATTTTGTCATCTCAACTTTCAGACTCACGCCAGCTGGGAGACGGATCGGTCCAGATGTCGCCTCATCCTTTCTTGACACAACTTGATGACTTCCACTTCCTTGTCGCAAAGCCGGTAAATAGAGATTCCAGCATTTTGTTTTATTTTATCAAATTTGCTATCAATTGTAGCGCGCACACACACAGCGCTGACTTATTGTTACCTTTATGAGGTCCTTCTCCACATCGTCATGTACCAGATCGATGGACATCCGCTTCTCTCTGTGGTACAAACACTCTTGAGACACCTGCTGACAGAGCGATCATGACTAAAACAGCTTGAGATGGTTGTATAGCAAGCAGAATTTAAAGTCACTCAATAGGTTGCATTTTCTTCTCTGAGGCATCCAGATAGGTGGGGTAGTAATTTAAGCAGTGTGTTTTCTGCATAGCGCTAAACATCGACTGCGTTCTTCAGCATTCAGTTACCTAGAGTCTCTAAGAAGGTCTCCTGCCACGTGAGCCGACCCTAGAAAGGTGTCTGCCTCATCACATCTCAAGACAGATTAAGTTCACCCTCTTTGAGTGAAACAAATGAGCAGACACGCTCAAACAGGACACGGAGGTGATCTAATTAAGAGCTCCAGTCGAGCTGCTGTCTCAGTGCAGACCCAGTGAGATGATGTTCATGAATAATAATATGAGTGCACTGAGCGGCGAGACCCACAGTGTTAATATTTCAAGGCAAAAGCAATTTGTCCTTACAGAAATACAAAATTTTTTTTCTCAAAATGAACATATTATTCACTAGAAGAGAGAAAGAAAGAAACAGGCACTCGATGGATGTTAGCCTTTCCACCCTCACCTGAAAGGGTCCTTCAGTCTCTGCCAAAGCTCTCTCCAGCCTCTTCTTGACCTCAGTGAGAGCAGCTATCTCCGTCACCATGTTGTCCGTCTCGTGGCTCAGCTCAGCCCTCCAGAAGGCGATGTCGTTGAGTCGCTCACCAATGTTCTTGCTGGTGTTTTCTTGGGTTCGTCTGGTCAGCTGCTCCTTATCCTGCATCAGCCTGATGGTGTCTCTCCTCAGCCTTTCAGCGCTTTTCCGGGATGACTCGGACTCCATGTAATTGTTTTGGTTGGACTTGTACCAGTCCTCTGGGGTGTAGCGGGTGGCCAGTGCTGTCCTGTTGGATGGGTAGAGCACGGTCTTGGCTCGAAGAAGATCTGCATTCTCTCGCTGTATGGAAGAGGCAATTGGGAGCGCGCTGCTGCTCTTGTAATAGCTGTTGGTCCTCCACAGGTTGGCACTGGGATTCATGGCCAAGGCAGGCTGGGTGCTGCGATAGCTGGAAGCCATGGTGGAGATGGCGGGGAGGAAGTGACTGGTTTTTGGCCGGGCATATGTGGCCGTCAGAGTGGATCCCATTAGCTCCATTGTCGATTTGAGTGCTGCTGGTTTCAATGCATCAAATACCCAAGGCACATTTAGATTTTACCGACCCAAGACATTCAGACATCAAAGATTGATAATGTACTAAACTTAAAAAAAAAAAAAAAAAAAAAAAAAAAAAAGCTTTAAAGTGGAGCCTTACCAAACCTTTCCTTTGGTTTCTCTCTGCAGGCCTCCCCTCAGTTGTGTGTACCTGGAAATGAGCTCAAGAACGCACTAAAGGTATGCACGCATGCATAATACATGGACAAGTTTGCGAGTCATTCATTCAGTCAGCCAATGGCGGTGCACAGTCCTGGGGTGCCCGAGCCGGCCTGTCCAAGATTTCTGTTGACACAGAAGCAGTTGCCATAGGTTACTGCAGCACTCAGCCTAGGATTTTCAAATTAATGGCAGGCAGGTGCTTTAACTGGGGTCGTAAAATGTCACTACTTTGAAGATAGATTGGGGAATTTTGGCGTTCTACTTTGAAAGTAATTTTATTTGTGTTTTTACACGTCCTTGGCCCTTTAAAGCACCCGGAGTCGTTCACATAAACACCGTGGTCTTGATGCTGCACATTAGTCCTGCAACTCACTTGCTTCTAGATTCAACGTTAAAGTGATGCAAAGTAAAATCTCTGCTGGAAAAAAAAAAAACAAAATGGAGGGGATTTGTTTTACAGGATATTAAGAGATGATTTTATTCATTTGTTGTTGTTGTTGTTGTTCTGCTTTAGTTTTTTTTTTCTGACTCGATTTTCAGTTTACCTTCAAATATCTTGTTAGAAGGGGAGCAATCTGAGCTTTGTCTGTTTGGTCCCCAGGCAGCATCAGATAGCTGTCACCCAGAGGACCGAGCTGTCTGTATGGATTACAGTCATCTGTTTAATGATTCATGCCACAGGAAGAGTCCACACAAACCCCTGTAGCACAGAATAATAATCTGTGTTGTGTTACCTACCATTGGAAATGAGGATCGTTTACACTAATCTGTTCTGAAGGGGTGAGGCTGGACAGATGATAGCTCGGTTTCAGCCACAGAGACTAGCAAAGCTGTAGCCAGGAGTTGCTCAGCTGGTTTATGTTCACCACAGAACTTTGACCAGAACAAAGTGGGATATTAAAGGTCCATTTTCTGGGAATCTACAGTGTCTTCACAGGCACATTTAAATTGCGAGCATGAATTAAAATCAGCATTAGCAGTTAACTGTGCCACTGGGTCAGTGTGTGTGTGTGTGTGTGTGTGTGTGTATATATTTAAGTTTATTCATGTTCTCACAAGAGCCCCCCCCCCCAAAAAAAAAAAAAAATCAGAGACCGACAATTTCCAACTGTTGTATCTTTAATAGCACTCCATCAGCAACATCAGGCCGCTAATGTGTTGGTGGGGGTGTAAACCTGCAGTCTCTGATCTATCCACATGCCACATGATCTGAAGTTCACTCATGGTGGCTTTGTGCAGGTTTACAACTTTTGCCCTGAAGCCGCCTCTGCGTCTGCCGTTAGACAGGCAGCGCTGGGTGACATCTTCAAAGACGCCGCTCTGGGCGCTCCTCTGCAGAGTGGGGAGAGGCCGCTATTGTCGTAAACATGCAGGTTTAGATTTAGAGCGTAAAGACGTGTCATCGCTCCTCCCATGTGGCCTGCGGCATCACTTAACATGGCCAGGTTGGAGAAGGCCACCCCGCGTGCCTCCGCCGGCCTGACCTCAACCACTATAAATACGCTCCAGAAAAGCCTGCCCTCGTATGAAATTCCTCCTCCATGCATAGCTGCGAGCGTCCGCTGGAAAAGTGCTTCCTTGTCAACGTTCCTCAGAATGTGAGGGAAATGTTAGAGGGTCCTATATATACTTCTTGCCTTGCGGCCCATGACAGTGTGTTGTGAATTACTGCATAGTGGAAATGCACAGAACCAAAGGCAGCAGTATTCATACAGTGGGAATGAAAACTCAATAAATAAGAGGGTTTTAATTCAGCTTTGGCCTGACAAGCCCAGTTTAAAAAAAAAAATGGCTTCCATATGTTTGTGGTATTGAAGCTTCGTAGCAGTTAAGCTGTATGGTTTGGGGATGAAAAGTGAAGTGAGCGGGAACGGATAAGTGTCATAATTTCTAGATGTTTATGTCATGTGGTCCGGCTGACTGAGAGGTTTTTGGCATTCGGACTCTTTCATTTTCTCATCCTGTTTGAACAAAAGACACGAAAATACGATGCACTGGATCTCCAGTCAGCGCTCACAGCTGACTGCACACACGGTGGTTTGGATTTCACTGATTGGTGAGCGAGAGAGGACTTTGGCTTTTCTCTGGCTGCAGCAAAAATACATATTTATCTTTTGCAACATAAATACTGGGAGACGCAAATGGTGCCTCGTCTCAGTTGTCTTCTAATATGACAATAAGTCTACAGACTGCGGCCTGTTTCTCAGGCCTGTGTGACACACAGAAACTCCCTCAGTATTAAGCCAAGGCAAATATAAACAGAAGAATTCTTCACTCATAACGAAGCTGCCAGATGCCATCGACCAGAGGCGGGTGTCTTGCAGTCTCAGTGTGGGACTCGAACTTACGATCAAAAATACATCCCACCTTCCAAAACAAACACTTCCCTGTTGCTTTCTCTTGCAGCATGAACATCTGGTGTGTTCTCTGTGATATTAGAGATCAAAATTCTTTGTTTTCTCACCGATAGAAAAGCCTGTAACCACGCAGCCTTCACTCACTTGCCAACAGGTCTGTTATATCTTACTATATGAAGCACACACACAGCCTGAGGCCTTGACACATCCTTCACTTTTCACCATTGACCTTCAGCTTATCAGGTAAGAATAGACTAGAGGTGGGGGTCAGGGATGTTTTCTAAACATCCCCACCCAGTGGAAACAAGTCCTTGTCTATTTCTCTGGTGTTTTCACTTCTTCTCCAGCCCCCCCCCCCCCCCCCCCCCCAGTTCAGTTTTCCAGTTCCTCTCCCGACTGTAGTACTTGCGAGGGACCGTAATGGCATTGGTTTCCTCATGCGAGCTGTGGATGGAGTGATGCTTGAGGAGGGTGGGAGCACCTGGAGAGGAAATGAACTGTTAAATCGGATGACAGTATTAAAGAGCCCCTGCTGAGATAAAGCTGCGTCCTGCTGGGAAAAGCACAGGAGCGCCCTGGGCTCAGCTCAGATGAGATGGGTGGGTGTGTTTACCCACGATACACCACGAGTCTATCCTCCAGTTTGTCTCTTAGGCCTACCTTTTATTCCTCCACTGGTAACAAGGGAGAATGGTATTCACTGACCGCGACCATGTGGGCAGACTTCTCAGAGCAATTTCCTTGCAGGGGTGGAATGAAAATGCGCCTGAAATATAACGACCGAAGACACAAAGAGGGACTTCTCTGCTGTTATCGATGTTGCAATTTAATCTTGTGCAATAACAATTGCAGACCGGACTGAAAGCCGGTGAAGCAGCATTTCCTCGTCTCATAAAGGGCCCAAGATCGATCAGCAGTGTCAGTGTTAGCGGTGTAGTGACATAAATTTCAATGTAAAAATGGACACCGGTGTGGATTGGTTTTCCATTACATGTGATGATTCTCTGAGTGAGTTATGGCTGGTAACGTTTACTGCTGTTTAGCCGTACAGTGCAACGAAGTTAGCCCACTTTGACCTCACATTTTACATTTTGTGGTGACATCAGTTAAAAATAAGGCTGGCTGTTGGACATTTCTTTCTGGATTATTTTCAGCCACAGGTTTGCCATCCTTGTGTGTATTTACCTAGTGCCCAGCCAGCGGGACTTCAGCCATAAACTGCCGTTTATTAGCCTCAAGTCTAACTGGTTGTGTTGGTTTTTTTGGTGACAGAGAGAAAATTTATTTGGATGAGAAGGTGGAGCTCAGGAGGAGTGAAAAGTGGATCTGACCTGGTCTGTCCTCCGTCCTGATTGCTGTCTGTGTTCCACTAAATGGCACCATCGCTTAAAAAAAACAACAACATTGTGTTGTTTGGGGGATTGAAACGAGCGATTGAGACAATAAACACAATGAGAAAACGTTTACTGAGCTAATAAACCAAGTGAGAAGTAAAGCCATGACTTCTGTACAGCCTGATGGTCCTCAAGGTAGAATCCACATTTAAGTCCCTTTCACATAGCCTCCATTTTTCAGTCTTTGTGTCCACATCCAGTTTACAGCAATAAGAAAGAACATCTACGTGTGTGTCATCTCAAAGTAAGATAAAATATAAACCCAGTGAGAGAACGGGGCTCACTAATGTGTTCACTTTGTTTTCTTGAGAGCGATGATGTCATGATAGTGATGACGTGAACAGAAATATTTTTGTAGTCGAGCTAGAATACAGAAGTTTACTCAACAATAAGAACTCGTAAAAATGCTTGCATGTTCCCGTGCACTTGCATGGAAAGTGTTTGTGTTTGTTGTTTTTTGTTTGGAATTTTGCTGGAAAATGCCTCGGAGGCACAGAGTGCTCCATTATACCGACACAAAGGAAGCAAATGGATTATCTATTAGATACTGAGACAGAGGAAACAGCTGCCAGGCAGACATTCAGGCAGCCGAGGATGCTTGTGTTTGTGCTCTCTCTATGACCGAGTTAGCATCACTTATTACTGACATCAGGCCAAACTGAGGATGACATACAATTACCTCCCCTCCCCTCACCGCTTGTTTCAAATCACTCATTCTACAACTAAAAGCAAAATTTCACCGGCTGGTTTCACTTCTTGCCACCTGTTTTGTTTCCAGCATGCACATATAATCATTCTCTCAATTTTTTTTTCTTCAATATAACACACCAAACGCTTTCCGTTTATCGAGTCAGGCCAAACAGATGCAGGCAAAATCCCAGAGGGCTTTTCACTGTAACCATGCTGCAGCATGTGTCTCCAGGTTTTCACTGTGGACGGGAATCAATGTCGCCTTTGACGTGAATTAAAACGGTTCAGAAAGAGAAATGAAGGCGGAGGTTTGTGGCTGATGCGGCGGCCCGGCAGTCATGTGTTGGTGCACGGGAGGAGAAATGTATGTCTGACAGGACAGCCAAGGGTGGGATGGACCCTCCACATCACTCCCCAACGCACTCAGTGATCAAGGCAAACTTCCAGAGTGGGATGGGGGATAGTGGGGGGTGGTGGAGGGGGGGCATGAATGCAGGGCTTTGTCTGGTCCGTGGTCATCACATTCCACTGGAGCCACACTGTGGCGCGCTGCAGAGCGGAGGAGAGGGCAGGCCAGGGCAGGACAGGGAAACACTGACCAGACTCTCTGCCTGTCAATTTGTCATGCAACATGACAATAATCTCAGAGATGCTTGTGGTTCTGTGTCATCCATGTCGAACTTGAGCACATGCTCAAATCGCACATTAAAGTTTCCTGAACGCTCTCTCCGTGCCAACTGCTTCAGCTCAGACCACTGATAAAGCTGATGTTGGGCACCGCTTGTTTTGTTCATTCTCTAACCTGGTCAGCTTCAGGAAGTGTGCCACTGACTAACTGCAGTGGGAAACTCAGAGTTGCAGTAATTTGGCGCTTTGTGTGGTTTTCTCTGACCGGCCTGGATGGTGTGAGTCATCAGAATCGGCAGAGAACGGGCTGCTGATGCAGAGCAGTCCACACGCACCACACACAGCAGCCGAGTGATTGCTTTCCATTAACACCTCCATTGTTAAGCTGGTCCTCCTCTCAGTACTGGATTTGTCTCATGCAGCTTGAGGTTTTGTTACAAGTAGTTCGACAAATTTAAGAGCTTTTTTCAAAAAGCTGTCCAAGTCTCTATAAACTAAGTTGACAATGTGCTTTGAGGTTACAACAGGCTTGTAATTCAAGCTATTTTTGGCCAAACGTTTATAAAGGGGAGCGAGGTCTAATGTTTCCGTGCTGACTCAGGAGTTGAATTATTCACCCCCTGTGTGTGAGTATCGCTCTCACACACAAACCTCCACCCCAAATTAGGGAAAATGCAGCTTGTGCTTGTCATCCACGCAAGACAGGAAGGGGAACATGAATGATAGAAAACCTCAGCTGTTTGCACAGTGACTCACGAGCATGCAACGCACAAATCAGGTGAATATCTGGAGCCTTAATCACGAGGAAAACACCCCAAAATTCCTCGTGTCAGTGACACTAAGCAGAGTCATGTTCAACAAGTGACCACCTGATGTGTGAACTGCAGCAAAAAGTAAAAAAGAGGAAGGGAAAATGGAAACTAGAGGTCTTGTTTCCTGTGCTTCCTTTTATTTATGTTTTTTCCTCTAACCCCCCCCCACCTCACACCTCACACCTCACCCCCTCATCCATATTCCTTTCCTTTCATTCTCTATAATCACTTATTAAATGTTCCATTCGCTCCAGCTCTCTCACAGCTCGTTTTTTATAGCTGGCCGCAGTCTATGTCCTCTCACACAAAGAGGTGTCTGTCAGTGTTGATGTGAGATGTGCACAGCTGGACCTTGGCAGTTTGGGAACAAGGGTTGGAACTGGGATTTTTCTTTTGTGAGGCGGGGGCTTCTGGGTCCAGATGGACTCTTTGACTGTGACCATTTCTACCGCACGATTAACGGCCCTCCAAACACACTGTCGTCCTCAAAGGGAGAATTTTGCGCCTGAAAGCAAAACAGCTTTGCTGTTCTTCGTTGGCCTGAATGTCCGAAGGTTTTTGCTGATGTCTTTATTGGAAAGGCTGGAGTCTCGCCATGTTCTGTTTTATATATTTTTTTTATTTTCGAAGTTGTTTCAATGTTGGTTTATGGAGTCATTGCCAGTAAAAGTGTTAAAGCTGAGGCTGGCATTTAGCTAGAAATAGAAACTCAGAAGAAAAATTAATTGATTTGGCAACACTTTCCTCAGTGTCTGTGCCCATTGGTTGCAGTCACTAGTATAAGAATCTGAAAACACACTGAAATGAATGTTTTTATTGGGCGTGACACTTTTAGTTTAATGAACAGCCGCACTTAACTGTAATTACATTCCATTTACGCAGCGAGCAACTCTCTGCAGGCTAAGTTGATTTCATCTTGCCATCACGTGTGCTCTGTAGTGTCAGAGTATGTGCTACATATACGTTCGGCATACACACTGAAGCATTCTCTGCTTGTGCATTCCCTTTGTGTGCTGCCAAAGGTCAGAGTGCATCAAGTGAGATATCAGATAGATTCAGTGGCATGTTGTCATGTTAGGCTTCCAGAGCGACACACCCCACTGCAATGCAACACTGCTGCCATTTCAAAATTTCCATCTAGGTTTAGAGAAGACAAAGTTAGCATTACGAATATTCTCTCTTAGTTATTCCATGCCAGAACTCATTTACTCCCAAATGAACCTCTGCAACAAGTGTGCCACTGGCCACTTTGATGGTTTAATCAGTCCATTATAACACTATTGCCAGTTGTAGTTGTCTCTCTCTTGTATAAATGCACCAGTGTGACCATAAAACGAATTTTTGCAGAAAACATAACCTATTTGCGCTCGTAGTCTCTGTCTGAATTCTTCCACTGTAGATTGTGCCGGCCGAACAAAAGGCCAGGGAATATTCAGATTTACCGCTGCAATGCGGAGGAAGGCATTTAAAACCATGGCGTTTTTGTTCAGAAGCATTTTCCAACCCCGGCACCCTCCCTCTCCCTCTGAAATGCCAAAGGCATCTGCTTGACAGTTCCTCACAAGCTTTCAAATTGTTCTCCGTTTCCCAAAATTGGGCTGAATTAGAATAGGACCATTGTCAGTGTGTTCAGCGGATGGGAGAGAAATTAATTTTTCTCTTCTGGCAGCTTCACATCCCCATAAATGGACACAGTTGGATCTCTCCAGTTTGTTGGACAAAATGTGGCTTTTTCCCATTGTTTTTTCTCGGATGTTGGATGCGTTTATGGCAATCAGGCTGTGGGTTATTGATATGGCATTCATTCTGCTCGGGGTGCCAGGGTAGCATAAATGGAGGAGGCCTGTGACAATTATGGCCTCATGGTTCCCAATTTGGGCACGACGCAGAGAGCAGAGCCGTAAAAATGTCTCAGTGGAATGCCAAGTGGCAGCTTTGACAGAGACTACTTTCCCCTGTCAAATCCCCAACTCCCCCCCGCCCCCCTAAAATATCATAATGACCCTCATCAGCGTGCATTCTGACTGGGATTGTGATGATGATAGCATGTGAATGTGCCGCGCAGCCATGTCAGGTGTGTGTGCCACGTGAGGGCTCGCCGTAGGCTGCGAGCCGGCCCTTGCGTGGCTCTGGTGGATCCGTGGCAACTTTATGCCCTCATCTTGTGCGCCGACAGGATGGGCCGCGGCAGCTGGGAATGTGCATTAACCTCAAGGAGGAGGAGCCAAGCTCAGCGACAGTGAGGTGGTACTGTGCCTAGAAGTCAGTCAGGTCATCGAGAGCAGGCGGGACCTCGCATCAAGTTTTGATAAAACCTGCGTTGATGATACTTCATGTTCGCACTTCAAACATTTTTAAGGCCTTGTTTTGTTTCAGCGTCTTCAGGCTTTAGTGTCATGTTGTGTGAAAGCATTTAGGACCTTTGGAGGATTTGCTGTAGCACACACTTTGCTCCAGAGCTGAACTGTCAAGCATCTGTAATATCCAAACATATTTAGAGGTTTTTGTAAACACCTGTCTCTGTTTCAGCTCCTTCTATCTTTGCTCACTTGAGCAAGTGCTGCCAGGTTCTGGGTCTGTGTGTAACACAAGCTGCTGTGGTGAACTCTACAGTTGTTTAACACAGTTTTGTTTTGTTTTTTTTTCCCCCAAGCTAGTATTTTGGGGTGACCACCCAAGTGATCTGACCACATGCTGCTCCCAACCAGAGCGGGAAGCTGAGGGAGACCTGGACACTCCTCTCTCTGTCCTCCCGCTCAGCCAGCACAGGCATCACGTGCCTACGCAGCAGGCTGCTGAGGACAGCAGGGCACAGCTGTGGCGCCGGACTGGATATCAACTTCCTTGGCGTTGGACGGTACTGACTTTTCTCTAGCCTCATTATGTTGAGTTGGTCCTGATGCATTCATCCGTTGGTTTAAATGGATGTATGACCATTGACACATCAACAAAAACAAACGCTTACAGATGTGTGAAAAGACGCATACATTGTCAGCAACAAACATTTATCCCGCACCTTTTCCAGCATTCAGCAGAGTTTCATCTGAGCTCTGTACTCTTCAACACACACACAGTTGTCAGGAGTGTATCAAAACCTTCATAATTAACAACATGAAAATGAAACATGATGCATATGCTTTACAAAACAATAATTTTAGATTATACGTAGTTTATTTCAGTGATTTGTTTTGTGCCGGAATGTAAAAATTCTAATACAGTGCCACAAAACAAAACAAACAAACAACCAAAAAGCAGCACAGGAAAATAAATCACATTGTCCTCTCTTGTCCTTAGAAGGTCTGCAGACGGCGGACTGTCACTTTAGTGTTTGCCTGTATGAGGGAGGTGCTGCTGTACTGTTTATGATGTGCAGTTTGTCAGCCGTGACTCGCTGCCATCCTGGCTCCTTTTGTGCCCAGGGCACAGAGGAGGCGGCAAAGCAGCCCAGTGTCCCCTGCCTGCCCCGGCAAACAAAGAGCTGCAATGTGTCACGTATGCGTCTATCTGCCGGGGCCGAGCAGAAAAAATGATGAGCCAACACCCAACACTCTCCCACCTTGCAAATTGATATCATACCATAATCCCACTGTGGCTGTTATTCTGCTGCTTCGCAAACTTCAAAATCAGCACGAGGGCCAGTGGATGTCATCTCAGCGCTCGTCGCAGTTCAGTGAAGCAGCTATGATGTAATTGAGATTTACAAAATAACTCGTCCAGCCCCCTCTGTGTCTGCAGATGAGAGCCCTGTCGGGGCGTGGCAGTCATGAGCATTATGGGGTGGGGACGAGTCCTTTTGGAAAAATCTGCAGGAGCTGTGGGACGAAGGAGGGGAGCAGGGGGCTGATGAATGAGAAGTTCACATGGGAGGAGTGAAAGGAAAGGGTGAAAATACCAAAAGAGGATAAGAGGGAGAAAGAATATGAGCGAGAGAGAGGCAAAAAAGAAAACAAGTAACAAAATACACACTAGTACTTCAGTCATATACATACAAAAAAGCAAAATGAATTTTGTTGTTGAACCGTCTCCTGTCAGCAATACGTTCAGAGCTCTCTGTCACCCCCTGTGGTTCATTCACAGGGAGGAGTCGCACAAAGCCCCCTTTGTCTGATTCACTCTGGTGTCGGCCACATAGCTGTGGGTGAGAGCTGTAGGCTTTTGCTGTCTGAAGATTTTGGCACCAGACGTTATGTCAGGAGTTACAGGAGGACAATTAGAGTGAGCACAAAAAGATCAAGGAAGGACAGAAGAGGAAGAGACAAGAGTGAAAGAAAAAAAATGGCAAAAAGATGTTGGATTTGGGAGCGAAGTGAGCTCCAGCCTACCTGGTCTATCATTAGAGCGGTAATGAGAAGCAGCTGACCCCTCAGAGGGAATGCTGCTCTGCCACAAAGACTAACATTGTCTGAAACCCCTGAGAATCCACGACAAGAAGCTTTGATGTATTCAAATCAAATGGCTCATTTGAACGTGGAGGAGTTTTGTCTCCACATGAATGTGTTTTGTTTTGTTTTTAAGCATTAGCTGTGGATGAAGTATGAATATAAAACTGGGCAAACTGAGCTCACAGTCTCTGGGTTGGGTTTAATGAAAATGCATTAGTGATTCATGCGTCGCCTCTTTCTTCTGGCCTCTCTGTTGCTGTCTGAAGAAGAAGAAAAGCAGAAGAGAAAATGTGCCTCCCTTAAATCTCGTTTCCTAACCCTAACCCTAACCCGGTGTTGCAGAAAACAAAAGCAGCAGCACACTCACATACTGTAAAGCATATTTTTATATATCAATTCGGTGTTTCCTGAATCGTTTCGATTTGAGTTTTAAAAATAGATTATTTTAGTTAGCTTAGGCTAGCCCAATCTGGCACACTGAAAAATAGGTCTAGTTTGTAAACATCAGCATTTGACCGGTTCTAGTTTGTTTATTTTATTTAAACAGCTTCCCAAAATCACAACCTATTTCCTGAAACATAAAAAAAGAAAAAGCTCTGATTCGTGCTGCTCCTCTGATATTTCATGTGTTATGAGGAAGGTAACTCATGAAGTCAGGCCTGATCTGATTAAACTTTTTTTTTGACACAAAAACAACACCAAACAAGCAAAATAAGGTCCACCCGTCATCAGAGTCAGGCTGCTTCTCAGGTAACTACAACTCAATAATATTCCCCTCGGCATTCTCCCACTTTTCTAAGCTGCTATCAAATTATCAAGCTGCATGGCGTTGTGGTGCATCGGAGGGTTTATATCTGATGAAGCTTTGCGAGAGTAAAAATAAGTACAGTGGATGTTTTTATTTGAAACCATGGACTGAGCAATGGAAACTTTGCATCAGTGGGACTGCAGCCAAATTTTGATGTGTGTGCTTGTGTTTGAGAGAGAGAGAGAGAGAGAGAGAAAGAGAATGGGCAGCTATTTTCTGGACCCACTGAAGAGGAAGGTGCTGCTTCTGACATCAGCTCACATCAGCCATCAACTAATACAACAGAGCATGTTTCTGCTTGTATATATGAGACCTAAGGAAAGCTGGAAAATGCTTTCGAAGCCGGCTCTTTTGCAGCTAATATCGATAGCTTTAGGAATGCCGCTGGCCTTTATTGGTGCCAGTTCTGGTAACACCCAAAGCATCCAAAGCATCCCAGGCTGGGTGGGCTCGCAATTTATAAATATACCCCTCTAAACATGTCCGAAATTCACTGTGTGCCTTTTTGCAGAGGCGAGGTTCACCCCTTCGAATAATACGAAGTAGGAGGCCCGTGCGTATTTGCGTTTATCATGTGCTTGTATGCAGATGGGTCAGGCCGACCAGTCAACAAGATTTCTAACAGGTCAAGTCTAAAGAAACAGTCGTCATGATTTATGCTCCCCACTTGTGTATTTACAGCTAGTGAAAAGCTATCCTGGATTTATGTAACTGCGGCTCGCACACACACATCACTCAGTTCTGCTGCAGGAGCCGTTTATGCAGTCGTAGGTCGCATCTACGCCCGAGGTAGAACAACTCAATCAATTCAAAGGGTATGTTCGGATTTTTTATTTTTTTTCCCCCTGATCTATTTTAGGACCGTGCCCATGCTGTCTTATTCCTTACTCGCTGGGAAGTGAAATCATCATAGTACAACGGAAATATGAAAGAAGAAGTCACAAAAACAAAACGAAACACAAGTGCAGCTCAAACAAGCCGGATAAAGTGGCTATCTTCCAAATTCGCAGTCTTTTTGACCAGCTGTGCTCAGCGGTGTAGAGTTAAACGTTTCTCTGCCCACTTTGCCTCAGCAGCACCTCTATTAGCTTCTCCTGGCCTGCAGCTCAGAAACCTGCTTGGCACACTTGGCTAATCTGCGACATGCAATGCTGTTAGTGTGTGAGTGGAAACTTTACATCAGGCAGACTGCAGCCTGTGTTATTTGATACTTGTGTACGGTGTGTGTTGGCGCAGGCTTACACACTCGGCTTTGGAAATACATGGAGGGAAAGGGGTGAATTTCTGTTTCGGAGGCCTTCAGCTCAGTCAGATATGCAAAATTGGTTCATCTCTCTCTCTTTCTTTTGCAGTGTTTTGGTTCATAACAGAAATTGTTCTCAGATGTATTTGGTTTTCTTCCTCTCTGAGTTGGAGGATACATACGGTGCCCATGTAAATAAACCCTTTACCTAAAGTGGAGGTGTGGGATTCAACTGTGTGTGGTCTGCGTGGAAAACATCTTAGCCACTCACAAAAAGCACAAAAAGCTTCCTGGAAATGAGACAGATCGAGGTTGATCGGCACGCTCTTAATTCCACAGCGGTTTAACAAAATCTTTCTATTTCTCCTCATTCAAAGTACTGACTGCTTAATAAGTGTTGCCAGAAGTACTTCTAAGATCTTTTTAAGGCGGGGGCCGATGGGGGCACTCTGTCACCATCAGCTTTCTTTTGCAGATGCAGTTCTCGCTCTCTCCCTCACATACTCGTCAGACTTCCTGCTCTGCAACTTTCCAGGTTTCTAGAAGTTTTTAACAGCCACTCAACGACCCCATCGCTATGGCAAACCATCCAAAGGACCAGTCGTCATCTGGTGATGCACGACTGAGCGGGCCAACCGGAGCTCCGTGAACGGCTGCCTTAATGGCTCTTTAATCTGCCAGTGGCTGTTGACTGCCATCAGTTTGCGCGAGGCCTGCGCGGTCTGCTAAGTAAATGTCAGGGATTATGAATCCAGCCCATAAACGGTCCGAACTGCTCTTGTTCCTAATGCACCCTGGAAAGATTATACTCCCTCAGACATTAAACTACATTTGACACTTACTTTCCTTCTGTATCACCGGAGTAGTTTTTTAGAATTTTTATATGGCTTCAGTATGTTGAATCGTAGGCCTCTTTGTCCCATTATGAGGCAAAGATGTTCAAGAGGATAAGAAGGCCCATAAAATCAAGCTGCGGGCTGGTCATCCTCAAACAGAACGCGGCCCTCCTGTAATTGGGATAACTTTAGGAGTAAACGTAGTGATTCAGCTCCGCACCCTACAGGAAATTCCTCTGAGCAGCGACCAGGAGCAAATTCTCAGGCAGCGGTCCAGAATGCACGGGCAGGTGGCAGATGTGTGACTCATGGATTTCAGCGCGGCTCTCTCTCATATCTACAGCGCGACAGAGAAGTGGAGACGTTGACCCTTTTAGGATATTATCTCAGCAAATTAGATTTTCGGCTTGACCTTTCCCCTGGATCTTTAATCTGGCGACAGTCTGTCTCTTTTCCAGTCCAGACGAGAGGCCGTTTTGTCGTCACGTCTCGTCTGTGCTTTTGCAGGAGATGCCTCACTTTTGTACAGTTCGGCTTTTCATTTCATTTTAATTACGCTTCGCCACGAGCAAACCCATAAAAGACTGTAAAGCTCTGCAGTCATTTAGATAACAAATGTGGAGAAAGGATGAGGAATGGGTGGAGTCAGGCCATCATGGAGGATATCTGGCTTTTTCTGTAGCTTTGGCCGAAACAGCAGGAGCACACACACATACACGTGGGAAAAATAGACTTAAGGAGGAAAAGGGAGGTGCAGATGATGGATTAGGGATGTATCCGTCCAGTCCATTTCCTCCTCTACGCATCGTCCCTCTCAACCCCACCCTAGCTTTTTCATTCAGAGGGAGAGAATGTGCAGCTTTCTGTTAATACCTCGGGTCTCCTCTTCACCACCTCCTCCTGGGGCAGAGATGGAGCCGGCGATCCCGCCCCAAACTTCCTCACGGGAAGGAAGCCGACCCTCTCAACCTAGTGACAGGTTAAATCCCTGAGGGGGGTGGATGGGGGTGTCAGCCCATACTGTGTGATTGACAGAAGGAAATGCAGAGAAAAAGGAGGAAGCAGAAAGGAGTTGTGCGTCTGTTTAACAGGCAGGATGTGTGATGTCGAAGGGGTGTTGTGGAGCTGTGGCATGTCAGGGCGATGCGACCTTACGGTCTGTGGAAACGCTTTGTCTGTTACTACGGACAAGTCTTGTTAAGAGCAGGTCAGTCTTTTCCTGGCATGACAGACCTAAAAAATCTCTCCCAAACAAAACACTTCAAACTAAGAGTGCCTCATATTTCCTGTCAGAAATACTTACGCCGCTCCGCTGTGGTCAATACAAAAAGCTCTGCAATTTAATGTTTCCTTAAGGAGCCCTTTATATCGAACGCACATCACCAAGTGCCCACCACCATCACCAAGGTCCATTATAATAATCACAGCCAGCACTACCATTAATACTAGACCCCAACCCCCATCCGAGGCTACACTGTACACCGTGTTACCCTACTCCTCTTTGGATTCAGTCCAAACAAAGAAACTGTCAGCAGTTTTAATCCGACACGTTGTCGACTGCATTAAAACGCAGGCACGGGACGTTTGATGAAACGTCACCGGTTTTGGTTTCCAATCGGCCGAGCTACATGGAGAAATATCTCATTGGTTATTGATAATAGTAGTGATAAATTATAACTTAACCTCTGATGTAACATAAATAACCTATTTATGAACCTTCTGCACTTTTTCATTGGTTATAATTGCCAGCAACTTTTTATTAAGCACGGCCAATGACTTTAAATAAAAAATAATTAAATCAATTGGTTTGTAGTTCTCATTGCAGGGTAATTTTGGAAAGCCTGATATTAGAAGAGCCGAGAGCTCCCTGAAGGAATGTGAAATGACAAGAAAAATCTGCAATGTAGGCCAGTCCCAAAGAGCCTTAGAAACAAGTAAAAGAGCCTAATTTATTCTTCAAGCTACTGGGAGCACGAGGAGAGAGGCTTAAACCAGAGTAATTTTATGTTTAACTTTAAAGATCTGGATACACAATTTTAGTCTATACTAGGAGTTAATTACGGGTGAAACGACATCAATATCATCAGTGTCTGCATTTTTTTCTGCAACCTCTCTCTCCCTTCTGTGGCACTGCTTTGGTATTACTTCAAGTAATGAGGTGAATAGTAAAAATGTCATTGTTGACGCTAGACTGGCTCGGTTTCCTTTTGGTTTCAGCGTGCCCAGAACTTGACACTCGAAAGAACCAGAGCTGCACTCAAACCTTACACAAGGGGGCTGTTTCTGAACTTCTGTTTTTCCAGAGTGCTCCGCTGAAAGCCCTTAATGTGCAGCTGTTATCCCCTCACTTCAATGTGCTTCCCTCAGCTGAAAATGTCTGAGTAGAAAAAAGAAAAACAAAACAAAACCAAAAAAAAAAAAAAAAAAAAACCACCTGCCACACTCATTAATTGTAATTTATGAGTACCACCTTTTAGACCTTCACTGGATGGAAGCGTTCAACAGCTTTGCTGATTGAGGTTATAAACTGAATAGTTTCAATATCAAATTTTCTGATTGAAATACCTTTTGCCAAGCAGATAATACCAACGTCTGTGTTTTCTCCTTCACGGTCACGAGCTGCTGTTTGGATGTCCATCACATTAAGTTCAATCACATCTCTGTGTAAACTGCTTTAATTAGGCCCCCTTTTCAGTTTGTTTGACCACACTCTCATTTGAAAAAGATTAATTGACTGGCTCAGCTCGACTAAACTAAATATTTACGTTTTTGAGGTGCATGTGGTCAGCTTCAGACCCCTCGAAGATGGCACAAACTCAGACCTGCTGTGTTTTTTCTGAGCCCACATGGCCATCACGCACTTCGCATGGCAACTTCCTATCCGGCTCATATATAGAATCACTTTTAAAAAATCCTCAGGGAATCACATCCATTCAGTCCAGCCCGTTATTCTACAGTTTCCATTCACTTCTTGCTTGTTAACACAATTTCTGTCTCATTACAGGACAAAATGGTGGATTACAAGGAAGATGTGCTCGCTCAGACTAAACAGGGGAAGAAATGATTGCTTGAAGGTCTTCGGTGTTTGTTGAACGGCGTGTTTATGTGATGCGGCATGAAAGGACTCAGCACCACAGGTTCTTATCAAGAATTGCACCAGAAATGCAGTATAATTTTGACCCAGAATAGCAACGCAGTAAGATCTAAATTCAGCCTTTCCCAAGTAGACCTATCTGTTGAGAAGGGACCATCTAAAATCACTCACTTATTCATGCTCATCATTAAAATTAAAAACATGCTCGTAATTATTGTGCAGCTTTTGTGCAAATCAGTACAAGAAAACTCAATGTAGTGATTTCATGCATAGCTAAATTGTGAAAATGTGGTGATGCATAAAGATTATGTCATAAAATTACTAAATATTTGGCATTTGAAGTATTTTCACAGCTGCAGTGTCTATCATCCCATCTAATAAATAGATTTTACATGTAAAACACATGTATAGATTTGTTTCTATACAGTATATATGAATTTTCAAAGTGGAATAAAATATTCTACATTATCGATGCATTAGCACTTAAGATGAGGCGACGTGTGTTACAGAAAAATGACCTTCATTCAGCTGTTCATCCTCTTCAGAAGAACCTCTTAACTCACATTGGAGCAATTATTGAATCTAAATGGCTGAGATTTATCAAGAGGCACAGGGAGGGAAAGAGAAAGCCTTGGATTTAGTTGTCAAGCGAGATGCTCAGATGAGCTCACCGTTCAAGGGCGCCAACAAAAATAAAAAATGGAGACACAGAGAAGTCACCATTTGGTTCTGAGATGTCTCCTCTGCATTGTGAGAACATGAATACTTTTGGAAGAGCTTCCCGGGTCACTTAGGGTCACCGCAACACTGAGGGATTTTCAGAAAACTTAAATGACCCAATTTGTTTTTCTCAGTGATGCAGAGCTGCAGAAAAATGGATAAATGGAAAATGCACTAATCGTTTGTGCAATGTTGTGCCTTTCAACAGATGAAGGAAGACTCATCAGTGACTGGAAAAAAGAAAAAGCAACCTATCCAAAAAAATAAAAAATAAAAACAACAATCAACGGCTCCATCTTGTGGTAAGTAAAATATATTGTGAATACAATGGAATAAAAAAAGTTTTAATAGTTCCTCCCAACAGTTTAAAAAGCAAACTCAAGATTCTTTTTAGTTTAGCTTTTAGGCAAATGTCATTTTATTCAGTTTCTGTATTTATATTCACATTTACTTATTTGTTTATTTACTAACTTGTTCACTTACCTAAATATTTTAGTCAAATGAAGTAAAATAAGGCTTTATTGATACAATGATTGAAAATCACAGGGTTCAAAAAGGGTGGGAGTTACAGCCAGGCTTTTGAAAGCTGGTCCACAGAAAACAAGTTGTAATCAATGTTCTTACTGAAACCACATTTACAGTTGAAGAAAATCACATCTTTTATTCAGATGTCAGTATATACTGATCTCTTTTTTTTTTACTGACTAGTCTGCATTTAAAGGGTCATTAGTCTCCCCGTTAAATGATTGAATCTTTATAGTATACCAGCAGGACGTAGATTTCTAATTGTGAGTTTGTTTATGTAGTGCTATTCATACACAAAGGAAAATTCACTGAGCTTGACATAAAAAAGGCTAAATGATCCCGTTAAAACATAATTAAAAACAGATGAATAAAACCATAATCACAAAATCATAATATATATAATCACGTAGAATAACTACATTTAAATTATTAAAATAATATGCAGTGCAGTTTTTAATGGATAAGAGAAAAGAAATGTTTTACACCTGGATTTAAAAGTGTTTTAAAAGTGCATTTGATGCATATTTAACCTCCAGTTTGTTCCACTTGTTTGCAGCATAACAGCCAAATGCAACTTCTCCATGTTTATTCGGGACTCTTCATAATCCACCCAGAAAACGGTAAGTCTGAATCTTCTTAAAACTCTAAAGAGTCTACAAATAGCAATCCCGAGTAGTTTCTGAAATAGCACACACAGCTGCATAATTGCACGACGCTGTAGCTGCTGGTAAATTCAGATGTTCAGCAGATAGATGAGACATCATACTGTACATCAAACAAGAGGAAAAGCAGGGTAAATATTTACTGCAGAGCACATGGATATAAATTTTTCAGTAGGATATTTCATCTGGCTGGAAAGAAGCGCAGCCTGCTCCCATGCGGTCGCTCCAGTGAGTCACCGCTCTGATCCAGCTATTTGTCCTCCTCCACACTGAAACAAAGGAAACACATCACTGAAGGCTGCGACTTAGAAATCCTCTTAGCTGCCCATGAAAACACATTTCATGAGGTTTTTTTTTTTTTTTTTTTTTGGCATATTGTGTAAATGAAAAGCGATAGTCCAGCCATAGGATTTTCATAATTGGCCATTAGGGAAACCTTTTGTGGCAAAGATATAAACAAGGAAAGAAAACAACATATTTTTGATTTATTAAACAAAGAGAATGAATATCTCTGGAGAGAAATTTGGCATTTATATCAGCCATGTATGCATTAATTAAGCTGGACTGGATTCAGAGTCTAAATAACAACTATAAAATCTTTTTTTTTTTTTTTTTTACAAACCTGGATTTATTTGTGCCACACATTTTGTGTTTCCTCCATTTTAAAGCAAAGCAAATTAATTATTTACTTCATCTCAAGAGTGAAAAAGTGTTGAAAATATAGAAATTTTCTAGTCTGCTGTTCGAAAACATATCCAGGAGTTTCACCTGCATTTCTATGAAAGTGTCAGAAGGGAGCAGTAGTGGCACAGCGATAAATAATTCAATCAACAAGTGTTTTCTTTTTTGTTGTCTAGGGCTCCAGAATTTAATCCCACTGCTCTGTAGATGTTGTGTCGGACAGCTTTAGGGTGAGGAAGATGAGAACAAGTTATCCTTTTTGAGTCAGACTGCACAGATTCTGCTAAACCGTCGCTGTAAAGGCAGCTCAGCTCACAGGCTGCTGTACAGCAGCGGCAGTAAAGTCCTTAATGCCAGGAGTTGAATGTAAATCTAAATTTCCTCACCAACAACTTAAGCTGCTTGTACTTGGCGCGACTCCATTTTATTCTGTTTTATACTTCTACTTGTTTTAAAAGAGAAGAGAAATATTCTACTTTTTATACCCTTTGATGACTAGTTACTTCAAATATTGACATGATTGATACAAAATATCATCATCTAAACTATTATGGTGAATAATTTTAATAGAAAGCAAATGAGGATCATATAAATTAGATAAATTGTTTGTTTACTTTTACTTTAAAGTTAAATAAATATAAAAGTACCACAACGAAGAAAAGCATTTATTGAAGGCCACGTTGTGATATTATAATAAATCATAGCAGCGGATAGTAAGTTTACACAAGCTGCATATTAATGTTGTTGGTCGAGGTAATTGGGGCGACGTTGTGTAAGTGTTACGTAATGCCCGCAGCATTGTGACAGTTGTTTGGTATGAAAAATCTTCATCTTAGTGACAAACGAACTGAATAACTTGCGTCTGCGTAAAAGCAAAACTCTTCAACAATGAGCCCAAACTGACAACACAACAGCTTCCACGTGGCAATAACAGGGATGATTATCACGCATCCAGATGGCCATAAACAGCAGATATTGGATGTTTGCTTAGGGAGAAGGAAAACTGTGATGTATTTCAACTGTACAGTTAATTTACTTTTCTCTCTCTTCGTCGTTAATGCATCATTTAACCAACGTTTCCTCCGAGACACACAACGAACTGGATTATGTCAAAAAGTCTGCATGTAGTATCTAATTCCTGCAGGCCCACGGCCTGTCATGGAGCCTGTAATGTACAAACAAGTCATGCCGGAGGTTTCTTTTCTTTTTTATCTTTTGAGAGTCTTTATATTTTTTCAGCCAAGTACTGATGCAAATTAAAATTACCGTCAGTGCCGGAGGGCTTTAATGAGCCAACAAGACTCGTCCTGCGTGTGATATAAAATCTGTTAAAGAAGGTTTTCTCTTTCATTTCAGAGTTATTTCTGTAAAGGAATCTAAAGTCGGTGTGGCCGAAATGCTTTCAGCTCGTTACAAATAATAACTATTGGTCCATGTCATGGTAACGTGTTCTGCTTATTTTAAAAGTATGTTGTGAGTTGGAAAATGAGGAGACAGACCGATAGAAATAAGACATTTAAACGATTAAAAACAAAATACTGGACACGTAGTTCAAGATTACCAGCTTTCTCTTTTATTGAAAAATATAGCTGTTATTTCAAAGAGAGGAAAGTGAGAAAAGTAAATATATTAATATACTGTAAAACCAGAATACGGAAGGAAGAGAAAACGGTACATACTTGGCATAACACTACAGCCATTTAATAGAAAAAGAGAAAAAACATTCTACAGCTGAACTTTGAGCCAGTTGTGGGTTGTTGTGTTTTTGTTTTTTTCTTTCGCTTTCCTTATCTTTTTTTTGCCACTCAACAGACCGCAGCTGTCGGGGCCTGGAAAACTTTTAAGCAGACCTGGGGCAGAGAAGTATTTGCAAATTCCTTTCTATGGTTTCTTCTGTCCTACTTTGCAGTTTCCCACAGCCGAACCCGGCGAAAAAAAGCCTGAGAGTTAAGACAATCACAAGAAAGTACGTCAGAGTCACTCAGGGTTGTTTTCTGTAATTCTCGAATTTAACTCTTTCAAATTCCATCTCCGCCAACCTGGCAACACCCCCCCCCCACACACATCCGGATGCAGAAGGTTTAACTTACAAAAACAAATGTGCTGTTCAGTGTTACAACCACTAACACTGCTCCGGTTCCCACACTCGTCGCATGTAGTCGCACTGCCGATAACAAGGATTGCGTAGTGTAATCATCAATGGCACAATTCATATTTACATTCGCCGATTGGAAAGATGGCAGATAAGGAGTCTTGTTCTTCTTTCTTCTAAAGTGTCCATTGCTCGGTGAAGGATTGCAGCTGCCCAAACACTCCACAAACCACAGCTGGACCCCCGCACCCCGACAAAGAAAAATGTCAAAAAACTAAATACAAAACACCTTAAATTTGGCCCATTTGCCTCGAAATGCGGAAGCGATCTGACTCAAATCATCATGAATTTTCTACACCGATATTTCTTTTAAACAAAATCCTGCTAACATTACCTGATAATAAGGTTAAAATAAAAAAAACATACTTGGCAATTTTCTTCAAAAGATTCAGAGTTTCTTGCAACCTGTGCATGTCGACATGGTTCCAAAGAAGAAAAAAAATTTAAAATCATCACAACAACCCGAGGCAGAACGGCACAGCCTCCTGATTCCATGTACACACCCCCGTGCGTTCTGTGCCACAACAGGAAATCCAAAGCTCCCATTTGTCAAATGTGGCACTTAGCGCTCTAACACAAAATAATAATACTAATTAAAAAAAATAACAAAAAAAAAAAAAAGATGGGTCAGACATTAATCACGGGCGCCGCAAAGCAAAGCACGCGTTTTTCTGCCTAATTTATAACTGGAAGTAACCTGGAGGGAGACTGTTCAGAGCCTGCATTGTAAAAATCAAGTAAACACACGCAAACACACACACACACACAAAAAAAAGGCTGCGCACCTGTCTGTTCTTGACCTTGCTGCTTTTGGAGCGCTTCCAGCTGGTGGGGAGCCAAAACTCCAACACATTTAATGAGTAGACTGGGAGAGGGCAGACGATTGGTTGATTTAATCATCTGTTCCTACAGTGTGATTCTAGTTGTTGCGGGGACCAGTTCAGGAAATATCTTCTCTCACTCTCACTGCCTTGAGACGTACCCGGTGCCCATCTATCAAGTAGCTGCAGTCTAATAACACTTTGTTCGCGCTGTTCCGTCCTGTCTCTGCCCTTTCAAGAGACACGCCTGGACACATGTCTG
This sequence comes from Echeneis naucrates, assembly GCF_900963305.1. Lineage (NCBI taxonomy): Eukaryota > Metazoa > Chordata > Actinopteri > Carangiformes > Echeneidae > Echeneis > Echeneis naucrates. Next base: position 3,539,191 of record NC_042529.1, on the reverse strand, counting down.
CAGAGTGGAAGATGTGCTCAACCATTAATTATAACATCTTTTTTTTTTTCTTTCCTGCAGCAGAAACTCCTCTTTGAACTTTTCTCCCATCTCTCTGCTGACCTGCCAATCCTGCCAACCTCAGTGATCACATGGAACGACAACAAGGACAATTCTGACAGTTCACTTCTGTCTTTCTTTCTTTTTTTCTCCAAATAATAAAAAAACAACAAAACAAAACACTAACAGCAAGCGATTTTGTAAAAACACGAGCTATCACCAACTAATAAAGCCTTAGCATGGCAGCGATGGCGTCCACTTTAGTTTAACAGTTAAGTGCTACTCAGCCAACGTCTATTCAAACAAGCTGGCTGCTTGTGTGGTACCGTTACATTTATGTAAGAAATGAAACTTGTCAGAAAAACACAACTCTTAAGACCTAGCAGTGCACAATGGGAACAGTCCATCCCTCCTGAAAACGGATGAATAAATAACATATCTGTAAGTAAACTGAAAGGACCGCCAGAGAGCGAAAGAGCCGCATGATAAAGTACCCAACTCAAATACAACAGACTACTGTGGACCAACTTCCAGAAACTATATGTACATAAAACATAGTGAGGAGAAAAAAAAAAAAAAAACACAAACAAATGGCAGCCCCTCCCACTGAAGTCAGATGTGGATTGTTATCTATTTAGTGTCTACACCAGCACAATATTATTGGCAAACAAAGCTTCACGATCACTCCCACACTGACGAAGCCACCCTGGTTTCACGTCTTTTGTACTACACCTCCACACTCATGCGCCGCCGCTCGCCACACTCCAATTGTGATATTTCACGTGATTGACAGTTCCTCTCACAGCAGCCCATGTTTGCTTTTGTTCCTTTTTTTTTTTTAACATTTTCCCCAATGATTTCATAAAATTCAGTTTCATGTTAGGGGAAAAAAAAAATGCAGCAATAAACAAAACCAGACATTTAAAGAGTGCAACCTTGTGAACCATCTGTCTGCACTCTTGCATACTCAGCACATATGTCCTTGCTACAGCACAGTGAAAAAGGCTTAATTGGTTTTACATTATGTTGAAGTGTGCAGAGATAGATTGATCTACGAGAAGCTTAAAGCAGATGTGGCCCTGCCTCTAAAACCTTCCCCTGTTTTCCCCAACTTCTGACAGCCCGCTCTTCAGTGTCCTCGGAAAAGACCCTTTGGCCCCACGGCTTTGTCTAGACTCGAATCTCGTCGTCGTCCTCCTCATCCATGAAGGTGAAATCTCTGTCATCCTCCCCGCGTGGCGAGCTGTACTTTGCACTGTCTGTGTCGCCGTCGTGGAGATGGTACTCTGCTTTTTCTTCGGCGACTGAGCCAGAGCTGGAAACGGAGCAGCTATCCAGGTTGTTGTGGTGGTGGTGGTTGTTCCGGGTGTGGAGGTCCGGGGTGTAGGGATCCACCGTGGGCTTCTGCTGGTACATGCTCCGAGGTGGCCTCGCAGGGGCCAGCTCCTCTGCGTTGTCGTCATCGATGTGGGGAATGATGGAGGGCGACGCGCGGCCCTCGCTGTTCTTGCCTTCCTCGTACCCGAGATCATCCTCCTCCCAGGCTTTCTTTTCCATCACGCTCAAAATATCCCCGAGCATAGAGGGTCCCAGGTCAATGTGGAAGGACATCATGGACTCTGCATGCTTCATCCCGCCTCCCTTAGGCATAGATGGAGGCAAATCTGTGAGTTCGCCAAAGTTGTGTTCATCAAACTCTGCATCAAGCGTGGCCATTGCCGCCGCCCCGTTTATCGGCTTGTTTTCGATCTCTGTCAGCGTCTTCATGGGGCTGGAGGAAGCGCTTTTTGGCAGCTGGTTGCTCCTGTTGGTCTCCTCATCGTTTAGGTAGGGGAGCGATATGGCATTTTTCACAAAGTTGGATGAGCCGCCAGAAGGTGCCGTCATGTTGTATTCGTACTTGTCCGTCCGGTTTACTGACTGAGAGCGCTTGCTGCTCCGGAAGGTGCGAGACAGCAGCCCCGGTTTGGAGCCCGGGGATCCCTGCTTCGAGTCTGGCTCCCTGGGAGGTTCCCCCGAACGGGTGCTAAGGAATGAGGTGTCCCCAAAGGCGTCGCCTCCTCTGCCCACGTGCATGGTGTGGCGGAAGTCCCCCAATGGAGCGCTGATCATCTCCGCAGTCAGGTCGGCCCGGGACCGCCGCTTTGATTGGTTGGAAAGCTGCTTGAGGATGGGCATGATGGCAGGGTCTGCTATTTAAAATCCACAGATAGGAAACAAAAACTATATCCTGTAGGCGTTCCTGGAACGCTCCTTCCAGAGTTCTTTGGCTTTCGTAACGAGATGTTGTCAAAGCAAGTACAATTCCAGGTGTTCAATGTGAGCAGCCATTCTGGTCGTGCAGTTCAGGTTTCATCTTACACTTGGATCAATCTGTGAAGAAGAAGAAAATAGCATTAGTGCCACATCAGTGCTTATATAAATCAGAACCAGACACGAGCCATCTCAGACAATGTGAAACGGAGCAATAAATAACAGCAGACACTATTATATTCCAGAAAATGTAACATACTCCTCTGTAAGCAGCAATGTCTCTTCATTTCTCCCTATCACATTACTTCCTCAGCCATGAGCCATCAGCATGTGTATTGAAGATTTTCTTCCTCGTGCTTCAAAATAAAACCCCACTTGAGTGGTTCTAAACTAGAAAAAGCTTTATACAATATGTAGAAGTCTGTGAGGGTGTTGTGTAACAGTGAAGAAAGGCTTACTGGAATAAAGTTCACAGCAGCTACACCTGACTTTGAACCAGTAATGAAATCCCCAGTAAAGCTTCCCATTCAAATGTTTTGGTGCAGCTCTTCTGAGACGTTTTCAAGTTCTTTGCCAAAAAAAAAAAAAAAAAAAAAAATGAATTACATTTTTCAAGTGGCTGCAGTGTCTGCTAACACTGCTGTGCTTCAGTTCCTATTTAGGCCCCCGACTGTTACATAACCACCAAGACACAGGATACTGGGAGCTGGAGCACACTCAGCGTGCAGGAAAAAGGAAAAAGAAGAATGAAGTGGAGCAGCATTTCTCCAGTATCGATTGAATTACAGCACAGCTCAGAAAAGTCCTGATCTGCTGCATTCTGTTCTGAAGCTCCTGCCATCACTCCCTTTTTGTGTTTTTATCTTTGCTTTAGGCCTTCATCTGGTCGGCCTTGATTTTGAGACATTTTAGCAGCGCTAACAGAATATTTGGTTCTCTTTATCACTGATTGTGTTTATTCATCTGTCTCGGGTTTTCACTGAGCACACATCAAGTGGTGACAGCCTTCAGGTTCACCGATAGCTGAGTGAGAAATCCCTGAATTTGTCAAACACAAAGAGGGCTGCTCCTGATTTCACCCAGGGTCAATTCACTCCTGATTATCGGGGAATTTCAACATTTAGGCCGAACCAGCAACTCGAGCTTTGAAACGTGATCACAAAAAACATCAACAGAGTCAAATGTTCAAACGCCCACTTGCATGCGTGCTCCATTCCACCAACTCTGTGTGTTACTGACATTAACAAGGGTTGCAGTTGTTTTAGCCAGACAGCAATCCCATCATTCTCGGCGTTGTCAAACGGGAGCTGTTAAAAGCCCACGCTCTGAGCCTGAATGCGCAAACCCCCCTCCCTCCCTCATGAATGAATGGAGACTTCACTCAACAATATTCCAGAGCAACGTCATCCATGAAAACATTTGCATCTGACAAGAACCCATTCAAAAGGGAAAGCCAACTGCACTGAGCACTAGAGCGAACAGAGGGGGTGTTTTGATCGATGGAAATACAAAAAAAGCAGAACAAAGAAGAGCCAGTTAGTTTTTTTGTTCTTTTGAAAAAAAAAAAAACAAAACACAGATCATCGCCAAAAAGGACTAAACTCTATAAGATTATATCCTTCATACAGAACAACTTCATTCAAGATTCCTTCTGCGGTTCTGGTGGCGCGAACGGACGAGATGTACCGTTGTGTCCCGCCTCACAAAGAGCAAACACATAGTTCTATTGTGAATGTCACTTGAGTTCAAGTTCACACCTTCATACCAGACAGCTGGAATGGACTTACTCTTACGAAAGGTATTTTAACAGCAATCGGAGGTCAAATTACAAGATTAACACTTAAAGCAAACAAACCATCGTGGTTAGACTGATGCACTGAGGTCTATCCTTTGCTAAGGTCTTTATCACTTTATGCCCTGCACTTGAGCCAGTTAGTCCCAAATGTATGCCTGACCACTAGAGACAAGTCACCATGACACATGTTCCCCCTGCTGCTGGCAGTTTTGTATTTCTCTATGGCAACATCAGAGCAGAGCGGCGGCTACCAAGCAGAGCTTCCTGTCTCTGTAAGCCAGCCGGAGACACACGAGAAAAGATTTTATCCCCTACATGGAGAGATCAGCCCATTCAGATGGATTAACCCTTCCCAGTGGTCACATGCAGGGCAATAAGACAATTGCTGCAGCGCTCCGTAGCTGAAGGGGAATGCTTCTGATGTGACACGCCGGTGGAAGACATTCAACCTCATCAGCGGATGCTCAAATATCAAAAAAAAAAAAACCCTCACAACTTAAGTCATTCAAGGAAATGGCCCATTTTATTTGCTGGAGGGAGGTGGGGGGGGGGGCGCTTGGTGTTTGATGAGGGCAGCCCCACCCTCCCTTCAGGATCATCAAGACTACATTATAATGGGCATGACAAAAGATGAAGTACGACCTGCAGGCAGTCCTGTCATATCCATTTCACTTCTAGTCTTTCAGTAGTTAAAAAAAAAAAAACAAAAAAGGTATAAATCATGAAAAACATGATTTCAAATTTCAGATTTGTCAGGGCTTTAATGTTCTGTATATAAAAAGGGAACTTCATAATGTGCTTCTAAATTAAGAAAAAGACTTGATACCTATCTTTCTTATTTGTTTTGGAACTTTTATGAATTTCTCAGAATCAATGCCAGTATGCCAGGATTAAAGTATTGTTACTACCCGCTTCCGTTGTTTATACCTGTAAAATACAAGGTCTGATCATGATAATAGAAACACAAAAAACTAATGGTGATTGCATCGTGATTGCAAAAAAGAACTCTCTTCTTTTGTCTTGGAAAATAAAGCTCCAAGGTTTAGTCATACATCGATTCGGTATTACAGCTGTGCAAATCAGACTTCGGTGTCACTTTTCTTTCTAATAGTTTGTATACTTGTAATGTTCAACAAGTTCAGGGTAAACAAGTTCATGTGTGCTCTTTTTTTACAGCGACATGGGTCGTTCTTTACATCACAACCCCCCACCCAACAGCCAAACAGTCGCCGACTGGACAAGTCGCCGCAGTATCACAGGGCCCCCTTTCATTTTATCGTTGATTAACAAAGCTTCTATTTCTTTAATGAATCAATGGAGGTGACTGTTCTCATGTTTTTCTACCCATTTACGGTGTGGGGAATGAAGTGAGGTCAGATTAGAGCAGACATTCTGATTTGCTGGTGCTTTCGAGCAATGACAAGCATTTCTTTACTGTTGAAGGTTGCTAAAAGGTTTATTTCAATGAAATTTTCTGTATCGATACAATAGATAGTTGACCTTTCTGTTCCTAGGAATAAGAATAAATGCATCAATTGAAGCGATGAATCGTCCCACCCCTAGTGTCTAGACAGGCAGAAAAAACATTGCCTCTGTCTTAGATTATACATTGATCTGAACGTGGTGACCGGGGTTTCCAGTCTAGCCTGTGTGGCCAAAAGTCTGCACACACTCTCAGTCCAGCTGGAGGCCAAATTCCAACTCAGGCTCCCCCGATTGAATGGTTCAAACAGGTCACACAGCAATTACACATCTACTGATAAAGACGCAAACACACATTACATTACAGCCAAATATGTTTGTGTTGGAGCGTTAAATATGGGATGAGAGAGGTAATAAGTATCAGTCACTGAGCCGGCTGGTGACGAAGCCTTTATGTAACCGAGCGCTCAAAGTGCCACATGACTGCAGCTTAAACTGAGACTAGTGGCGACAGGGCCATGAATGATTAAAAGCATCTTATATCGCTGGAAGAATGATGCGTGCAGGATGACATAACGGCCGCCATGCTCATCAGAGTTCAACCCTGCTTATAATCCCGTGGATCTCAGGCACCAGTGCACTCCCCAGCTGCCCTGTTTCTCCTTTCCCTCATTCAACAAGGTGGGGAAGAGGCTTTGGGTTGCTCGTCCAATCATGGATTGCTGCTGTTAAGCGAAGCCACCACGCAAAGATTTCTGGGTTTATTTTTGCCTGCATTTTAATTTTTAAACGCGAGAGGGGGAAAGTTTCTATCATTTATTCACAAGCCGGAAGCAACTACTCAAATGTTACAAGGGCTATTACATAACAGATATGAAATCCTGGGTAACGCCTGGAGCCAATCCCAGCCAACGGGGGTACATCCTCGCCAGTCCATCATAGGGCCTACTACCAGTATGATTCCAATGAAACTTTTAAAAGTATCAAAAAGTGGTAGTTATTTGACTTGGCTTTGTGGGAGGTACTTATCTGTAATCATCGTATTATCTGCAGCATTTAAGCAACTGATGAACTATTGTATTAGTATGTTGTTTGAGAGAAGGAGGGAGGAGTAATCATACCTGTACGTTGGAATATGGTAGCATGACAATTGGAAAATTGGAAAGTTAATGGCCAGGATAAATTACCAAAATAGTATCAAATGACTAAGACCATTATGTTGTACACACCCCACTTGTGTTTATGTGTCTATTACTTCAAACCTTTTGTTGACAATGATGCGTCACCTCACTTGTTCAACAAAATGTGACTTAAATATAACTTAGTGACTTAAATATAACAATGAGTGGGCTTTAAAACTCTACCAGTCCACATTTTCTCATTGAAAAGATAATGTTCAACAGATACTGTGCTGGGTGAACAATAAGAAAAGTCCTGCTTTGTTTAACCTTGAACTCGCCACAATCTCCTCTATTGTTCAACCCCATTGTCAGCAACATTGATATGCAAATGTAGCTACGAGTTACCCAGCAGCATATATGACATTGCTAATCAATTAATCAGTGGGGGCTGCAAAAGAATGGAGAAGTTCTAAACCTTGACAAAAAAAGGTCGGTAAATTTCATTTGGCCCAGCTTTGTGGGGCCCAATCTGGTGATTCCCACGGGGGGAAAGAAGCGGGCGGCGGTGACAAAAGCACTGAAATAATAACGTTTCACTGCCATCACAAAAATCTTCGTAAGGGTGCCAAAAAAAAAAAAAAGCAACATCACATTCAGGTTCTTTGCTAGCTTGTAAGTTACATTTATGGCTGAAATAAATGAGTAATGTTCCACATGTGAAGGAATTATAGGAGCTCATCAAATATGCATGAATCTGGTGGTGTGAGCTCATTAGCAGAGCCCCCACATTGCTTTGCTGTGCTCCAAGCACCTCAAAAATTCCCTCCAGTCCAGCATCTGCCAACTGTCCTCTTTCTCCCGAAGATAATAGATGAAGGAGTATGCTGTTTATTTAGCTCTAAACTCACCAAGCACACCTCTAAGTTCTACAGGTGAATCAGAGGGAGGTCTGATGGGGAAACAAAAGAATCTGATGAGAGAATATGACCACGCATGAAACTATCTAGAAGATTGTTTCCTGCTAGAGAGGGAACCAGTTCATCCTGTTCAGCTCCAGATCCGGTAACACACCTCAAGGCTAAAACATGACAAATTGCAGAAGTATCTTGTGGAGGAGGCCTCACCGCAGCCTGCGTGTCGAGGAACATGCCTGCTGCATTTCACACAGCTGTAACTGATTGTCATTCTCCAGTGAACACATTCTGCTCTCACTTATGCAATGCTAACAAAACATGGAGGAAACGGTCTGTACTGACTGCCAAGGTCGGAACTGAGCCACAAGCCCAAATGAAGATGAAAAATATCCTCAGGGCAAAACAACTCATTAGAACCACTGACCGTATCTGAAATGTTCTGAACCAGCTGCAGCTGCATTGAGTGTCATCACCGTTAAGACAACTACTGTTTTCCTAATGAATTCATCACCTAAGCTATTCAAAAAAAGTTATCTTGTATTGGTGTTCTTGGACCAGATTAAATAGATCTTTCTTCTGCCCTTGCAACACTCAAAGAAGTAGGAAGCAGAAAGATGAACATTCATTTTTGACTTTCTTCTGCACAATATATAATTATTAATCAATTAACAATACATCAAGTTCCTCTGAGAAAGTCTTAACAGTTGGAAACTCCAGATGAGGCTTTTTTTTTTTAAAGTCAGATTCTTAGAAGATGCTTTGTTGATCATGAAATATGAATTCAACGTTTACAGTGAGAAAACCTGAATGTAAACCTCATTTGATTCAAATGAAATCTCCTTCGGGCCTGTTTAAAACGCTAATTAGCAAAATGTTGTGTGTCAGTGGGCCTGTCCTCACACGTGTGCTGTTAAATTAGTCCCAGCACCCTCAAGCAGAAGTTTCTATCATAAATAATATTAGAGGGTAAATGTGTAACAATCTGATTTGCAGCATTATGTTTGGCAAACCTCGCTCCATACGAGCAGGCTCTGGTGCTGCAGCATTTGAAGTGTGAGCGATATAGCGAGCATGCTTTAAATCATTTAAAGATGCTGGGGGTGTGTCAGCTTCACTAAGCCTGAAGCATGCAACAGGTCGGATTTGGATGGAGCTGAAGCATCGTGATCACCCGGAACTTAGTGATGTTTTTATCTGCAGTGGACCTGTAACAGTGATCACTCATCATGTTCACGCAAAATGGCTCCAGGACACGCGTTCAAAATAGCTGAGCTGGGAAAATATACCTGCATCAGCAGGACTGTTGCCCAAGTACTACAGGCCCTCTGTGTGTGTGTTTGTGTGCGTTTTGGAGAGCGTAGTCCGCCGGCCTCCAGGGCCCCAGTGCCGCACAGGCAGAAACAAAACCACAGGAGGATTAAGGGCATGCGTACGCGACATGAACAAATAAAACCAGCATGCCTGGGCAGGCTCTCCACACTGTTTGACAGGAGCACCACACACACATCTATCCACCAAGCAAAAACACACAAACTAACCTCCCAGTGCCTCACATGGGAGTCCTGCTCTGTTTTGACTCCAAAATTCACCCTTTCTTCCTGCTGGATGTGTTGCTGAAGCTGCAGCAACACCCTGTTACACAATCACCATGTGCCTACGCTGAGTGATTATTATTCAAATTAAAAATTGATCCTGATATCCAGAAGAAGAGGAAGGACAAAACTCAGACGGGATTTCTCTGTGTTTCCAGTCAAGCTGGCCTTTTCTACAGCTCTTACTCTTGCATAGCAGGACAAAGTGGCTCGTCAGATACTGGCTGGGCTGCCATGCTCGGCTCTGCAGAGAAAAGGAACCCAGACAGACAGATAATGAACATGTTTCTTCATTATAGAATAAAACTTCGCCCATAATAAGTCCCCTGAGAGTTTGTTTTGGAGAAGAAGAAGAAGGGGAAAAAAAAGCTCATTCTCTCCATGTTTGAATAATATCCTGGCTAAAAATGTGTAGGGGCACAACCTTTCCCATGTTGAACAGCATTTCTGCGGGGAGTTTTGCAGAAATGGGCGGCACAGATGGAGGCACTGAAGAGAAACGCACCCTCAGAGGGGCAGCGGAGGGTGTCACCACCCTGGATTCACTCAGTCATGCCAGCGCAGCGACAGACCTTCTTTCACCATGTCCTGCGTGAAATCCACCCGAACCCTCATTACGCTCTACAGTGGGGGGATTGTACTCTGCCATATGCGTGTCTGTCTGAGTGTGTGCACATGAGAGTACATGTCTAATTAATCACTGAAATCCGTCCCATCAGTCTCTGACGAATAGACAGCATTCACGCCTGGTACCAGAGACAGAGTGTGGGATCGGGGCCAAGTGGTTGAATTGAGCGTCCAATAGCTGCTGGATGAGGAAACAAAGATGAATTTCTACTGAGGACAGCATGAAAAAATAAAGGACAGACGTGGAGCACAGACTGCTCCGTTACAACAGGGGAAGCTGCTTTCACAGCTAGCTCACACTTGGATTTAACTGGCTGCTGCTGCTTTTCCAGAGGGGCAGAGCCGCTAACATGTTCACAACTAAGCCACTGGCAAACAAAACATGCCTGGTCATCAAAAACGATAAGCTTGAAAAAGAAAACTTGTGGCTTCGCACTTAAAGGACGCACACACTCAAATCTTGGTGAGATCAGCGCGAGGCCTCTCAGTGTGTCTTTAAGATAAGTGACCGTTTTCTGCACAGTGTCAACCTGTCAACGGCTCATGGTCTCGCTCTCTCTTTTTTTTTAATTATCAGAAGTCTCCTCACAGAAGTCAAAACACACAAACTGGCTGTAAAAGGCCCTAACTGATAGGATGAGTTCATAAAAGCCCAGGGTGCCAACTTTAAGCATCAACAGCAGGCAACAGAACACTTACTGCCAACTCCATAAAGACTTTGGTCTGGACCTGCTCCATGTGTAAAGTGCCTTCATGTAACTTTCTTATGATTTAGCGCAATATAAATAAACTTATACATATAAATAAAAAGGTCACAGAGGCCCAAACACAGGGCCACTTCTAAGCCGACAGCAGCCATTCACATAAGCTGACAAGCTGGAGAGGACAAAGCAAGAAGATAAAGATAAAGGCTGGGAGCATGTACACAACTCCTGAGCTTGTGAAACACAGTGCTAATGTAATTGTATCTGTCTTTCTTGGGTGCAAGGGGGCGTGTTAGATCTGAGTATGTTCTTTTTTTTTTTCTTTTCTTCCCTTTGTGACTCTTGAAGAAGGTCAAACTGAGAACACAGGGCTTGATTACATATCTGCAGCTCAGCTTACTGAGATGCAGCCGATCTATCTGCGATAATCCAATGAGGGCATCTGAGCTGCTAAATTCATGCTCATTTGAGTTAAACTGCACTCGCTACTGCTTTCTTTTAGATATGGCAAGCTGGATGCCGGCCTGGGGGTTCGGATAAAACACGAAATTCACAAGACACCTTGGGATCTGTGAGCTGAAAGAATGGAAAGCAGATTACATCAGAACACACTGAGCCACGTCTTAAGATATATTCATGTATACGCTACTGGTCATAGTTTTAAGAACGACCCAATTTTTCAGATTTTTATTGAAATGTCAAGTTAAATCCAATCCAATGCCCTGAATGGCACAACGGTAATTGATGAACTAACCACAGGGTTAGAAAAACAGAAAAATCCAGGTCACCAACAACTGAAAAAAATCCTGGCTGCTTTTCAGAGCAAAGAAATTTAATCCAAGCAACTTTTTGTTGATGACTGACAACTCTTTTTTTTTTTTTTTTTTTTTCTGTACAAAGGCAGCTTTGGAAAAAGCTGCGTTGATGCATCATTAGGAGAGTACTATGCTGCAGGAAGTGGTACTGTATTTTGCTGTCAGAATGATGAGAAAAAAGGCGACTAACAAAGGGAGAGGCTCTGCTTGGTTAGAGGTTCATCCTGCAGCAAGATAATGAGCGAGAGCATGAGAAGAAAAGAACAAGCCGGTGGCTTCGTGCGATGGGCGACCAGCATGGAGCTGTTTTTGGCATCGACCGGACAAAAAGGTGACAGCAATGCAACCTGCCAGCGAAACACGGTGACGGGAACAGAGTTTCCGCGGCACAAATTCTTGAACTGCTAAATGACTCGCAAGCTCCGAGTCCACGTCGTTAAAGATCGAGTCGTTTCATATTTTTAAAATCACCAATTGGTTTTGTTATGCTCCCAAAAGTTTCATCCCAGAAATGCTTATATGTTGAATTTTGTAAATAGCAGGTATGAAAACGGGAGGTGTAATAAAACCTTTGACCAGCACCGGACCAAATATGTCTGCAAGGAAAGAACACGTTGATAACCTGCTGCGACTGTTTACACACGTGTGTTTGTGTGCGAGAGTCCAAAGCACATCAACCGCCCAGAACGGGTTCACGGGTCATCGGAGAGAGGGCTGGTCTCTGCTCGTAAGTCAAACACACAACTCAAAAACTACTGTAAACACAAACACACACACATACCCTGTTGGCTCACAAACGACAACATCGTTCTCATGTGTCACACAAAGCAAAACACTGAAAGAGCAAAAGAACAAAGCGGTATAGAGGAAGACAGTATCCAACCCTGGCACGCCCAAACAGCGCACGCAAACACACACGCACAGGATGGCAGACTCACATGCACTGACACCTACAATTTGCGGTAATTCGCGTTAACATCATACAATAAGACAAAGGCCCAAGATGTTTATCTGTCAAAGTGTTCTAACATTTCACCAAAGTCCATTCTCTGCACCGGATCGCTGACCTGGAAGAGTCCTCCAGGGGCTTGTGCAGGAAGATGTGTGAGCCTGTATTCATAAAGAAACCAGTAGGCCTCACAAGGTCATCAGACAATTGTGATTAAGACCCCACAGAGGTTCATGTGGCCATTCCCATTCCCTGAACTAGTTTCCTGACATGAGTTTGTCATGCAGTGAGCACAGAGGTGAGCGGTTGGGCCAACAGTCCTCCTTTGTCTCTTCAGTATGCATGAGAGCCAGAGACCACCTGTCGCTGTGTCTGCACTGAGCCGCAAAACAATGACGACTCGCTGGACTGTAAACACAGCAAAGCCTGGACCACAACGGCCAGCTGCACACCGCCAGGCAACACACGGCCCAGGAGTCAAGTCAACATATACAGCACAACTAAAACTGCTGCAGCTAAGAGCAATGTTGAGTTGGTGGCTGAGGGTGGACAAGGGAACTAACTTGATGCAGACCGACAGTGTTCATAACAGACAGAGCTGATGGTGGATTTCAGTGGAAGCAACTTCATTCAGATTCAGATGGCGAGTCTCTTCTAAACACACCTCTACAGCTGGATTGTTTTTAAGTTTTAATGCATCTGCACCCACAGATTTTCTAATTAGTCTAAATACAGAGTGTGTTGACGATGCCGTGGCTGCTACAAGGTTTTTCAGATTGGAGAAATTCTACTTTTTTTCTAATGCTGATTGGTCATGATGACATGTTTCTGAAGAAATTAGTCAGATAAGAAAAACTTTGATAAGTCAAGGCTGCTTGGAAAAAACATCAACAAAAAAAAACAAAACAAACCTCAAACCAACAGGCATTATCGTAAACGTTTGGCCCTGAGTCTGAGTTAATGAGCAAACAGCAAAAAGTGTTTCCTGGAGTCCAGACATTCCCCTTCAGACAAGTCGTGAAAAAATGAACAACACAAAAACTATGACGCATGTCACAAAACATGTTGGTATGATCAAGTACTGTCATCACAGAGACCTTTCCAGGGATGGGGGTTGGACAGGTGAGCCACCTGATGATAACGTGATAATGATGTCCTAGCACCACAACAAAATTTAAGGTGCAGAAGCTGAAATATTTGCAACGCGGGACCAACCCAGCAAGCTGGCCGCCATCCAGCTTTGCCGGGACAGCCTGATTATTAGCCAAACTCGTTCCACGGCTTTAAAAACAATCAGCTTCAGGGCACAAACAGTGACAGGTGCTACAAGAGCCACAATGTGCCACTCCAAATTTTCATTTTCAAATGTGTGATACGTTAATAAAGGGCTGACTCTCATCTGTGTTTGCATGGAAGGAGAACAGTGAGGAGTGTTTTTACACCTCATGGAAAAGCAGTTCCTGCTGAACTGGTTATTTTCCTGCACAATAGCCAGGTTGTACCGATTGCACCCAAAGCAGGCGCACATTGGAGTGACTTGAGTGTCAGGTCCATGCGGGCTGCTGCACAAAAGAAAAAAATATTCTGCTGTGAAAGTTGATGCTTAAAGGGCCAGATAAGGTTTTTGTTTGTGCAACGGAGTGCTGAAGCCTGATTCTAATTCCAGGAGTTTAGCCTAAAAAAGCTCTCCAGCCATTCAATACTCAATACAAACTTTCTAGAGACCATGACTGAGTGTCAGCACTTCCCCACCTGGGTCACAAGACCAATCTGAAGCATCATAAGATGATCATCAGGAAAGGCGAACAGCGAAAACCTGTGTCTGCTACAACAGATAATGTTTGTTGCTTACAATTCTTTCCAGCCAACCCCTAAAAAGTTTGCTTTTTTTAAAAACAGTGAAGTACTTCATGACCTTATTCCTAAAAACTGCACAAAGGAAGCTAAAAAGGGTGACTGTACGTCCACTCTGATGCATCTTCAACACATTCAGTGACAACACAGCACATTTGCCACGGTTCAACTTGAGTTTTAACATTAAAAGGTCTCAGTAGACATGTAGCATTGGTTTTATTTGGAGTTATATTATTTCTGATATGGAGTAAACACGCTCAGCTGGACTGAGCATTTCCACGCACGTGGCCTGGTTGATGGACTCTTGGACATACTTGTTTGAAGTTCAAAGGTCTTATTTTCTGCGATAAGCCTGCAGGAACTGACCTAATGTTGGATTTCTCTTCTGTAAGAACTCGAGAAAATTCAAAAAGCACACTGCTTTCTTTGCAGGCGGGGTGAATCCTGTAATTGTTTCAGACAAAACAACTGGAGTTGGGAAGTTCGACTCGAGCCTCAATGTCTCCCAGTAACAGCAGCCAGCGAGTCAATCACACAACCGCTTCTGAAGTGATTAGTACTTCAAAATGTGATTACTCTGTGGTGACGACTCCTCTGGACAACTTTCCAGTTCCTTCAGATACATCCAATGTTTTTCTACACTAACCACAGCCCATAACGATTACTTTTTTATTGCCCTTCATGGTGGATGACCTTTTGCACAGGTCCATGTAACTGCAACGAAACCATGCCGAGAGCAAAATGTCAAGGCATTCTCCCATCATGCCCTGTTGGGTCTCCCGTGGAGCTTGGGATAAAGGTGGGTGGATTATTGAGGCTGCGAACTATTTACATATGCATTTCCTGAGGCATGGGAAGGAGCAGGAACATGCAATGTTGTGTTAAGTTATCGCAGCTGACTCCAGTTAACTAATAAAAATCTTTATGTTCCATGCATTAAACTCGCACACAAACCAGACGCACACTAATAAAACATTGACAAGACAATTTCCTGCCCTCCACTTAAACCAACAGCCTGAAGTTGGTGCTCTCGTGAGTGCAAATGAGTCTAACTCTCTCTCTCTCTCTCTCTCTTTGTCTCTCCCTCCCCAGCCCCCACTCCTGCACGCCCTCTTTCCAGTATAAAAGTGTTATGACCTCAGCGCATTCAGAGTCGGGCAGGTAGCCAGCTTCCTCACTACGCAGCAGCAGAATCCTCCAGAGCAAACTGAAATAGCTAAAAAAAAAAAAAAAAAAAGCACAGTCAGAGATGACACACACACACTCACACACACTCACACCCCTCCCCTCTGACCCAGCAGCGCACACAATAGATCTTGATGGAGAGATATCTGCCTGGCAGCTCTGGAGAAGCCAAACACAGAGGCAGCTGAAAGGCCCGGAGTGTGCGTACCATAATGCACCACTTTTGTCACAAGCGGGCGAGATGACGCCAGGAGAAGCGACGTTCAGGCAAGAGTATGACCTTGGTCTAAATCTTTGCAGTCAACTCCAAGCAGTTACTTCCCCTCCCGCCCCCTTTCTCTCAAGTGCCTCTTTATCACAGGGTAACCAGCACAGCGTAGGGTGAATGATTCATCGAGCTGCAATACTGACCGACATTAGGGCTTGTTGTCAGGGTGTGGTTGTGTGTTAGTGAGCGCGTAGGGAGAGGTCAGAGGTCGTACAAAGACAACACCAAAGCCAAGCTCGTTTGTCAACGTGCCCTGCTACTTTTTGTCCAGACTCACAGCTCAACCAGAGCAAAGCTTTAATTACTGACGACCACCAAGTAAGAATGACACCAAATGTTGTAAAACGGACCTGCAGGCTTTACGGTGAGTGTAGCTGAGAGTTGGGCACACACTTAAACGGCCTTCAATTACAGAATGATGAATGAGTCCGGGCAGGTATACAGCCAAAGTGGCAATTCTGGGAGTAAATTACCCAGTTCATCAGGCATGATGACCATGAGAGGCAAGTGCCAGGTCTGTAAACACAAACAGAGACGACTCGCTAATGAAGTGCGAAGCTGGACAAACCTGGGGGGGGGGGGGGGGGGGTGAAGGAAGCCGTTTTTGTGTTCCCACTACAGAGCACCAACGTTTGGAACTGTCAGCAAAAGAGAAGTGATGCTCTCAAATCCGTTAAACCATATCCCCTCCTGTGGCCTGAAATGGGCTGCTTATTTCAGACTCTTGCTTCCCAGCAAGTGCACAGAACGAATAAGTGAAGTTATTAGTGATTTTCAATATGCAAGTCCAGAGATCTCTGAACTCTTGGGGACTCTTAATGGGGAGCCAAAATGCTGGACGGTTTATTCTCACTGGTTTTTAACCCAGTTAATGAATCCTTTCATCTGTGGCTTCGGCCTTTTGCTGAAAACAGATTGTTACGTAATCTCATAATGACTTAACCAAAGCAGGAGTGGGGAGGGGGGGGGGGCCCTCTGTGCCAAAATCTAATGAGGGCAGTTATCTAGCACTTCCATACTTAGAGATCCCCCCTGACACAACCTACCAAAAAAAAAAAGTTTGAGGAGCTTTGCCCAACTGCATGGCGAAGATCCAGACTGACTATTTAGGTTAAAACAACAACAACAACAAAACAACAACTTGTATTAAGAGTGGAGGGAAGAGTTTCACATGCACAACAAGCCAAGATGAGTACTGTGGAGTCAAAAGCAGGATAAGTTCCTCCATCCTGCAGTTTTGGGGACACGGAGGACGCCACAGGGCTCATTGTTCCGGCTCCATAAGGGACAGCCGGCCAGCTGCTTCAGACTGGCCGGCGCTGATTGTCCGCAGGCGGGTTTGACATTCAAATGAGATGCAGATTTCACACAGAGAGCTCAACTTCAACCTAAACTCCGACTGCACACTTTTTCCCCCCCTAAAATAAATAAAAAAATTACAAAACTACCCCACCTGATATTTAAAAAAAAAGAGTCAATCACCACCAATATTATAGATGAAGTGAAGCGAGCTTACCTTTTTTTTTTTTTTTTTTTTTTCCCGGAGCCAGCTGGGAAAGTTTTTCGGCTTTCTGCTATAAATCCGAGCAGGAGAAGGAGAAGGAGGAGGAAGGAGTCCGCCTGGGTGAAGTTTAGTTTCCTCAGCGGGAGAAGCCGGAGAGTTGCAGCCCCCCCTCGGTCACGGCGCTCCGGAGTCCAGTCCAGCTCGCCTCGGTGCGTCGCACAAAGCCAGCCGCCTCCCCCCCCCCCCTCCTCCTCCCCGGCCGGGGAGAGAGCACCACCTCCGGCTGCTGTTTAAAGGGCCAGAGTCCTGTTTATCCACCATGAAGCAGTTAGAAATGATGGGAAGTCCTTCAGTCCTCCGGATGTCTGGATGATAACAGCTGTCAGGGATGATTTGGAAACGATTGTTTATTTCATCAAGGAGGGGAAGATCTCATTCACAGTCTGGACATTTAATAACCCCCCTCCATCATTAATGTGCCATAAATATGATCTCCATCTATTTTTTTTTTAAACGTATATTTCTTTGTTTTATCCTTTATATTTAGATGTAGTTTCTCTTTTTTATGTGACACAAAGATTTCCAATTCTGCCTGTGCAAATGGCAGTAACATTTCATTTGTTTTTTTTATTGCTTTATAAGTGCATTTGTGCTGATGTATTTTTCATCTGCCTTTGGCCCGTCTGTTGATCTGCTGTCACTCAGACGTCCAAACTGTGACCGTATTTGTCTCTTTCATCCGGTATCTTCAGTCTCGGTAGACTGTGAAAATAAATTGCCCTATTGAGATAAATAAATCTGTCTGAGCTGAAGTTCAGCTGAGTGTGGCTTCCCAGGGGTGGCAGAAGGTTATAGAGCAAACGTACTCACACAGCTATGTTAAAGCGGTCCATTATATTACATAAATACAAGGCTAAGTGTTGCCAGAGATGAAGTATTTAAGCAAAGGAAGTGGCTTGGTCGTATATGACATCATTAGATGGTTAATACTGTGTGTACGCAGCTTGTTAGTTGTAGCTGCTGCACCTGGAACTACTCTATCTGCCGGCTTTAATGTGAGGGATTATAGGATGATTTCACAAATCTTTTTAATGGTTTTTGGACTTTTTCCTTTTGATGTTTTTTTTTTTTTTTTTTTATTCTGGTGAAATACTGGATTTGAACACTCATTGAGTCGAAATCAAGGACAATGGACACACAAATCACTATTTGGTGGAGCTGTTGACAGCTGATAGGATATCTGAACTGTGACCCCTGACCCCAGATGCTTTTTGTTTGACAACAGAGGCCAAAAAGGTTTGAAAGCACCGCTTCAATCTTTAGTATTAATATGCATTTTACTTTAATAACTTTGAACAAACGAAACTAACCAATAACTAAAGCAATCAAAAATATGGTGTATGTATAAAGTAACAAAATAGAAAATAACATTTCCACCGGTTCCAAAAGCCCTCTTAACTAAACTAAATTCAGCTGGATAAAAAACCAAATATAACATTTGCTTCACAGCTTTGTTGCTGAGCACAGATTAAGCTGTTTTCAAAAAAATACACGAAACAAAATAAGCAGAATGTTCTTTCCACTTATTTGCCGCATTAAAGCAAATGTGCTCATTAGCAGCTATAAGCATATCATTAGAGTAATTAAAGGTTCTGACACGCTGATGGTGTTACCAACTTGTGATGTCTATGAAGGCAATTGGGATAAACTTTTGTGCCCTTTAGTCAAATTATTTTTCACGCCGTTCTGACCGCGTTAAAAATGGCGTCTAATCTCACACTGCGAAGCTCTGATGTGCAAAGGTTGCGTCAAAACGAGTTTGTGTGGTTATCACGGTCATCTGGTCGTCAGGTGTGAACTTTAGTCTTGCCTCCCCCACCTGTCTGCTAAAGGCCCCCCCCACCTTTAAATGTTACATCATTACAGCACAGGCCATTATTGGTTGAGAGTTTTATGAGCAGCTCCGTTTAGATCCTTCAGAACTTCAGCGAGGCTGTGCAGGAACAGAAATCTTTGATGGTGCATTACCCTGAATCAGGCCCCTCATTCAGTTATGGCCGCCTTGAGGGTCTTTGTGTTGTATGTTATATAATCCCTGCAGCCTGGAAAGGCCACAGTAAGAAATGAGGACATGAGGGAGTAGAAACTTGTCAACTGGACAAACAAACACAGTGATAGAAATAATTGAGAGCAAAGATCACTTCATCAAACAATTTCAGCAATTTCTGTCACAGTTTTTGTCCCGAAGTAGATCTTACTTGAGCCACACGCTGCGGAAAATAGTGCACATCTAAACTGTAAGGAGGGCGACGAATGAGGTCGGTTTAGTTGAATATACTTAACAAAAAAATAACTAAGTAAATGACTGCGGCCGTTTCAGTTGTATTTCCCATAATGCACATCAAATCAGAAACCAATTTAAGCATCCACCAAACTGTATACTAGGGAGGCGTTCATGAGCAGCACTCGGGGAACATCCCTTTTCTCAAATTAGTATCCCTTCGCCAACTGCCAGCATATCCACTTCAAATCCCCCAACCACCCTCAGAGAAGCTCACAAATGAGGCAATTAAATTCAGGGTTTCAAACTCTTTTGAACTGTACCTTCTGTGTGAATCCTTTAATATTTCAACTGTGGGTTGTAAAAAAGCTCAGGGCTTTTTAGTACCGTGGTCTCCCTATTTAACGGGGACCACCAGCTCGCTCTTTTCTCTGTCGCTCATTTCCTGAGGGAGAGAGGAAGAAAGACGTAGGGAAATGAACGTTTCAGCTCCAAATGCCTCCTGTCTGTGATTCCTCTGTCAAAGGGAAATTTCCCATGTGTTTTCAAAAAAGGGATTAGCCGCTCTGGACACCCTCGCTCCAATTCCCTCCTCTGTCCTATCCCATCTAATCTCCTCTCTTCTCAGGCCTGTGTCTTTAGTAGGTTAGCCCTGGATTGAGTTGACTGTGATCCAATTAGCATCGACCACCATCTGAAACTGTACATGCGTGTCTGTAATACAAGTATTTGTCTCTTGTTGTGCTTCATTGAGCAAAAAATGTATTTCCGTGGCGTGTCTTGTACAGATATCACTTCAAGTGCAGTCTGAAGGACTTAAAGCACTAACTGTTTTGCGTGCATGTTTTTTTTTTCCCACAGCTTTTTCGTCTTCTTCTGATTGCGTTCAAACGTTCGACGTACCCCGGGTGGTTAATGCACACACTGCTTTCATAGAAACACACGCAGGAGGTCGTGCTTTTTGCAGACGTGATGCTGCAGGTGCCAACAACTAGATGAAATCAGATTTAGCAAGAATGTGCTGTAAAGCGAAATGATGTTGTGATTACACTCTGGAGAGTAATTGTGTTTACATTCTTTCACTTACTGTGATGCAGACTTACATACATGCGCAACTAGGACCGGATTCAATACCGAGTAGGAGACTACTGCTGTGCAATCAGCGTGTTTATGTTGTTTGGTTTGCTGTGACAGAGGGGGCTGATTGC
The DNA here is from genome assembly GCF_900963305.1 of Echeneis naucrates. Taxonomy (NCBI): domain Eukaryota; kingdom Metazoa; phylum Chordata; class Actinopteri; order Carangiformes; family Echeneidae; genus Echeneis; species Echeneis naucrates. The sequence continues at coordinate 3,518,660 of NC_042529.1, read as the reverse complement.
AGCGAACAGGTTTGCATTTGAAGGGCCATCGCCGGGTACGAGAGGACTTCAGTGGAGGCCATTTATCACTGGGCCGTGGCTAAAGTTGCCAGGATCTGATCTAAAATGAATGAAGACAGACATATTGAGAGCTACCGTCTCTGTTACGATAGTGATATGATTTGAATTTCCCCATCAGCAAACCTGCCCACCGCCCCTTCCATCTCCTGCAGTTTTAAAATTGAGCACCAGAAGAGCTAACATTGAAAAATAATTTATTTCAGAAATGTACTGTGATCATATATTCATTCAGATTCTGCATGATAAGCTTTTGTTGCGTACAATGAAATCACCCCACAGAGAGAAGAAAAAAAAAAGAAGTAGATGATTTTTTTTTTTTTTTACTTTTAGTTTTTTGTTGTTTTTTTTACTATGGAAACTAGGAACACACCACTGATTTGTCACTATAGCGTTATGAGTGTGCCCGGCAGGCGGCCGCACGGTGCAGGCCCTCTGTGGCGTTAACTCCAGGCAGGTTTACAGTTGCTGCAGGACAGTCTCTTTATAACCAGACACACAGTGAATGATCTATAAAGCTTACACACAAGAAGTGTAATCACACGCATACCAACACACGCACGTGTGCACAAATGCATTAGCATTTGGGACGATACACTCACACCTGAATAGTACAGAGCGGTTGATTACACAAAAAGGGGACAGAGGTGAGGCAATTCAATGACATCATCTCTCGGGTGCAGGCCCGGTGCTGCCCCTTGATAGTGGTCAGTGATAGACAGGAGTTATACCAGCGGGGGAGGGAACAGATAAAAATCCTCTTTGTTTCTTATCAGAAATCACAAGGTTAAACATTTGAGCGGGACCAGGAGCGGCGCCCAGCAACGTGACGGTCCCACGCTACTTCGGAAAAAGTTTTTGACACTCGATTCTCAAAGTGTTTTCAGTAGACGTGCAGAATGAGACAGAATTTGTTTTCGAGCCGACAAAAAGGGTGGAGGGAAAAAAGTATGCAATTGAATTCACTGCACATGTCTGTCGGGATTGAAAGATCGCTCTCGTAGCGCGAGGGCCAGCCGTTACTACGCACCGTCAGCAGTTCAGTCACGAGTGGTGCCAGTTTTCATAAATAAGTGTTTTCTCTATCAAGGCATCTTTGATTCACTGTAACACACTCACAAAAAAAAAGGACTTTAAACACTTTCACTTTAACAGATATACACTCCGATATCCGAAGGGTCCCTCAGGCACAGCACAGTCACTGACATTTGACCCGCCGCGGCCAAACTGTTGTCCGACTTCTCAATCTGTTTGTGCGCTCCGGGCCGGACAGCACTTCCCATCAAAACACACGACTGTTTCTCCAAATGTTAACTTCAGACTCTTCCAGCCCGCATCTTAAAATTTGTTTGATTTGGCATGAATTCCACATCCAGGTCTGTCTTTTTTATCTCGTCCTCCCCCCCCCCCCCCCCGTTTTTCATAGTTTTTACATCCAGGCCATCCAAGCAAACGCTCGTCCCTTAACTTCCGCAATATGGTTCCATTGTGCCTTTTTATCAGTCTCCGTCTCCACTGACAGGATTTTGTCTTCTAGGTACATCTACTATATATATGTATATTTATATGTGTGTTTCCAAAGATTCTTGTGACTTTGTACAGAATCAAAGAGATTACCATTCCACTGTGGTCCAGAAACGGTAACCAAAAAAAAAAAAAAAACAACCCAAAAAAAACAGAGAGGAAATAAAATGTAAGAAAAAAGTCATGCAAATAGTTCAAATAGCAAAAACCAAAAAAAGTGAATTGATGTTGCAGAGCAAGCGGATTATTTTATCAACCCGTGAGAGAAATCAAAGTCTACACTGGCACACTTTCACACATTACACCAAAAAAAAAAAAAAAAAAAAAAAAAAAAAAAAAAAAGTGCTCCAAATAGTCTCATAGTCCACATGTATCCAGGCTTCATAATAGAATTAATGTGAAATAAAAGAAGAAAAGAAAAGTAATGCAAATTACTCGGTTGGGTTTGACTGCGCTTTATGTAATGTTATACTCTCCTTCAATGCAAGTTGGGTGGGTAGATATTTCCAGAAATTTTTATGTCCTTTTCAGCGTTTTTTCACACAAAGGAGGAGAAGCCAGCGATGGGGGCCCGCGAGCCTGGAGCTAGACTGCTGGGGGGCCTGTAGAGGGTGCTGTGCTGGCTTGGGGGGTTGGAGCTCTGCTGGGAAGGGGTGGGAGTCCGGCTACCTTTGGGCCTAAACAGGCTGCCCTGGCCCTGCGGCTGGCCCTGGGCCTGCTGAGGCTGAGGGCTCGGAGAACTGAGCTGGGGTGGCAGCGGTGGTAGAGGAGGCAGCGGCGGCGGGGCGCAGTGATCTGGCTCACCCGACTCAGACTCGGTGTAGCTATAGGCCTGTGCCCGAGATATGCCCTTCTGCTGGCGGCGCCAAGAGTTGTAGTAGGTGGGGTCGCTAATGTAGTGGTTGACGAAGGAGTGGGTCTTCTGCCGGTTGGGGTCCACCTCGTACTCACTGTCGCTTCCCTGCAAGAGACGGCAGAAGAAGGAACATTGAGCGGCGGAGTCAGAACGGGAAGGCTCAGCAGTGTTTCCATGGGGAGCGGTTAGAGATGCTGAAGCTATAAATGTAAATGAACATGAAGTTATTCAGTTATTCTGGGCAGAGTCACCAATTCACAATCATCCCTTTCTAAAGAACACACACATGCACAACACACACAAACGCACATTTACAACACAGCACGAGTACGTCAAGAATGGTCAGAGATGGTCAAAGCATGATCACTGAAGGATGACTTGTTACTGAAGCGTGCACTGAAAAATGGATCATCGACACAAGATGGCAAAGCTCAGTTTATCTACAGCATTTTAACCAGTCAGTCACTGACATAAGATCTGTGTATCCACACCACGCCAGCAAGGTGGGGTTTGGCGTCCTACAGCACAGTGTACCACATAAAAACCCTTAATGGGAATCTCAGGGAAAGGCTTGGATTGGGGGGGGGGGGGGGGGGGGGGGGGAGGGGGGGGAAGTTACAATAGGAACCAGTTACCTATCAGATTTTTTCCAAAATAAAACACATTGAAAGCAGGCAGCCACAGGAACCTCACCAAATGCAGTGGAAGTGTATGTAGGCCACCTGTCCCATATGAAAACACCAGCGCCTCCTATGGGTGAACAGAACAATGGGGTTTTACAGCACATCACCATTACAGAATGATTCAAACGGCCCAGTCATGACGACGATCAAACTATGTATACATATATATGTGTGTATATGTGTAGGTCCTTTGTGCGCCATTGTGCGTGAATGGAACGAGAGTCGGATAAAAGCTGAAAAAAATAAAGGAAACAGAATTCATTTTAAGAGTTCACTAAGGAGGATGGATATATATATATTTGTTGAATTCCAACTGAGCCATCTGTAAAGAAATGACCATAATCCTCAGCACGTTCTTGTCACCGACCCTCCACCTATCTGCCGGCTGAGCTGGGCACATCAAGGAACATCCCATGTGTCGGACCAAAAGGCAACGTGATCACCGAACGCCTGGAGAGCATCGGTCACGGTCAACTAATTGCAACAAAGGCCGGCTGCCAATTGGCCGGCCAGTCTTTGATTAATCACCAGGCCACGGTGAACTAATGCACAGTCCACTTTGCCAAAATTGTCACAGGACGATTTCTAAGAGGGAACTTATAGTTAGACAGACGTCTGTCTTTCTTCCTCTTCTGCTCTCTCGCCTGTGATTATGTTCCATCTTCTCATAAAGGAAACGTGGCTGCTGGCACGCACTCCTCGAAGAATACTCTCCAGAGCACAGATCTTTTGCTGGATATTGCGCAGCACATATGTGACACATATGGCGGTGGTCTCAGATTTCCCCCTGCCTCGATGTGGGTTTGTGCCTCCTGTGCCAAACCCCCCCATATAAAAGGCTTTTTCTCTTGTCGCATGTCAGTGGAGTTTATAAATGTCCAAACAGAAAATGCCCGTGTTGAATTAAAAGAAAAATGCTCTGGCTTGTTTTTTTTTCACCCTCTTTGATTCTAAACAAAGGAAAGTACCCCCTCAACCTCCAATATACACACATGCACGCACACACTGTCCTCCCCCCTTCTTTTCCTCAAATTAATCAAAGGCAGACGTTGTGCACAGCGATGTTTTCTGGAGTCGATCACAGTTATTACATTTTCCGTTCCTTCTTTTAAATGAACTCTTTTTTGAATACATACATTCCTTGTTGCGGTGCGAGATGCATCGTTGTTTCATGCGTGTGTTTGTGTCCATTTGTGACACTGTTGTAAACACTTGAGGCCAACCAGCACTGAAAAGGCATTCCAATCATGCCATAGTGTTAAGCAACACAACAACGCCACAGCAAGATCCATTCACGGTGGACCGAGGAGACACACCGAGACACTTCAAGTGGTATTACCTCACTCTAAAAGAATTAACACTGCATTGGGAGATTAAACACCACCTTGGTTGTGTGTGGTGAGCTAGTGGGGGAAGAATTGACTCGGTGGATTGCCTCCTCTGCTCCTGTGTTTTGGTGCTTGGACGTGAAGTGTGTGCAACAGATGTTCTGACTCTGTGCACAAGCACACACCTCGGAAAAATTCACCCTCTCTTTTGCTTTCGATTTCATAAAAATAACTTCATGATGCAGCGTCATGGCAGAGAATCTGCCTGCGGGCCAGCGTGACAGGTAGGGCAGCTCCTCACTTCAATTCATTACAAGATAATTACCAGAGCAGAATTCTGTGAAGGGAACAGGCTTCTGGGCATGAAACGCAGCGCTGCACTTCAGTCTCCGGGGAACCACCATCTTGTTTATGCAAGGGTAAGACAGACATATGCCAGCCTGCCAGTGTCAATTATTAAACATTTTTTCATCATTACAATGTTAAATTAGCCAGAGAAACAGATCTAATTAACTGGAGGAACCTCTTGACAGTAGTTTATTTTATCAGCAGCATAATAAAGTTGCAATCTTGTTTGTGTTTACATTTGCTAACAATGTAGGAAGAGGAAGGAAGTAAGGAGAAACCCGTAACAGTGGCGGTGGAGTAAGTATGGGCCAACAGTGCTATTTGATGAAGAGGGTCGGATCATTATCAGCACGAGGCAGATGTTCAAACAAGCTATCTCAAAGAACTTTGACCTTTGACCTCACCATATGCTTCCATCATTCCTGCTTTTCCTTGCAATTACGAATACTTAAAAAAAAAAGTTAAAAAAGTTTGAATATTAAACTTAACTAATAACTTTTTTTCTATATATAGTAGCACAACAAGACTGAAAAATCAATGAAACAAACAAAAATATTGATGTATACTCCAATACAGCAGAGTGGGTCAGTCCTTTGTCCTTTAGTTATGGATTATTTCAGAGAGAAGAGGTGGGGGGCTGTCCATGTCACTCTCATTGATGAAGTGAACACAGCAGGGGGTGCCCGGGGACAAAGACAATAACAATATATGTGGAGCTGGAGGGGGATTAAAGTCCAGAGACATTCACAATACATGTTATTTTTTTTCCAAGCTATTTCTGGGGTAGATTAAAAAAATAGGAAAAAAAAAGAAAGAAAAAGGACTGAAGGACTAATGGGAATGAGCAGACGTGTTTGTGGCTGAAAACAAAGCTGCTGGCTGTGTCAAACCAGGGAGATCGTCCTCCTTAGCAGCTTCAAACCCCTCTCGATGTTTTGATACTGAATGTTGATTCATCAGAACAATAATAATCAAAGGGTGTGGGGGATTTTCTTCAGCATTAGTGGGCTCACTTGAGAGCAACAGAAACATGTGTATCTATTTTGCGTTTTCCTTCAGCAAAGATTATTAGTTTTCATCTGTGTCATCCGTCCTTCCGTCCACGCTTGTGTGTGCCATAAAGTGATTAAATATTAATTCAAATGTATTTGGGATCACAATTGGCATTTATTCTGGGTTATGACATCATACATCAGACTGGGTCCGGTCAAAACAAAGCGGTTCGTTGTCACTAGAGACAACCCAAACATCTCAGACAGTATTCTCAGTTGAGCCGTGGCCAAAAAAGCTACAGTGGCTCAGAGAGAGACGGCGAGAGAAGAAGAAAAGCATGTGAGAGCGAGCAGACATTTTCATGTCTCTCTGGTGGAATGCCACTCTGCTGAGAGAGCATAATCTACAATCCGTCTCTGAATCACAGATGAGATCATTCGTCTTTGCCTGGTTTCGGCCTTAAATGAAACACAAAAACGGTGCAACAGAGACAAGTAAGAAAGCCTGTACACTGAAGGAAAAAAAAGTCAATAGGTATCTACCTGCAGGGGAGCAGAACAGTAATGGTGGGCTTGTTGTGTTGCCAAGTCAATGTTAGCTTCCTCAAAATCCCCTCTTGAGGAGCAGCACAATAGTCAACTTATACCTGCTGGCAGAGGCCTCTGGGATTAATGAGGACGGACAGCACAAAGGCATACTGATAGCTCGGAGTTATCCGCTCAATAAAACTTCAAAGAGCATTCCTGGATTTTTCCAAAGCACCACTGGGTGCTGATACGGTGGGCTGTCAGAGGCCGTGGAGCGATGGCGTGACAGTCGGACCTCTGTGTGTTTTCAGAGCTAACATCAGCGCCTCGAATGTGCAGCACGGGAGCGGCCAGGCGGTTAGTACACTCAGGCCATGTTTGACATTACACAAGTGCGAATGGTAGATATGTCACACAAGCGATGAAATGTCATTTGAGGGGATTCTATCATACTGCGAAAGGTCCTGTCCATAGCAATTCATTGGAGGGAGATTTTCATTTGATCTGGATATAGGACTTAGGCCTCGATAAGGTCAGGTGGGGAGAGATTTCTGGCTGTGGAATTCACACTGGAGACATATTTAGCTGAGAAATATTCCAAGATAATTTAGGAAATGGCTCCGATGAAGAATTCCTGGATGAAAGAAAAACCTTGAAGGAAGTCTGAAAGCCAGAGAATTCAGGACCGCTTTCCGAAGGGCTGCAACGTGGTTTTACCCTGAACCACAGCGTATCTGGAGCATGAGGTGACACACAGAAACAGACACGACATATATGCACAGAGGGGAGGAGACGATGTCGAAAGCACAAGGGGGAATAAAGGATAAATCCATAGTGAAAAAATCAGAGACACAAGGGCCGGCAGCGCACAGACAGATCAATGGAGAGATAGAGAAATGCACAACTTAGCAATAACACTCACTCAATGGAAAAAAAAAAAAAGCAGTTTAACTCAGCTCTTAGCAGATGCCACATGTCAGGCTTCCTAGCAATAGTTGTTAGCCATGTATTTGTCCTGGCAGGGTCTGCTCAGAGGACCCCCAAAATTTTGATTGAAAACTGATTGAGCTCCACCACAGAAGAAGAAGCAAGTTGGAAAGCCAATAGTTTTGTACTGAGAATATAAAAATATAAAATAAAATAAATAATCAGGAAAGAGCAACATCCAGCTCTGGAATAAATTCTGTTGTTTGACTAAAGAAAAACAAAACAAAACAAAAAAAAAAAAAAAACCTGCTGTGGCTGAGTGCAGCAGCCTGAAACACAGGTGGATGTTTGGAGACAACATTGTCCACAGGTCACTGCCTGTGGAAAAAAAATAAAAGAAAAAAAGCTTTACAACCAGTGAGCAGAGCCATTAATCTCTCATCTCTCCATGCGCGCCGCTGTGGCTGCACCTCTGCAGGTCAAATGCAGCCAGGTGAATGACAGAGAGGACCCCATGTGGACGGTATGAACTGACACAACACACCGAGCAGCCGACAATGCTTGAACTGAGCAGTGACTATGTGCAACACAGACGGGTACACAACACAACAGATACACACTTTATGCCGACAGACAGTGGACGTTTGACGAGACGGGCAGAAGAGGATAAGCTGCTACTGCACCTGCGAGTCTGAGATTTCAGAAGGTTTTTCAGTCAGGCTGCTGCTCTCCGCTGGGATCAGGTCGTTGTACTTTGTGCTGACATCTTCGTCCGAATAGTGAAGACTGCCTGGACTGGGTCTGGGAGGGGACCTGGGGAAAGGATTGATGGGAATGATTCAGCAACACAACTATCACCATAATTGTCTATCGGTAATTATAATACTGTGCTCTGAGATCTGTGAACAAGGTCATCTAAATAAAGTCAGACGGAGCGACTGTAATACAGTCAGTTGATCAAACAAATGTCAGGTTTATAGCCCATTAAGACACCGTCACACGGGGTAGACCCATGCCAAGGCCTGCATGTAAGGGTCAGACCAAGCCAGCCGACCGTCCACCGTGACCCGTGTTGAAAGTGAAGTTGCTACTGGGAGCAGAAATGAATTAGTTTTTAATTATTTGTTGACAGGCAGTGACCGCCGGGGCCCGCCGCGCCCCCTTTATTCATTTATTACACCAGCCTGCTGGGACAATTTTTCATATTTTACTCCTGTTACCATTTCAACCCTCTCACCCTCCATATTTTATGTCTGTCCCTTCTACTATCAAAATATAAAAGCTACCACAAAAAACAACAACAAAAAAAAAGAATAACTGCTTTGTTTACAGCCTGCGCAATGTTCTTTCTATATTGATGTCGTCCTTGCTCTTAAATCTCGGTAATTACTTTGCTGAACGCATTGATTTCACAACAGACAGAAACTGTGGGAAAAAAATGCAAATCAGTTTTCATAATTATCCTAAAAAAAAAAAAAAATAATAATAATATTTTAATTTGCATTCAGAAACAAAATGGAAGCAGATTCTCAATGACTCTACGTCATTTAATGTCATTTAAAGTCCAGGAAATGACAGCGAGCACTCCTTCTCAAGTTCAAATGTATCAGAGTCTGTATGTGTGTGTGTGTGCTGGGTTGCAGCTTGATGAGAATCATGGGACACTCATGAGACAGTAGCCTACAGTCAGTCTCTCCTAGGATGAATGATTCCCCCTGATTCGGTCCTCACTGTGGGATGTGGAATGTCAAACCACTGGGCCCTTGTGACTGAATTATAAATTGAACTTGTGCGGCGCTCAAGGGGTCATTACACAAACGGCGGCCTTAGGATTTTCCTCTGGCAAATGTTATCAGAGCCTGCATGAGCAATGGCATGGATTAAACTGTCAGCGGTCCTGTGGTGATTCAATATGTTGCTCAGGTGTGAACTTAAAGAGTTTAAGTGACGTGAATGAACACAAGGAGGATGCTGGAAGGGAGTGTTTGAGGAGAATGGGGTCGGGGAGAGGTGCTGAGGGGAAACTGAGCTGAAAGAAAGAAGGAATGAGGAAAAATGAGGGCTTAAATACTAGAAAAACAATTCCTAAAATGGCGCGCTCTTCCCAGGGCTCCTTTAAGTAAATATGAGGGGAAAAAAAAAAGAAAAAGAAACCCTCCCTGTGCTTAAGCTCCTCCGTACTTTCCAGTGTCCCCAGTCCTGCTAAACAAACACCCATCTGTTTCTGCTGATTGGTGCGGGTTTGGCTGAGACCAGTGGGACATACTGATTCCTGTTGACTTTCCAGGCCGCGGTATCGGCCGCCAGTCGCTGCCAACAGAGCTGCTGCTTTGCACGTCGGAAAAAAAAAAAAAACAAGCCACATTTGCATAAGCATTTTCCAAATAAACATGTTCTGAAAGCATCTCAAATATGCTGTGGGTGAATTCCAGCAGTTTTCACAAGGGGTGGCGTTTTGAATGTAGAAAGAAAAACTCCACGGGGAAATCACAAAGCAAGCTGTAATTCAATTACCCTCGATGAGTTATATTAAAACTAGATTAAGGGGGTTAATTCATTTAATTTCAGTGGAGGAGTGAAAGGTGTAAAACAGGGAGCCATTTATTTACAAAACGCACAATGCATTTGTGTGGTGCGTCTTAGCATCTGTATGTTTGAGGTTGTTGAGCAGTGCTCAAGAGTCTGGAAACACAGGATCACAATCTCATATCACACAGAGCAAATATTTCTGTATTTCTGAAAGTGCTGGATCACTCTTAATGAAATGTTGGAAACACATATCAAGATGGAACTGGGCAAATACTATAAAGAAAATTACAGCAATGACTAATTATTCCAACCACTGATGACTGAGCAAATTCATTACTTACGCCAGAAAAGAGATGCCAATTGTGTATTGGTTTTTGTATAGCTCATGAATTCATCTGTATCAGCTATATATTTCCCGATATTTGACAGCTAATATCATAATCTATTTTGTAAATGAATGATCATGAATCACACAAAAAGTTTTTACTCTTTTGATATATTCATCAATCGGCTAATCTCTACAGTAAGATGAAAACATTTGTGAGCATCTCTAACAAGAATGACAGCTCTAAGATGCAGACCAGCTCAAAAACAACATCACAATCGAGTCCTAATCATATGTCTTATTTCCTATCTGTGCTTTTTCCCAGACGGCTTCTTCACTGTGACCTTTATCAACTCGGATTCCTCAGCGGTTCTTGTCGGGGAGCCCCTTTAAAATGCGGTCAAGACAAATAGCCGAAGCCGATCTGAGGAGATGCTGTTCGCACCCGCTTGGACATTATGATGAACTGCCTGTTTAAAAACACAGAGGAAGATCAGCCCACTTCCAGCCCTCCTCCTTGACCCGTTGTCGAGCGAAGCGTAAATTATTTATCAGCTCTCTTGCAGAGAAGGGTCCACTTAATCCCCTCGTAGCAAAATTCAGTCGGTGGTACGCCGGGGGACGGAATGAGAAACCAGGGGGGTGAAATCAAATCTGCCCGCGGTCTTTACTCATTATCAGGCTCTCCTCTTGCTTCAGATGCCTGTAGGGACTTATTAACATGTCTGTGGTGTTCTACAGCTTTGTCACTCAGGAGTGTTTAAAACCACGTTAATCTACATTGAATTACTTCACCAAGACCTCTTTAAACCTCAAACTACGGTGTCAGGGTCGGCTTCAAACTTCTTAAAGAGAGTAATACAAAGCCACACAGGAGTGATGCTGTTAATTTCTCCCTCTGTTTAAAACGCTCCTCTACGGGATGAGCACTCGTGTGCTCGGACACTGTAGGCTCATATGGCTGTTGTATGTAAGTGTAACTATTCTGCAGTGTTAGAGAGTCATATCGGCAGTTTAAGAAGTGAGCGATTAAGATGTCACTTAAAAGTGAACTGTATTGATTTCGCCTCGACGCTGATTGAATTCACTGCCGTGCATGTTGGCCCGCACATTAAGCTCTGGACAAAATGATCCCCGCGCAGAGCAAATCTCCATCCAAATTCAGCTATAGATGGCATTAACTCTGTGACATGGCTCCGAATTCGAACGACTTACAGCAGGATTAAGAATGTGTTTGATTTCTGATCCCGGTATGAAGCCGAGGACTTCATCCCGCCTTTGGTATTCTGAGACCGGAGATCAAGACGCGGCATTAATCTATAATCGGAGGCTCAGGTGTTGGGATTTTTGAGTTAAAAGAGTGATGATCCCGAAAGTGCATCTGCGCATTCTTTTACCCTCCCTCACCCCGGCCCTCCTGCCTCCCTCCTCCCTTCAAGACGGCAAATATAATAGGAAGCTGCCTGGAAGCTGCTCAAAGACTCAGGCCCTGCTTTGATCTGTCCTCAAGGTGACACTCGCTTGCACAAACACAGATGCACAATTTTTATTTAGCACATTCTCATTCGCAAAACAATGAGGTTTTTATCCTATGGATTTGGAGGCTGATGAATATGCACACACAGAGGAGGCTCAGAAGGAGCACACCTGTCTCTTCCAGTCAGAATGATACGTATATTCATATAAAATACACTCACTGCTTCAAAAACTTCTTGACTGCACCGGTCTCTGAAATCCACCTCTTACCTAAACAGGAATAATCTAGAGTATACAGTCTGATCCTTACTTCCTCAGCCCCTTAGCACATGTCAGTCTGAGTGATTGGCTTTAAACAAGGCCGTTATCGCCACATGCTGAATGTCCTACAGCTGGAGAGTTGAACATACAGAAGCTCATTAAGAGAAAATCGGTCTGTTTGCTTCTTTTTTTTTCTTTTTTTTACAATAATGAGAGCAGAATTAAGATTAAGTATTTTTCCATATAGCTGAAGATGTTTTCACATCTTGTCGTGTATAATGCTATTGTTTTACCATATGGTTACTTCAGTCTGGCTTTACGTTAAGCCTGTAAATAAAATTTGATCAGCACATGCGGATTTCTGACCTTGTATAGACGCCGTTCTTCCGACAGAAAGAGTTCTTCACGGAAAGCCGTCGGTTGTTGAGCTCCAGGGCCGGGAAACGTCCTTCGTCCAGGCTGACCATGTCGCCGTGGGTCAGCGCGTTGCAGTTGGAGTTGTTACCTGGACACACGTATAGAGACACTGTGTGACCACAGGCCAGACGGACAGGGAGGTTAGCGTGTGGGAGGATGAATGGAGCCTGATCGATGACGAGAACAGTGAGCGATATGACAATTCATTAAAAATGCCTTTTATCATTACTCCAAGACTAACTGGATAAACCTTGTTTCTGATTTCCAATTAAATGTCCTGCTACTCCTTTTCTTTTTTGACTGAAAGCAATAATTAATCATTTTGGGAAATGTGCTTATTAGCCTGCCCAGAATTAGATGAAAATATTAATACCACAAACATGAAGCTGGAGCCAGCAGGTGGTTCACTTAGCATTGAATAAGCTGAAGGGAAACAGCGGGGTGAAGCTGTCTTGGGGTGTCAATTAATAATAGGGATTCTTGGTGCCAGTAGTTGGATTTTGTCACCTTGAGCCAGAGCAAGGCTAGCTGTGCCCCTCCAGTTTCTAGCCTTTGTTAGCTAAGGCAACAGACTTTTGGGCTACTTTAACAGAGATATGGAGCAGTATTGGCTTCCTCCTCTGACTCTTGGCACAAATGAAACAGCTCCATGTCCCAAAATGATAAAATGAATTCTCAGACCTTACAGCTTTATTTTAAAGTAAAATACCCAATTACAAAGAAGAGAATTTAGAAAATGAAAGAAATAATCAGAGCACATAAACTTACAATTTACAGGTAATGTAATGCATTAAGCAGACTACAAAAAAAAAAGCAACAAATGACACAAACTAGCAGAAATGCATGTTTGAAAATACGTCAGACTATGATAAATGAGCGCACCTCCTTCTGTAAACACTGTCTGTGCATCGCACAAAAATGGGCAGTAACACGGCTCGGCTCCAAGTGTCCCTTGCGATTCATCAAACAGCTCCTTTGAGTAGATTAATGTTTCGAAAAGCCAGTGCTCGCCATGTTACAGGTTAAAAACACTTTCTGTCATTCTAAGACTGATGGTGGGGGGTAGCAGGACAGGACAGATGCCCTCCTTGGTTGCTCCAGGGCCGTTTGAGGTCAATTGGCGGTTACGCAAACACGCAGAGAAAGAAAAGCTGCTGGGTAGGTCCAGCGGCCTGGGCCAGATTCCTAGTGGAGGCTTTGAGAGCGTCTTTGTGTCAGAGCGAGAAGGAACCTCTTGTTTTTCCTGTCAGTCAGGGAATGGGCAGTGACCCGCAGGAACCCCCCCCTGACCACCCTTCCCATCTCCCTCCCTTCCTCCGCCTGGCAGCTAAACAACCGCTGCAGAAGTGCTGAGCTGAGGGAAATACCCGCTGATGTCAGAGCCACGCTGAATGGACAAGTATGCCCCCCTACTCCTCCTTCCATACTCCCTCTCCGCTTTTTTTGTTCCCCTGCTACTCAGCCAATTATCTGTTTCATTGAAAATCAGAACATACCCCTCTCGCATAAAAAAAAAAAAAAAAAGTTTTCTCAAGTTTACTGCTCTGTGTTTGAAAACTGCAAATCATCAAATCCCCCACATAGAGCGTTCGGAAAAGTCAAGTCATCGGATTCCCGTCCTTTAGTGCCAATGGGCACTACACTAACACACTAAAGCCTCCGTTTGATTGCGAAATAGAGAGAACTCACCTGATTCGGACTTCTTGGAGTACTTTTTGCTCTGTCCTCTGATAATGAGGATGAAAACCAGCAACAGGATGAAGATGAGCCCCACCAGAGCCACCACAACCAGGAACCACCACTCCTCGTAGAATGGTGCCACTTTTTGTGCTGTGCGAAAAGACGGGAAATTGGAATTCACTGCTCTGAAAAAAATCTGTGCGACCTTAGGGAACTTAGTCAGAAAATTATGAAACTTAATTTATTCCTTCACCAAATATATAAAAAGCTCACCAGATATAGACGGAGAGGGTAGACTTGGAGAGCCGTAGCCGTAGTCGTTCACTCCAATCACACGGAAGTCATAACTGACGCCCTGCTTTAGGATGTCCATGTTGAATGTGTGTAAAGTCGCTTCCTTGGGGATGTCTTTGATTAAAATATCCCACAATCCCTCATCTGCAAAGGAGGTTTCAAGTTGTAATTTTAGGTCTAAGGAGACTAGGAAACTTGCTAAACCGTTAAAACAATGTCAATATGTCTTTGTTAACAGCTTGTTTGTTTGTTTGATATAGGGCTCTGATCTGGCTGGTAGCTCCCAGGGGTAATTCATAATTCCAACAAATATTACACAATCCATCAATTTCACTGCTCTCGTAAAATTTACAGCAACCAAATCTACATCATAAATAGCAGCGTGGCCATATTTCAAATGAAGCCATGTTAGATGGCTCACTGCTGGCTTTGGAAATTCTCTCCGATCCCATTTATTACACGTTGCTGCTTGTAAACACCAGCGTAAGTTTTGACTCTTTTAATGGGCTACACAAACATAAACAGGCACCAGAGTTCATCTGTCACGGTGCTGAACTCTGGTGGGGGGAAAAAAGGAAAAAAAAAAAAAAAAAAGAAGTTTGAGATGCTGATGAAATTCGACGCAGAGACAAAAACAAGTCATCAAGTTATACGAGGCCTCAGCGAGTGATGGCCCTTGGCACACACATTAGAGAAGATGAGGGGGGAGATGGGGGTGCTGCTTTAAATGCCTTCATTGGCCCCTGGGCCCTGACCCTTAGGTATATGTTATCCTCCAACAGCTCTGGCTAATACCCATTAAAATGTAAAGCTCAGTGTCCCACCTCAATTTTCAGTTGAAAGTTTCGAAAGCACCCCCCCTCCCCGGCCCCTTCATGACTCACCAGCCATCCATCACTCCCTGTGCCCTGTCAATCACAGCTGACACAGGATGCCAATTATCTCAACTCTAGCACCTCGATCAATAAGCCATTAAAATACCAGGGACACTGACACCGGTGCAGCAGATGTTGACACCTTACACCTCTTTCCTAAATCAAAATCTCAACACGAAAGACTCTACAATTTCACGATTGAAGTGGTGATCATCTGGTTGGTATTGTGCGGCCGAGGCGTGGACTGTACCTGAAGGCCTGGCCTCGATGACGTAGCGTGTGATGGGAGCGCGTCCTGGGTCGCCACTGGTCCAGTGGATGGTCAGGGCTGACCCATAGCGTGTGATAAAGGGCTCTCCGGGGGGTCCCGGGGCTCCTGAGAAAGAATGATGACGTGTTTGAGTCAAGGCCGTTTCAAAGCAAGAATTAAAAACATTAGAATTTTCATTTAACGGACCTTCTCCCGGGCCGGTGGTGATGTTGGCCTCCACCTCGGGCCCATAGATGAAGGTTTTGGCCCGGATGCGGAAGTTATACGTGACGCTGTCAGCCAGGTCTCTGAGCTTCAACCAGAGGGGCCCGTTCCCCTTCACGTCCACCGTCACTGTCTTACTGACGCCTGGGGGGGAGGGGGAGTGAAGACAGTCGGCACAGGCCACTGAAGAGTCTAGACAAACACATCACATTTAGAGCAGGTCTTACACAGGCCAGGCAATGTTAGCGCACACTCACACGCACACGGGCAGTAATGGAAAAAGCAGTGGGAAACTTTGAATATTGGCACAGTGGTCACATATTATTTATGATGGCAGAGTAAGCTAAGGTTGCATGAAATATGAGCCGTTTGGGTCAAGGCGATGGTTAGCGTGCAACTCAAGGAAAATGCTCGCTACGAGATTATGATCATGCTGAGTTGAGTGGATCTCATCAAAAAGAAACGTTTTAACTGATAGTCCTGAATGATACTGAACAATTTATGAAGCCTTCATAGAAGCCAGCAGCCATTGTAAAAGTGTCATGACGAGGTGAGAGGGAGGGCTCACCTTCGACCGGCGTGCACGGCTCATACACCAGACGGTAGCCCTCAATGATGCCGTTGGGGAAGGTGGGCTCGCCCCAGGACACGTTGACCGAGGTGGTGGTCAGTTCACTGAAGTGAATGAAGCTGGGAGCGCTGGGAGCTGAAACGTTAGAAGGTCAAAGGTCAAAAAAGCACAGGGGTAAGAGCCAATGGCATGGATGTAGGAATTTTTTTCAGGGTTATTCAAGGTGCATGTTTGGCTGAGAGGCAGTGTTAACTAAAAATGTCTGAGCAACAGAGCTGCTGCTGAAGGGTTAGAATCACAGGAGAGTTGGCCTACATAATATTTGTTTGTTTGTTTGAGAGCATAATTTTTGCTAACCTGCACACAGTTTAAAAAGGTCAGATGTGGCCTAAAAATACATTCTGACCCAGGCCATACTAATTCTCAATCCCAGTGGCCCATTGCAGCTTGGTCGAGCTTGTGACACCGCCAGCGCTCACAAGCACAGCTTGTCCCACTTGTCTCTAAACTTGTCGAGCTGGAGTCGAGACGCTCGCTCGAGACAATGTCCTTTTGTCATCTACCGAGATTGGGTGGCTATTTCCATAATGCTCTTCCCTCCTCCCCCCTCATGGCGCGTCATTTGCTTCCCCCTCTCACGACACCGGCCCACAAGCACAACCAAGAGTCTGCCAATACCTTCTCTTTACTTCTCTGCTCGTCTGAGATGCACTAAAATTATATGAGAGAAAAATGGAGAGTTGTATAAGCGGGAAAGGGGGGATTGTGAAGACATAACATGCCAGACGGAAAACTTTCACCAAGAATGTTCATACCCTCAACTTTCCAGACAAAATAGGAGAATCAGTGCTGGGGTTTAGAGCGGGTTTGCTAATTAGGAACTTCTGCTCAGTGTGTGGTTCCGCTAACATCGTTTGGCATGCTGACAGTAACGATTAGCATGATCTTCATATTATATTATTTCCTCATGGCTGACTCATACTCTTTGAGAAAACTCTCAGGGTTCTCCAAGCTAACATCAGCAGCTACACCGCAACCACCACCAGCATATAAATGTGACAAATGAGTGAACACGGCTTCACGCGCTCTAAATTTTTCCGCTCCAGTCGTGTCGTCTTGTTTCCTCATTTGTTTGCAGCTTGTCTTGTTTTTCCTCGGCACCTCTCCATCATGCGTTCATTCATTACATACAGAAATATTCATTTTACCACCGTTGCTTGATTGCATCAGTCTTTGACTGCTACACTCATTCATGGAGAATAAGGGTTGTGCATGTTTATTGGGATTCAGAGCTGTGATTTACCTGCTTGCTGAGTGCGGCCCCTGGTGGGCGGGCTGCGGGGTCCGTCCCCGGCAGCATTGAAGGGGGCCACACTGATCATATAGGTGGTGTAACCAGTGAGATTCTTCAGTTTCACTCCTCCCTCGGGCATGAACAGAGTCCGTAGTCGCTCTGTCTCATTCTTGCGTTGGAACTCCCAAAAGTACACCTGCATGGGATAAGCAAGCATAAATAAATATTAATGTTTGTCTACAGACGCTGCTCAGAGACCACAACTATTTCTGCCTCTATAAAACTCAACCCCACTCCAAACTCCCTTAAGGGAGATGCACAATTTCATTTTATTCCACCGTAAATGTTTTCTTGAGCAACAAACATTTCATTGAGCAGCCCCTGTGGAGAACAGTGCCGGCTAAAAGTGCAAAAAATGTGCATTTAATGGTGATTAACATCAGATATATGAGGTCCCGAGTGTACCACAAGAACACTGGAATATTTATATTATGATAAAAATGGAACACAATATTGTTATTTTATGAAGAAGTGAGCCAATTTAAAGTGTTGCGTCTGTGCTCGGAGATTTAGATTAAAGCATCGACCTTGTAGCCTTGGATGTCTCCATTCTGGGCGTCGACAGGTGGAGGGTCCCACATCACGTCCAGCTGCGTGGCTGTCGCAGACTGAATGGCCACATTCTGGGGAGGGCCTGTGGGCACTGTTGTCACACAACCAGGACATTTAAATATTCATTTAAGCGTCTGTTATCAGTAACCTGGACGTTGTGTAACCAGGTAGCATCATATAAAGCGAATCATTTGAAAATGTGTTGACAAGAGCAGCAGCTTTATGAAACGGCCTAATCTTCGTGCATTAAAAGCAATAATATTAGGAATTAACTAACAACTACTAATAATGAACTTTTTAAACATATATAGCACCTTTCATACATAAGTAGTACAAACTGCTTTTCAGCAAAGAAATGACATTTTATGGAAATACATAGAGGGGGAACTACTTGAATAAAAAGCATCAATTTAAATTGAGACGAGGCAGTAAAATTTTTATGAGAACAGACAAAATCAAGATTAAAATTAACTGAGAATGGATTAGATAGACAGCATAAAATCGGACATTAACCATTAGCTATTAAGACTAATAGCAGCTTCTAAAAGAAAAAGTGCTGAGCAGTGTGAAGCAAAAAGCAAAATATCAGGATGTGTCAGAGTGAAAAGGTAAAGAGGTTTTCTTTAAAGGTACTCAGCAAGATGCTTTTTATTACATCGACCCAGAATTTTTCTTTTAAAAAGCAGGGAAGCAGTGAAGCTTAATCCTCATTCATTAAGGCCTCCATATACAAGGACTGCCAGTCCAGAGCAGAGCTTCTTAGTTTGAGCTGTCTGGTGTGTAACTTTGTGTTCAAGATGGTGTTGACTGACATGGCAGGAAGTGTACATACCTGCTTCTCCCACAAACACCTCCTGCGGCGGGCTGGTCGGGCCCTCGCCCACGGCATTGTACACACTCATGCGGATCTCATAGCGCTTGTGTTTACTTAACTCTGCAAGTAGGAGTAAACAAAAAAAAAAAAAAAAAAAGAAGTTTGGAATTACATTAAACGCCTCATCGTGAATCGCACTTTTTTTTTTTTTTTTTTTACTGTTTTTTATCCCATTTCAGAGGAGGAACAGTTCCCTATCCACGGCTCTCACAGTCGCTGAACCAAAGAGGAGGTCAGTCATCCTCCTCCAGATGCCGCAGGCAATCAGTCAGCAGCACAAGGACGTGATTCCTAACTGGCTTCCCCTTACAATAAATTTTCTAACGTTAGGTGAAAAAAATTCTACTTTGTTATTCATACAGATATTCTGCAACTGTGTGGTTGTCGAATGGTTTAGAAATATGTAACCATCTGCTTTTTGTGTGGCTCATCTAAATAAACAGATGAGTGTGCTGGACTGGATGGGCTTGTGTACTCAGTGTTAACACCAATGTGATGTGAATATAAGCAGCCAAATGTTGTGTTAATTTGTTTGATACTCTGTTTTTCCTGTATCGCCATTGAAAGCAGCGCGAGTTCGCTCAGGCATATGGCAATATTCAAGGAAAGTCTTCTTTTTTCTCCCATAATTAGCTTGTGGATTGAGTCATTTTGAATAAACAATGGTGTATGTTGTGTTTTTGTGAGTCAGAGACATCAACACTTACTGTCCAACTCATACTGGGTCAAAGTGGAGTCGCTCAGATTTCGGATGCTGTAGGGGGCTGCAGGGGCAGAGGGAGAAAAGAAGTGATAAAAAAAAAATATATATAGAAGGTAAAAAAAAAAAAAAAGGTGAGTGGAGAGACAATAGTATTAGTGTCCCAAGTCTAATATTTTCATCATTGAGAGGGGCATCACTGCTGTCATAAAAAACCCACATAATCACAGTGATTATCGCCCTGAGTGAGCCCCCAGAATGACTCAACGAGGGTGAAATTATGGGCTGAGTAGCGCGGAGCAGTAGAAACAGAGCGGCTCCCAAGTTACACCTAATAATAGCCTGCAGCTGATAGCTACTAATCACAAGATGAAATGTTTTACTGTGAAGTGTCAAGACCAGCGGGGCGATTTTGGGAAACTGAAATGGCGTGCGTGAACGTTTTCGGCGTGGTGGAAATAATGGTGCCGCTGACACATAAAGACTATGTCGGAACAATAAACCACGGTGTAGGGCTTTTTATAACTGTGTGAAAGTGTTGGAGAGGTAAAAAAAAAAAAAGAAAAAAAAAAAAGAGAGGCCCCATTTTTTTCAATATACTTCTGCTGAATGTGTTGTGATGTGTGTTTCATATCACATGCTACACATTTGCAATAAATGCAACATGGCTGACTGAAATGTTCATGTCACATTGGGAAATGTGTTTGCGTAACAGTGGGAGCGGTTGGAGCGATGCCTGTTGTGTTTATTCCTCACCGGAGAGCTCAGCCCAGGTGGACACGCTGGCGATGGTGTGAACGGAGTAGCTGCGGAGGCGGTCATACAGAAGCTCACGATATCGAATCCGAAAGCCCAGTAAGATTCCATTGATCTTCTCCTCGGAGGGGGGCTTTGAAGGAAAAAGTGGTGGTGGGGGAGGTCAGGGTTAAGATCTGCTGTGGCAGCTCCATGCTGAATTTTTGCTCCTGAAATAGCCTAAAATACTTCACATGATGAGGTCATAGAAATGGATCATTTCACATTGTCAGGCGTTTTTTCTTTCAAACTTTCATCACCGAGCGTCTCCGACTAAGGACGCTTACAGGAAGTAGAACGCACACACTGAGAACAGAAAGCTGCACTATGACTGAGCTCACCCACAGGTGAGCAGCAGAGAAATCCCCCCATGGTTGAACATGAGAAACAAAACCCAGAGGGCAGAAGCAGAGAGAGAGAAACAAGCACCTCTTTATAAACTTAACAAGTGTTCTCTATAAAAGATAAATTGTGGCTTGGTGTCTCTTGTTTTCCTCTTTATGATCCGTTAATTCAGGTGTGAGTGTGTTTTTGTTTTGTTTTTTTATTACTGAGAAGCGTGTGAAACATTCACTCTGCACGTACGTGCCTACCCTAGGTGCTGCCACAGCCTTTCATTAGAGGCCACTTTCTCAGATCTTCCTCGTGGATTTTGGGAACAATGAAACATTAATAACACCTGAACATGACGTCTTGTCTTACCTGCCAGCGGATCAGCACAGATGTCGTCGTGTGCGGCGTGACGGAGAGAATGGCAGGCGCTTCATCAGGTGCTGTGGGGGCAATAAAAGGGAGATAAATGAGCTAAATTGACCTGAAAATGTGCATAATTCAAAGTGCTCAATCCACCCATGTGCAGTGACTTTCATGGAGCACAAAGGACAACAAAAGCTACAAAAGAACAGCCACAGACAGAGGAGAGAAAAAACATTCTTATGTTGTTAAAGACTGGGCAAACTTTCAAACTAATGTTTTAAAGCTGACCTCTTGTCTCACGGTAACTGCGAGCACATGACATCAACAAAAGTGCCAAAAGTGTCTGCATCACTACAACAGGGTAATTCATGCATTCCGCTCTTTTCCTTGAAACAGAGCAAAGCCATTCTTTTTTTTTTTTTTCTCCACGTTGGTGTTAATGTCACAGTGTGCGCAGTGCACATTTAAGATATTAGAATATTCAACAAACAAAGTTTCACCTGGAAAAAGGATGTTCACTCTTACCGTCCTGCAGAGTTGTGATCGCTTCACTTTCCTCGCTGTATTCACTGTCACCGATGTCATTGGTGGCTTTCACTCTGAACTGGTAGGATGTAAAGGGCTTCAGCCTTGGAGGAACGGGAAAGCACATTAATCTCGATGATAAACTATGGCAGCGGATCCTAAACCTTTTAAACCGCAGACATATAGAGAGAAATTGTAGACTTACTGAGAGAGCTGCAAGTTTTTCAAGCAAACTACTTGACAAGTTCAAACCTTCTGCAGGTGCTGGATATTGCTGAATATGTTTTTGACCAGCTCATTTCATTGTTTATGGTCTAAATTAGACCTTAATATGCTGGACACATTATTCCATTTAAGGATCACGTTGATTTGCCATATTTAAGGAATATTTAAGACAGTTTAGCAGTAGGTACTGTGAAAATATTATCCTCTTTCATTTAATTGAGTAGTAAGTAAAGAGGCCTTTGTTGCACTGATCGGGACAAACAATGAACCACAGACTGTCCCCAGAGTTGACTTTTTACCTGGACACTAGGTAGGAGGTGGCCTCGTGGTTGACAGAGGCTGAATGGACCGTCCAGTTGCTCTCTGGAAGCTCTCTGAGCTGCACTGTGTAGTAACGCACAGGGGACAGGCCGTCGCTGCCGGGCTCCCACGACAGCAAAACCTGGCGGGCCTGAACATCTTTCTGGGGAACCATTGGACGGCTGGTCGGCTGGGGACGAGCTGGGAGACAGAAGCACAGAGACAGAGCCTGGATGACACCAGATGTTGTAAAGTTGGAATAATAAAAGAACGAATGCTCACGTAAATGGAGCTGAAAGAAATACACTTTTACTCATTGCTTTCGGCTCGCTCACATTTGCCTGAGCTATGTTGGAGAGATGAGGGAAAGAATAAAAAAAAAAAAGAAAAAAGTACAACACTGATGAATAGAAAGTAGCTGAGAAGTGAAAGCTGCAGAGTACACAATCTGCAACATGCCTCGAGGGGAGCAGATGGACTGATTTCATTCTCACAACTGCACCAGTGTTTCCTATAAACACCCCAAGGGCATGAACGCCCCTTCAGAAAGCCCATCTGCTTACTGGACTGTTCACTGGAAGCAAACTAAGTGCAATGAAGGCTTAACACAATACAAGTAGTGTTATTACACCGATCGCACACCTACGCCTGCTCTTCCAATTATGTATACAACTGAGTATGTTTCTTATTTGCTAGTGAACTACAAATTTTGTTACACTTCCAAATTGCAATCCACTCAGATATAATGCTTTTATTTTTTCTTTCCTTTCCTTTTTTTTTTGTTTTTTTTTTAAGTTTTCATCCAGCTTGGGGTATATCACATATCCATTTAAACGTAAGATGTTCAGGCAGACTCTGTTACCCCTTTTCTCCGTTGTGACCACCAGCGCTTCTGCAGCCTCGCCCCAGCCCTTCCTGGTCTGCGCAGTGATGCGGAACACGTAGATGGACTCTGGCTTGAGGCCGGTCACTGTGTACTGGCGAGCGCTGGGGCTCAGCACGTCCACGGTGGCCGCGTTGCTATTGGTGGAGTTGAGGTGGTACGTGATCTGGTAGGCTGCAAGGAAGTTGGGGGACAAACAATCTTTTATATTCAGTGGTAGATTAAATCTTGAGAATTAAAGAAAACACGTCTTTTAGGCATTCAAAGCATTTGTTGTTTTGTGCTGAACAGTGCAATGGAGAGCAAAATGTACGCCGAGGAGCATTGTCTCCTCTGCACTTCTTCCATATGCTCTGTGTGGCTCTGTCATATTATGCAGTTTAAAACAAATTATCTGACAGATGTGTAATGAATCAAATGCTCACAAGGAAATCCCCTATTAGCTAATGAGAGAATTTCACTCCCTTTACAGCAATGCAGGAAAATAACATGATCCCCCCCGCCCCCCAACTAATATAGTCGAGCCCATCAAGTTGAAAAACAAAAAAAAGAAGAAAAAACACACAAAAAAAAAAACAAAAACAAAATTATGTTGAGAGCCATCAGGAATAACACCTGTGGGCCTGATGTTCTATAAAATCGAAATAAATTAGCTTATTTGTGCCGTGTTTGGTAGTTGGCAGTTTATTTAGCTGCACTAAAACACCTGAACATTTCAAAGAATAAAACCAGAAATGAGGAGGATGTTGTAAATTACTAACCAAGTATAATCCCATTGGGCTGAGAGGGGGACTGCCAAATAAGACGCACTGAGGTGGTCCGCACTTCAGGGAATAGGATACCCACCGGCGGTCCCGGCACTGCAGGAAAGCAAAAGGCATAATATATGACACAACTCAGAACTTGGAAATCATATCAAACCTCAGATATACTTCCCACAGGTGAAGAAAATTAAAACATACAGGTTTTTGGATTGAGAAAAAATAAAGCACAGGTTCATATGTTTCATGTTTTTCTCCAGGAGAAATTATTGCTGTCGAGTGTATTCAGGTGTTGTCTAAAGCTTTCTCGCTGCTCAGCGTTGCCGTACCGTCGTCCAGAGTCCTCTCCAGGATGGGTGGAGAACTGGGCCGCCCATCTCCGATCCTTGTGAAGGCCAGGACCTGGATCTCATAGAGCACGTATTTCCCCAGACCGGTCAGCTGGATGCTGTGCGTGGCGTTTCCCTCCACTGACCAGAAGTGGACGGCGCTGTCGGAGTCCTTTTCTTTGTACACAACCTGATCCAACAAAGACACAGTAGATGAAAATGAATTGGGAATTTGGAAATGAAGCAGAATCAACATTGCTGTTGTGTACGTTGCCTAAAAAATGGATGGCATTTCTTGAAAACAAACAAACAAACAAAGAAGAAGAACAAACTAGATGTTATTTTGGCGAGTGTGAAACATGAAAAGTGCTGACAGACCTTGTAGCCCAAAATGAGACCATTTCTGTCTGGCTCAGGAACTTCAAACCAGCGCACTAGGATACTGCTGGAGGTCGTTGCGAAGGCGGACACATTGGTGGGTCCACAGGAGGGGACTGGAAGACAAAGAGAGAAGAAAGGCAAACTCATCACCCCTGCACGGCCCATTGTTTCACGTACATTAATAAAAATTCATTCGCCATGCTCCCTCTCCACATGTGGATGTACGACAGAGCGATCCGCTACGGTTGTATTGTTCGTGTTTGCACGTAGCCTCTGATATCCTTGGTATACCCTCCAGGGCATACTAGAGAGAAAGAAAAAAGAAAGACTCAAGAATAGGCCTTTTCGCTTCCTTGGAACTCATCCCTGGACATAATGCGCTGATTCCTAAGAATTCGCTGGAGTGAGTGGAAAAAAAAAAAGAGCACAAGGAATTTCACATTCAAGTCCACGTGTTCTCAATTTTCCTCAGACTCTGTCCATTCCTCAAGACCCAACGTCTGGTGAGGAGGGAGAAGAAGGGTCTGAAACAGAAGCAGGCTGCTTAGAAGGCTAGGGAACAGTCAGCTCACTGACAAATGCAACATATGGTTAAGTGTAAACTGTGGCTGTGTGTTTGCTTCCTCTGATACGACTAATTATGCATATATTCCTCATAAATTTTGAATATAACGTTATGAAAGTAGTCAAGGTGCTTTTATTTTGACTAAATCCATAGAAATATGGTGCCAGTACAGGATTTTGTGTTTCTGAGAGAAAGATATGGTAAAAAACAAACACCTTGGCGATAATAAATTCTAATTTTTATAGCTTGTTTCTTGACAAGAACTTGGCTCCTGACAGCAAAACAAAAAAAATGCTTTTGAGTAATTAAACCAGCACGGCCCTGGTTTTGTGATGCTAATAACATTGTGCAGTTCTCGTTGATCATCTGAAGATGGATGAGCAGCGTTTGTCATCGAGGTGGGATAAGCCAACTCACCGGACTCCCTGGTCCTGCCTCTGACCGGCTGGCTCCAGGGCCCCATCCCGATGCCGTTGACGGCCTGGACCCTGACCTCGTACTCGGTCCACTCTTCCAGGTCCTCGATGGTGAACTCCCTCTCCAGGCGGTCAGCTATGACATGGGTGAGTGCCCGACTCTGTGAGCCCACACGGGAGTACTGGACTCTGTAGCCCACCTGCTCTGCGTTTCCATTGTATTCCCATTCAGGCAAAGGCTGTGGAGAAGAGAACGGACACACGATCCTTCAATTAGCTCATATTTATGAGAACATCACGGTTGGGAAATGTGATGGATTCTTGTTTACCATCCATCGCAGCCAAAGGCTGGTCTCGCTCGCTGTGCGCAGGGTGACGTTGGCGGGCGCCATGTCAGGAGGCGCCGGTAGGGTCTGGATCCTTCTGGAGGGCTGGCTCGGAGGACTCGTGCCCACGATGTTCACCTGACGCATACGGAACCTGTGGTTGGAAGTTCAACTTTGTTTAAAGTGCAACTTCTGCAAAAAGATGTTTGATTTGAACCGAATCACACCTCAGGATCTGGCAGATCAAAAACAAACTCCCAGCATCATGACGGTAGCTGCAGTGAGCATCCTCTTACATCAGGCTTATTGCGTTTGAACTGAGATCACAGCACTGCATATGAATACAACATGAATATGCTGAGCGGGCCGTTTATTTGTGTTACAGCCTGAATATGCAAAAAAAAAAAAAAAAAAGTGAGCGTTTAGTGAAATGTAAAGTGGCAGCACTGAAGTTAGAATGATGAAAACTGGAGCTGTAGCGGGTCTTTGGGGACTGCCTCTGTGAAATGTTAATTGCTTATATTGAATTGCGGCTGCATTGAGATAAAGATCATGTGAGAACTGCAAAATAATAAAAAAAGCAAAAAGAAAACACACTTACCGTAACAAGCTTGTATCCAAATCAAAGGAAAACAGAAAAAGATAAACTCCTGGGATAAACTGAAATTAGCTGAGATCCTGAAGCACGCGTGCACCTTATCTGTTGTTTGTCACAAGCCCCATGTGATCTGACTAAAAGCACACAGGCAAAATCATGAGAAGGTTCAACCTTAATGAGAGTTTTCATTATTTTACTTTTTTAAACTTGTCATTTTATTTTATTTTATTTTTAGTCTGACTTGAGAAAACATATTTAACCAGACATCTTATCAAAACCCATTATAAACGTGTCTCTGCTTATTTGTCAGTGAGTGATAGTGAGAAGATGAGAGCGATGCAGCAGGCGGTTTTGAAATATGAAAATAATTTCAGTTCATTATTAAACTGCAGGGGTAGCACGGCGGCATAGTGGTTAGTGCTGTTACCCCACAACAAGCAAGTCCTGGGTTCGGTTCCAGGGCCTGGGGCCTTTCATTGTGGAGTACGTGCCCCCCCCCGTGCCTGCTTGGGTTTCCTCCCACCATCCAAAGACATCATGTTTGGGTTAACTGGTGACTCTAAATTGTCTGCAGGTCTTACTGTCTCTGTCTGTTGGCCCTGTGGTGGACTGGTGACCTGTCCAGGGTGACCAGTGAGTTGGGATTGGCTCCAGTAACGGAGAAGTGGTACTAGATGAATGAATGAGTATTAAACCGTTGCGACGACATCAGCAGAGCAGGCTGCTGCCAACACATCTTGGGTGCGTTCACACCTGATTTTCAGGGTGTCTACTTAAGGTGTCAATAATGCCTTGGATAAAATGTGCAGTACGCTACCTGTAGAAGGTGTACGGGTTGAGCCCGGGCACTTCTAAGGAGCGAGCCTCGGGTTCGTTGGACACCTGGTGGACCGTCACCCATTCCTCGTTTTCACCAACCATGCCCACCTGAGCCAAACGCACACAAACACACAAAGTCTGCAATGAAGAAAAGTGCAAGCAAAGGACAAAATTTCCATCTAAAAGAGCCAACACAATTTCTGTGTCAATCTTGGCATTGTAACATCGATCCAAAATCAGCGAGAAAGTCTCAGAAAGTAGCAACACACGATTAAGAAAAAGAGATTGAATCAGCCCCACCTGGGCCTCCACCTGCCAACGGGAAATGGAAGTCTTGCCATCATAGCCAGGTTTGAACTGCAGGGTGACAGAGCGTGGGCCGATGTTGGAAATTGCCATGTTGGTGGGGGGGCCGGGGAGCTCTGTGAAGAAGCAGGGAGGAGGGGGGAAAAAAGGTTGAACGAGGAGAAAGAGACTGACGGAGCAGATAACTGACAGCAACACAGGTGCAGTTTGTCATGCTGCCTCTGAGCACGGAGTGATTTTGGTTTGCAGCCTCTCACTCCGGAGGAAAAAAAAATCCATCTACCACAGCGCCCCCCTGTGACCGTACAGATACCACACACGGACACGCCTCTCACCTGTCTCCCTTAATTCCCCCCTCCTGCCCCCCACTTGAGCTAAGGCAGCAGAAGCAGATCAGATTTGAAAAAGATGCTTACACAGTACATAGGCAGAGACAATGCCATGAATGTCAATTACACTGCAGTTATCTGGAGATACGATTCAATCTGATATCCCACTGTTTACACTTGAGCTGAGTAAACAATAAGAATGGATTGTTCCCTGGAAATCCTGCAGGGGAGACAAATCTGAAAATGGTGAATTCAAAGAACAGCGGGAGGCCAATTTTGTGTATACGAATATCATTGCTTGTTTGTGTATGCTGGGATGCTTTTTGTGTATCTAGCCAGGCATGTGTGAGAGTGTCTGTGGATTAAATAATTCATTCATCAAGTTTTTTTTCTTTCTTCTCCTCCATAACGTTCCCCTCGAGGTAGACATTAAGCCTACCATAACATATCCCCATTCCAAAGCACAATATAGTTTACATAAATCCTGGATGAAGATATTAACGCCAAAGCGTGGCATATTGGAGCGTGGACAGAGGTCTAATATAAAAGAAGATATAATCGCTCCCCCGCGGCACAACTCAGCAGTTTTTCAAAGATTGCTTAAATGCGAGTGTATTCCGCCCTAATGAAATGCAGATTATACGCATTGTGGTAGAAATTACCACCCTTAAATCATTTGCATGGCTGCTTATTGAGGTGGCTTTCAGCTGGATGCTCGCAGGGCACATGGGTGTTTTCTTTACACATATACAACGCGATTAATCACCATTCTGAGAAGAGTAACTGCTCTCAAATTACCAGCCTGTCATTTCACAGGTGGCCAGGCTCTGCTCTGAACGCTGCTCTAAGAGATGACATGAGCGCTATATTTCTCTTACATGATTATGCAAATATGAAATCATCAAACTCTTTAATTGTAACCCCCCCCCCCCCGCTCTGTTGGGAGCTGTTTATTTTTTGGCTGTGGGGCAGATATGCACATCGGAGAGGCCCCCTTTCCCAGCTGAGGTGACTGGAGGTCTGGTTTCACTGCGTCTGGCGCCAGACAGCACGTTCCCCGAGTTCAAGGTGAGACAGTAAATATGCAGGAAGCGGAAACTTATTAAACGATATCATCAGGGTTTGAGACTAAACAATATAAACAGAAAGCTTGGATTACAATTTTAAAGAGGGAATTTACAAGACAGGGAGGCTCTAATAAAAGCTGAACTGCATTTCGGGATTCGGTGTCTTATCAGTACTTTATCCATACTAGGAACTAAAGGGGAGAATATGTCAGTGTCTTTTGCTTCAATTTTTTAAAATTCTTACTTAAATTGGTCTCTCTGGAGTCTCACAACTTCATGGAAGTGCAATAGAAAATCTCTGAAGCACGGCTTTCAGAGGAACATAATGAGGCGCGCTGATAGGGAGGTCTGTCTAATACGCAGAGCAACTAGGAGACACACGTGTCTGGAAAGAGATGTCACATGCATCATTTTGGTGCTGCGAGCACCACAAAATGAATTCTCATTGCTGAGGTGGAGGCAGATAACTCAGAATCTCAAAGGAGAAAATATCATGTAATTTGGTGTACTGATGTTTCTTCAGGATCGCGACAGATGGTCTAAGTACCGACCTGGCGGGACGCCCGAGGAGATGGTGGAGGAGGAGAGCAGGCCCTGGCCCTTGGAGGTCATTCCTGCCACTTCGATGGTGTAGGTGGTGAGAGCCGTGAGCCCGGTGACCCTGTACTCCAAGGTGAGGTTCGGCAGGTAGTGGGTGACTCTGGTGTTTGTGCGGTTGTACTCCTCCCACGAAATACGGTAGCCTGGAGTTGTAGACGGGCGCACAGTGACAGACAGGGAATCATATCGGGGGTAAAATTGGACAGCAGTATTTACAATAAAAGCGGTTCTCTGCTCACATGCTACAGGGCAAGCCAGGAG
Organism: Echeneis naucrates; assembly: GCF_900963305.1. Taxonomy (NCBI): domain Eukaryota; kingdom Metazoa; phylum Chordata; class Actinopteri; order Carangiformes; family Echeneidae; genus Echeneis; species Echeneis naucrates. The sequence continues at coordinate 3,488,852 of NC_042529.1, read as the reverse complement.
ACAAAATTAAATAAACTCCATCAAAAATTGAATATAGCAAATTAAACCACCCTGTGATTATACCTCCCTGCGCTCACACACCCACCACACATACACACACACACACACACACACACACACATTCAGCCTCCCAAAGTTAATGCAATTTGCTCTTTGGCCAGCAGCTCTTTTCATGTGATTGCATAAGGCATCAGGAGGCATTTCTTGCCAAATCAATAATTTCATATGGCATGTCGCTGTTTGTCTCCTGGGAATGTGCAGCACATCTAAATGTTTCGGGAGAAGACTTTACAATATGCTGTTAAATCTCATCCCGCGGTAAACACTTGAATTTTAAAGTCACTGCTTGGCTTCCTCTTCTTCAGCTGAAGTTCGCACAAAATGATGTAAGAGCGTTAGGTAAGCTGGAATAGCAGTGCCACCGACTCACTAGGAATATCATTTTGTAGTTACATCCCTGGATTACCGAGACTTTTACTAATTTCCATCCTTTGCTTGAGAACTTTCCACAACTGGACACGATTTAATATGTGCAACACTCGGCACCAATTGGTCCTTTTGCATAGAGAAAGAGGTGATGTATGGTACAAAAACAAACTGCACAAGAACTGTAAACTAGTGAAGAGTTTTAGAAGAAGCCAATTTGTCAGAAAGCCAAAGATCTCTTTGTCGCATTCCAGTCTGCAACTATTATCAACAGAAACGGGTTTAATAGTCTCCCCGAGGAGGACTGTTTGTTATGTAAGTTGGATGAGATGTTATACAGTGCGATGATTTTAGGCAGCCTTTTTATGGCAGCTTTATTGTGCATAGTTTGGAAGATGACACAATGTCACCCCCCCCAACCCCCCCCCCCACCCCCACCCCCTGCTGCAGTGCATTTGTGTGTCTTACAAGCTCATGTTGCCTTGGTGGTCCTACCCGCATGACCCAAATACAATAAACGACTAATGATAAAGCAGATTCACCTTAGGAGCGGCAAAATGCTTGGATCACTAAATGAGGCCAAGCGGCTGTGAAGCTAAGTACAACAAATTCTTCCGGCCTCAGCTCTAGCTCAGCGCTGTCAACTGTGATTGGTCTCTTTCAATAAACACCTCCTCGGACAAACTGCTATTTCTTGCGCTCCCTGCCTCATTAAAGGTTTATTCTGAGAGCGAAGCCGATTGTACCTGTGAGAACGCCGTTCTTCTCGCTCGGCTCGCTCCAGCTGACTTTGAGTGAGGTGTCCAGGATTTCGGTGAAACTCAGGTGACCCACAGCGCCGGGGGCTGGACGGGGGACAAATAAGGATAATGAGCCAAGGCCAATGGGCCTATTTTACATATGGTTTGAGCTCATTACTGATTACATGGTATACTTGGATTCTATAGACAAACATTGGCATTTTAAGTGTGTCCATAATAAGATAAGCTAATTGCTGAAACCTGTATGATGACAAATTGAGGAAAATTTTGAGCTTTTTAAACCTTCAACAATCTCAAAGGGAACTGAGTTCCAATTATGATGATCCGAGCTGGATGCAAAATATACTCATTCATTAGCACTTCTCCACAATTTCGTTGCGCATGAATAATAGATCTTGCCCAAAGGATGTGTCACAGGGAGACACTCGCGTGCCCTCGCCACTGCAGGGGAGAGAGCAAAGTCACTCACTGTCCTCATGTGTCCTCAGCGCCCTGGGCGGGCTGCGGGGGCCATCTCCGGGCGTAGTGAAACACAACACGGAGGTGTAATACTCAGTAAACTTCTTCAGACCTGCCACATATCCCACAAGGACGCTGTCCTGGAAGTTTGGTCGCACTGTTACCATAGTGACTTGTTCCTCTTTGCTTGGTTCCCAGGCCAACAGCTGAGACAGACAAATGAAAAAGTGAAGGGGAAAAAAAAAAAAAAAACAAAGGTAAAGAAAATTACTCAGACAGATGGAAATAAAGCAGCTGATAATTTTTCCTGCAACAGCTCCCACACATTTATTCTCGCAAAAACTAACAGCAGTGTCTCTCTTTGGTAGTCCTGAGCCACTCAGAGGAGTTCTTTGGCATCACAGATCTCCCAGATATATTTAGAGAGATGCCCTGAAGAGGTTTTGACTGGGAGGGATTGGCTGAATAGCTCCACCAAGACGAGCTGTGAGTGGAAAAGAGTGCTCAAGCTCGGGAGAGGCATGACGGTATCTTATTACGCAGGTTGATTGCAGATGCAGATATAGCATGCACAGATGGGACCTGCATTGACCAATTAGGTGCTTAGGTAATTAGTCCCAGGGGCGTGTCTGGGGGTTTATTTCCAGTTTGTGGTGAAAGGCCTCCGAGGGAAGTAAAGAGCTGGCAGTGGGATGTCAGACAGATAGATGCTTGACTGTCTGCCACCGCCTATCGCTCTCTCTCCATGAAATTCTTCCTTTGCCTCGGCCTCTATCACCTTTCACAGTCTGCGTTTCTCTTTTTTTTTTTTTTACCTCCCTGGAGGAAAAAAAAGGGTGGTGGTGTTTAAAATTCAGATTGGTTTTGTACAGAGGTCTCCTCCGTTCCAGCTGAGTGAGGCCTGTGGAGCGCCGCTGAGCACACAGACAAAACGAGAGAGGAGAGGGGATAAAAGCCCTCAATGACATAATTAAGCCTCAATAGTGTCAATGGAAAAATAGAACCCCCCCTCCCATTGCATATGGCTTTATGATTCCCCATGGGCTACATTCCTTTCTGTGAAGTATACACAAGAGACTGAGAGATGGACTGCGTTCAACAGCCCATGACAAAATAATGAAGACATTCATCATCATGTGCACGCAGCAATGATAAAACATATGAAAAATTGTTACAAAGACAAAGAGAATGACCTCCGACTGACAAATGGGAGAACTAAGTCCATCGTTCACACTGGCACCAATATCTACCCCCCCCCCCCCCCCCCCGCACTCTCTTGTTTAACAGGATATGTGATTCTACAAGTTCGGCTCTGACAGCTCGGTCAATGGAAGTGATGGCTGGTGGGGACTCCGTCGCGGCAGCCACTGACCTTGTAGCCCTGGTTGATGCCATTGATGAACTGAGGGTTAGGGGCCGTCCACGTGAAGCGGATGGTCGTCGAGTTGACCGCCTCCACCTGTACGTTGCCAGGGGCGATGGTGGGCACTGAGACGGACACGGGGAGAGAGAGGCGGGAGAAAGGGAGAGAGGTATGAACAAAAAAAAACCCCCCAAAAATAACCAAAAACCAAAAACCAAGGTGAGTGCCTTTCAGTTGACTGGTGGAAGTCTGCCTGCATCTATTTGGATGTCAGTATTGATCGCTGCTGCTACAGGTCAGGGCAGATGCTGCCATCGCTCTCTCTCTGATGACACTGACACCTAATACCATGGCTCTCTGTGGGTTTGTTTGTGACTGTGCGAGCCGCTTATGGATTGTAGCGGGAATGTCACGCCTTTGTGTGGTCCTCACAAAGACGAGTTAAAGGGAATGCTTAAAGATTCCGTGTTTGGTAGAACATTATCAGTCAAAGGCACATAAAACCAGACGCTCACTAGTCGTCCTTTGTATCGCAGCATTTAGCTGGCACCGTGCCCGGGCTCATTGAACATGCACCGGGCTTTAAAGAGAGGCTCAACTTAATTTAACACATATAAATTCAGACTAATTGACAATGGCACATTCAATAATAAAGAAAGAAAGCAGTCAGCACATCAGGCCCGCTGCTGGTCGATAAAACGCTTATGTGGGTTCTCACCTCCCTGCAGGGTCCACTCGGTGACCTTGTGGCTGAATGTACCAAGACCTGCCCCGTTGTAGGCGGCCACCTCGATCTCATAGTTGGTCCAGATAATGAGGTCCTCCAGCAGCAGGTTGGTCACATCAGGGCTGGTAATGTTCTTGATCTGGTAGTCCACCGGCAACCCAGTGAGGCGGTATCTGAAATACACATTTCAGAGGGAGTTTAAAGGGGTTGATGTGCTTGCTGTGCTGTTTGCCAAATGGACCTCACAGTTTAGATGTTGACACAGAGGAGAGAGGGCAGTGTTTGGGCCTTTTTTGGGTTTTCTTTTGTTTTTGTTGCTGTTGTTGCTTGAGCCAAGTCTTGCAGTACACTAGACCCCCTGGTAGGGGGAGACAAAGCACCAGCAAACAAACAATTAACAAACGCACTGATGGCATTGACTTGTTTGGAAAACACCTGCTGTTTCATTTGGACGTAATGAATAAAAAGCCTAACAGAAAATGAAACTAATTACATGTTTACAAGTCTTACAGTAAGTTTGGCATATTGCTGACTCTGTCTATTAGAGTTGGTAAAGTTTTTAAAGTCAAACCAGTCATTAAATACGGCTTCTTTCTCAAACTATATTCTTGTTAAATGTGGTGTTTTGAAAGGAGAGCTAAGGTTTGGCACTGGATGCGAATTAATTCCAGCACTTACCAGAGCATAGTCCTTCAGTTTCTTTGTATTTGTTCTCCACAGAAATGCAAGTGAATTAAAATGATCAGACAAAAAAACTTGACAGAGAAACTGATGATATCAGATGAGCGCAGCTTCGTTTCCAGCTCTTAGAGATCATCCGGCTGGCCCTCATGCTGAGAAAAGCTGGATACCAAAACGCGCAGTTTCCCTCGTTCAACATAAAAAGCAAGAAAGAGACAGGCGTCAGCGGGACGGGTGGATGGACCCGGGGTCTTACCGTACGGTGTAGCCCCTGAGGATGCCGTTCTGGTGGCTTTCCGGTGGAGGCTGCCATTGGATCATGATGGACTGATTGGTGCGACCGCTCGCTATGACGTTCTGAGGAGGAGCACTGGGGGGCTCCTCTGGCAGAGACACACTGTAAAACATACGTACACAGACACGCATGCATGTACAGATATGAAGAGAGAGGGCAGTGAGAAGAAAACAAAACAAGCTTTAAGTTATTTCAAGGAAATTGACACAAAGCTTTACCGCTCGCTTAACACATGTAAAATGAACTTTGAAGCTCTTTCAGAAAACCGTCAAACCGTCCCCCTCAAATGTTTTGAACCAATTTGAATTTCTTTGTAAAACTGCTTTTGCCCCCCAAACTATGAGCGATGTTCATCCTTGATACCACAATCTGACACAGTCAAAGGATGCGAGAGCTCCTCGCCCACCTAACACCATATATCTAACCTGACAAAAACAGCCCGATCGCCTGGGGAGAAGATACGCTCAGGAGATGGGAGTGAGATCAGTAGCAAATGGCATCACAGAGCGATCAGTGCCTGCCTCTCTCTGTGCCCCTGTATCACACAAACACCCGCTCCCCTCCCTCCAACAGCTCTCCTCCAGCTAGCAGGTGTATCGAACCGGTGGGGAGGCAGGGGTGGGGTGTGAGCAATGGGAGTGCTTGAAGTTGTGCGATGGTGCAAAGAGGCCAAACCCCAATCTCACCTCAGACCTAAAATCCCTCCTGCAGGCTTTCAGACCTGAGAGCGAGAGTGTGTTTACATGTGTGTGTGTGTGTGTGTGTGTGTGTGTGTGTGTGTGTCTGGCTGCTCTGGTGCTGCACATCGTTCCCTGCACGCTGACTGTCAATTGAAGGGATAAGTCAAAATGGTCATCTAGGAAACCGATTACAGCCACAGTGTTCCCCAAGAGGTGTTTTTGTGTTCTTAACAATGTGCTGCCACAAATTTGGGGAATTTTTAAACCACTAGAAATAAATAGTTTTCCTCCCCAAGCTGAAAGCATCGGAGAGGTTCACCAAACAAGTTACAAAAGTGAATGGTGAGCTCCGTGACCTCGCCACGGCTGTGTGACGTATGCTTTGAGCTCACCGATCTGTCTCCTTGCTGAACTGCCCCTTCCCCACGTCATTGACGGCACAGAGGCGGAACTGATAGGAGCGTGCCGGAATCAAACCGTTGACTGTCACCGCCGTGGCCTCCGGCTCGATGTTGGCCAGCAGGATGGCCCAGGGGGCGTCTGGATAAGAGAAAGTAAAATCTCACCCATTGTTCCACGTGCTCACTCATACAGAGAGGTCACTGCAATGTTAACCATCATATTAGCATCCCAAAAAGGGTGACAAGTTTTCTTCTTTTTTTTTTTTTTTTTTGAGGAAGGAAGGAAGGGAGGAGTCCTAACATTTCTAGTAATTTCACTTCAGTAGGGATCGTCTATTTCATGCCGGTAATCGTTTTGTCATGGCGGGTCACATTTCAAAATTAAAGTTCATTAAAAAGTACTAAATAACGCTGAGAAGAAAAGAAGCGAAGTGGAAAAGAGTAGTAAGAGGAGAGATTACAAGCCCAACGCAGCTCTTACACAACATCGACTTAAGTTGAACATACTTGTTACATACAGAGCTGTCATGGGATTTACTGCCGCACCGCTTCCATTTACTACTGAAGATTAAAAGGAATGATTGACATTCTTAATTAGCCTTATCGATCTTGCTTTCAGATTCTTTTTCATGTGCTTTTCTGTATTTGCTTTGCTTGGCTGCATGGGGGGAAAGAATCTAAACAAGCAACATTTAATATCTTTTTCTCTCATTGCTGCAACACCGATCCCATGTGTTCTGTCTAACAGCCGCCGCTTCGTTATAAAATACAGTAAACAAGGCGCACCGAGTGAGCAAAGGCAAAGGAGGAGGCATGGACTGGAAAAAGGCAGGATGTTACTGTGACTTACTGTTCTCAGAGACCTCCAAGATGTAACGTATGAGGGGACTGTTGCCATCAAAAGGCTTGGCCCAGGCCAGGTCGATGGCTCTTTTTTCAGATGTGCTCAGCACGGCCGTGGGGTTCTCGGGGGCGTGGGGAAGCTGCCTGCAGGGAGCAGCAAGGACAACTTCGATAAATAGAAGACTATCTCCCATCACAGCAAATCCTCCACAGCGCCAGAGAGTTACTGAAGCATTTTGCTCCACTCTGAACTTCTCCCTCTGTCGCTCACAAATCTGAACATTTTTATAACAGAGAGATCAGTCGGACAGGTGATGAAATGTGGTGAGACAAGACAGCAAAGATGGCTCCTTGTCAAGATGGGCACGCGGGAGAATAAAATGAGATGGATATCATCGGAAGGGAGAAATGGATTGAAAGGCACGAGGAGACAGATAGCGAGACAACACACAAAGACATGAATAAATGAGGCCATAGCGAGAGATCATTAATTCATTCAGCCGTAAATTCAGATAAGCAGAGGTAGATTGATAGATAAAGCTTTATAGCAAAGGACAGAAAATGGACAGTAGCTCAGTCAAAAGGAGGCCAGACGATGGAGGGGGGGGGCAAAGGGAGACAAAAACAATCAGTCAGTCAGCGTGGCAAACAGAAAGTTAGATGTCTCATTCATATTCAATTTACCTTCAATTTACCAGGCAAAGTTTTGGAGAGAGAGCAGATTTGAGATGACTAAAATGTGTGTTAGTGTGCATCACACATGGGCCCCCTGGGGCTGGAAGTGTCTCGGGTGAGAATGAGTACAGGGAAGGTGAGGAAGAACAGGCGTCATTTAAGTGGAAATGAGTCAGAGGTGTCAATAAGAACAGACAGCGATGGCGAGGAAAGGCTGGCGATGGGGAAGCATATGACTGGCACTTGCATGTGTGCACATGTGCGAACACGTTCCCAACCCGTGTCACTGGCACAGGAGTGCACCGGGGAGCGGAGAAGAAGAAATGGAAAGGGAGGCGAGCAATGGAGGAGAAGGAGCTGTGTTTACCTGACGCGGAGGTGTGCGCTCCGTGAGTCATTGCCGCCGACGGAAGTGACTCTGCACGTATATGTGCCGATGTCACCCGACCAAGTCTGAGAGATGTGGAGGGTGCCATCTGCATCCAGCCGCATCCGAGGAATGGATTGGACATTGATAGCTGTGCCGTCTTTCTCCCAGACGTGCCTGGAACACAGTGTCAGCATCGTCAGCATCATTGACGTAGTCACTGTCCTTTCCACCAGCAGTCAGTTCAAACGCACAGAAAAATCATCATATTTGTTAACCTTGGCATTTTTCACCACTACAATTCAAGACTACTCACCATGTGGAGATTTGGGAAATTTGGACTCAGGCAACATCACTATCACAGAAGGCAAGGGGTGTAAGCCTCCTACAGTTTTCCAAAATGCATCAATTTCACAGAAATCATTACAAAACACTCGTCTGCAAGTCTGAGACCCAAGGGAAAACAGAAAAATAGCCTCCTGGAAATCCCCAACAGCATCACTCCTGCCAAAGTCTCCATTTTCCAAATCACAATTGTAGAGGTGTTGAGAAATATGCTATCACGGGCAGCAGCTATAATGAGCAGAAATCTGAAAGTAAAAACCAGGCTGACAAATACAGACTTTTTTTTTTTTTTTTTCCAACGAAACACACCAAAAGCTTTGGGAGTGGGCCGACCGCAGACAAAGCACACAGCTAGAAAACACAAAGAAAAGTGAGCAAGCACGGAGGAGCCCTCTCTGGCCGAACATCTGAATTTGAACAAATGCAGCAAGGCGAAACTTTCTGTGAATGCACCTTTAACCTTTGAAGCAGAAAAGATAAGCCTCCAGACCAACATTAGTGTCGGTGAATACAAACTGCTAATAAAACCATTCAGTAAGCAGGCTGCTGCAGGATCTTTGCATACCACTCATCCTCACTGTGAACGCAGTCGAACATTGCTGTTGTGCGCATTTTTAGGGAACACAACGCAGCCTCATTTATTAGCATTAAATGACTCCTTCAGTCAAGAAGGATAATTAATTGTTACCATTACTGTTTTTTTTTTTAATTTACGGGCACTGCTGCATGGAAATATTCTTTTTCATTCACGCTTAAAAGTGAGAATAAATCACCAGATACCCAAGGATACGAAGACATTAATAACATCTCTGGATGAGTCTGACCGAAAAGCTGGTTTGATTTTGTGCAGTTAAGCTTCCAATCATTGTTCTTTATAAACGCAAAAACACATTTTGCCACTCCAAAATCTGACATACATCATTTAGTTGTCCCGCTGCTGGAATGCAAACTACTGATTAAACTGACACGTCAGCTTCAGACGGTGGGTTAACTCTTGCATGGAGTAAACCGAGGTTTGCATTGTCTTGTTCCATCACAGTCAGAGGAATATGTTATTAGTGAGGTATTTCATCCCCGCCCGCCTCCCGTCTCTTCACACTCACCGTCAGAGCGGACCCTGCATGCATATCACAGCGGCTGACGGCTGCATATCAAACGATGGATTCACACTCATCAAAACTGCACAGCTCAAACGTGGCTTCAGATGTCGCCTTCTCTTTTGAGCAGAAAGGGACAGAATGGTCTATTGATCGCAACTGATGTTGGATGCAAGCTTGGAATTCTGTGAAACCTCTGTTGTGTGTGTGTAGCTCTGGCTTGGACTGCACTTTAGCGACCACACAAACACACACCTGCGGTCAACAAACACATGCAGCATGTGCCAGTGTTTGGTTTTCTATAAATGGAAAGTCTCGGTCGTAAGCAGCAGATTCAGCTGTCTGCGTTTGAGCAGCATTTTTATTTCAATGTTTATTTGCAATCCAGGCAACATTTAACATTCTTGCGGGGGGGGACTCGAGCATGGAGCAAGCATGGAAATAATAAGATAGCAACGGGTAAATAATAAAAACTCTGTGCTCAGGATAACAAGTGACTAATTAACAACCAAAGGTGGAGAGAATGGTAAAGTGAGAACTAGCTGAGGCTGCAGCCTCCTCATTAACGAATGCATGCTCCACCGCTGTGCATTGTTAGTTATTCATGCTCACGTATACAAGAGCGCTACAGATACATACAAGGGTGGCACAGCAGCGTCGAGGTTAGTGTTGAAGCTTTACAACAAGAAGGTTCTGGGGCTCAGACCTGGAATCTTTCCATGCTGAGTTTGAATTTGATGAGCTTGTTCCTGCCTAAAAACTTCAACTTCTTCTCACTGCCCAAAATCGCCATTTTGTTTGTTGGGTTTTTGTAAAAGTGGTGCCAATCCCTTAGCCATCCCTCCCATGACGGATAAGAGGTAGGGCTACTGGATGGAGCAGTTTTGCCAAGACATTGCTTGATCACTCGCAGCTTCTTGACACTGAGTAGCCACCAAATTCAGAATCCTACGACCAGGCGTCTACCCACATTGATATACGTCTCTATGACCTTTCTGATCTTTTGAGAATGCGACATCTTTGTGACTCTGGCTCCTGCAGATAGTCTTTTTAGACGTTGGCAATCGTGGATGCCTTCAGTAGATGAGGCTTCTAATTATAGTTTTATTGTTAGTGTGAAAAAAACAAAAACAAACAGAAGAAAAAACAAAGGAAAGGTCATAACAGACAGTGGATTTAACAGATTTTGTCTGTTCAGCCGTAGATGCGCCATTGAGCTTCATTGTCATCCAAAAATGATTAAAAACGCATCATGTAGACACAGTGGGGGGGGTCAGTCTCATGTACACCGTTGTGCTGCACTAAATAGTCAATAGTGCCCTACAAATGTACTGTTTGCACTTGTTTTGACTAACATTTGCTAAACGTGCAGGACCCAGCTGTTTTGGTGAATGGCTTCATTAAAGATGAGAAACCACTGAAACGGATTAGCATGCTGTTTGTTATGATCTTTTCTTTTGTTGAGAAGAAAAAAAAAAAACTGTCTTGTTGTCATGATAGCTCAAAATCACCCTGCGTGCACTTCTGTTTGTTTCTTTGTGCTTCAACTTCTCTGTTGGTTTTACAGCGTAGGACCTGATACGGGTCCACAAAGTATGAATCAAACTATTTTGTAAATCACTCCTTTGCAGGGGAACGCTTCCTTACCTGACAGTTACGCTGGGATCGTGTGTAACTCCGCAGGTCATGACAGCTTTGGTTCCTTTGATAACGCTCTGGTCCTGTGGGGGGGTGGTAATCCGGGTGCGAGCTGCAGAGACAAAAGCAAAACAGATGAGGAAGAGAAAGAGATGAGGAAATTGTGGGAAGGAAAAACAGTCCATGAAACAACCTTCCTGGAAAGAGCAATGCATAAAAAAGGAAAGATGAGAGACAAATTTTAGGAAAACTCATCTCAGTTGAAATGACATGCTGCAGTTTTGTATTTTGTTCCTTCATGACTGACCTTGACCTTCATAACATCAGGCATGTTTTTCAAAGAAAAAAAAAAAAGAAAAAAAAAGAAAAAAGGCCATGTCTGTCTAATCCCACGACACTCACCCCAAACCACGAGGTCGGCAGACGCCTCGTCGATGCCTCTGGAGTTGCTCGCCATGCAAGTGTAGGTCCCGGCATCTGAGATGTGTGAGGGGGAGATGAGCAGACTGCCCGACTCCAGAAGGGTGAACCTGGGCAGCTGAACCGAACCACTGGCCAGCACGCGCTCGCCTGAGGGTGTGAATAGGTAGAAAATATAAGGAAAACAGATAATCAATGAGGGAAGAGAGGAGAGTAAAATAATAATAAAAATTTAAATAATAAAAATAAAATGAAAAAAAAAAACAAAAAACAAAAAACAGGACTTGATCTGCTATTGGGATGCAAACACGCAAAGCCCGGGAAAAGAGTAAATCCTGGTAAAGCAATCCAATCAGGCTTTATTTGTTAAGCCATGGCAAACTATGGTCCCATGTGTAATAGATAACAGACATCATAATCCCTCAATGTGTGCGTGCAATGTGTGTAACACACACCTTTCTGCCAGGTGATAGCCGGTCTCGGAGCACCAGAGGTCTCGCAGTGCAGGATGACTGACATGCCGTCAATCACCGTGCTGTCTGAGGGTCCGGCTGTGATATTCGGGGCGATGCCTGAGGGGAGACAATCAAACGCACGCAGAATGAAGAAAAAGCTGAGGACAGTAATGGGAGAAGGTAAGAGGGTTATAGAGACGAGAGAATAACCGTCCGTGGCAAAAAAGCCTCACTTCAAACGGTATTTTTTCCGGCACCATCTCAGTGTTTAGTCGACGCTTTGTCCCACTAATTCTTTACGGATTGACACAGCCTTCACCTCAATGCCATAGCTGTCTGCAGCTGGTCTATTTTTTTTTTTCACACCCACAGTGATGGTGGAAATAAGGAGAGGAAGAAGAGAGAGGCTCAGAGAGAAGAAGAAGGCACTACGTAGATAACTAAAATCCTTTTCTGCGATATGCAATGAATCAAAGCTTTTATAAGATGACAGAAAACTGTATCACTCCTCAGAGAAAAAGGAGGAGTAGGGAGTTTGTCATAGAAGAGTGTTGATTTCAGGACAGAGAGGAAGGAGGAAAGAGAGATGGAGATGGAAAAGGGAATGAGTTGGCGAGAGAGAGAGAGAAAACATCATGAATTCTGTTAATGTGTTGCGGCGTGGAGAGAAGGTAGCAGGAAGTGAGACAAAGTGCAGAAAATTAGATGTCAGAAACTTGTCAAACACGCGCAGCACAAGCCAAATTACCAGCGATTTTCACATTTTAATGCAGGCAAAAAAAACAAAAAACAAAAACAAAACATGTATAAAATCACAGTTGCTTAGGTTATTTGAGTTATGGCAGAGAATGGGGTATTAAAGTTCAATCTGATTATGTGGTGACTAAAATTCCAGCATAAGACTATTTGTTAAAACAACTCTTGATATAGCGCAAATAGATTTTAAATATTTCTGTGAACATCTTGTAAAATGTACACCACCGCCTGAGTCTGGTAGATACGTATTGAATGATGATGTAAATATCTGTCGGTTGTCCTCGACAACATGTTGGATGCAGAAAGAAGAGGCAGGAGTCAAAACCTTGACAATATTGTATGTGAAAATGTTGGAGTTGGACCTTGGAGAAGAAAGCCGCCTGTTCTTTTTTCCCCTAGTTGTTTTACATCACGCACAAAGCCAACAAGGTTGGAATTTTTCTTCCCTGCGTGATGGTGCCAGGATGCAATGAGGAAAAGCCGGTGTGCGTTTCCTTCGGGAAAAACTTTGTGGCAATGGCATCCTGAACCAGTTTTTAATCTGTGTTTTAAATCAGCAGTGACAACATGACAACATTTTGCAGATAAACAATACATTAGTGGGTTTTCAGAGGCAGAAAAAACAGAATGCCCACAACAACTTTACCATGAAAGTACTTTGCAGTAGTCCTCAGTTTTCGTTTTCCTTTTTGCATGCTAATGTTTGCTAATTAGCCCCAAACACAGCCGACGTTCAGCCTGCAGAGCTTTGAGGAAATTTGGTGGATAAATTCAAATCCTCTAACTCATGATGATGCTGGATGAAAAAATCCCAGACTTACTAGAATTCATCCTGTGGGAGAATTTTATGGCAAGGTAATAGTTGCTGGAGCAACACGCAGGACCAATGGAGCCAGTAACACTGCCATCCTACTGGCACGGCTAATAATGCATATTTCTTAATCTCTTTTGGAGGAAAAAGCCATTCAGATTATTATTAATACTGATGAAATATAACATGTTATCCTCCATTAATTAAGTACAGAGGAAGCTGCTCTGCATTTTAACTTCACTTTTTTCCCCCACTTTTATAAAGTACTTACACCTTTTTCAAATCTTGACAAGGTGCTCAAGTGAGCTGCACGAGGAAAAACATTTATAATAAAATATGTTGATGTTAGATTTTATTGAAGCGGTCTATTTTAATAGCAGCAGTTATCGGTGGGAAATGATTTAATGTACAAGCCCCTTCAAGTACTCACTTGTAACGGCCAGATATGTGTTGGTCTGAACTTCTCCTGCCAAATTTCTGGCAAAGCACTGGAACATCCCGGTGTCGTCAGGCAGGAGGCCGTTGACCTGCAGGCTTCCCCCCACCAGCACCCTGTACCTGGGCATCTTCACTGGGTCAATGGGCAAAGCATCCTTGTACCACACGATGTCTGGCTGCGGCACTCCTGCACAGGGGTGGGACGGGTGAGGCCAAGCCATCCTCGAACATCATCTTCCAGTATAAAATCACTTGAATTCACGATTGCTTCGCTGTTTGTTTAACACCTCTGGGTATTCTGACAGGGATTACTTAATGCACTCTGACACCCTTGTGCTAAAATGTGCACATATCCATACAGCGCTCACCCCTCGCCTGACAGGGAATGTCTACCACCTTCTCCATCTCGGCTGTGATGTGCTTCTCTGGTTCCTTTATGAACTGCGGTGGCTCTGAGGGACAGACAGGAAAAAGACAGGAGGGGGGACAAATTGACAAAATAGGAAGCAACATTGCAAACATGCAGTCGTAATTAAACGACAAACAAAGCACATTAAAGAGTGATAACGTGTGATGTTAGAACAATTACTGACAGTGCCCACAAGGAACCACACTGAATTACAACCCTACTGAACTGTAAATATGTTCTTTATGCTTTGAAACGTATTGATTTCAGGAACGAAACTCTCTGGAGGAAAAAAATAACAACATTACCTCAGCAGTCTTACTAAGGAAATTAGAAATTAAATTCTGTAATGGTTTAAATTTGTTCCTGGTGCGAGGGAAAGACTGAGCTATTTCAAGGGAAAAGTTCACCACACCTTGGTGCGTTCAATCACATCACAACCTTGAAAACATCAAAGTGTTTCAGTGGGATGGAATGAAAGTGACTCAAGCAATGCTATTAAAGCGTTTCTTGAGGCCAGCCATTAGCTTCCTCCCTTTTAAATCAATTATACTTTCTCCTCACCACTTTACCATTCTGCAGCTATACCTCTGCCAGATTCATATGGGGAGACTAATAATATTTATTTTCATTTCAAGCCAGCTCTTTTTGTCTGAACTTGCAAGTCTAAATGTGAAGTTAACGCCCACACGCGCGCTCTTGATGTACTGTACAAGGGTAAAAGTAGAAACACAGTTTCCTTTCATTTAGGTTGTTGTGCTGATATGAAAGCGCATACAGAAATGATGCATCGCACCTAATTACGATATTTTCTCTCTGCCTACAGCATTATAATAAGAAGGTCCAAAAGAAATATCACGCTATGAACCTTGAGGACCAAACAATCACACACAAACATTCAGTTCATGAGGAGTAAAAAAAATAAATAAAAAAAATAGATCACATTTTCTACAAATAGGGAAATCACAAACATTGAGGTAAGGGCTGAAGATATCAAAACAAAATATGGAGGGGTAATGAACCCATTTTCAGAAAATACAAGTCTCATTTGGATTTCAAACACAGTCTTTTTTAGTGTTTGTGTTTTCACTCATCTTCTGGTTTTTTTGTCCTCAGGGGCCGCTGTAAACAACTTACTGCTTGCAATGCATTGAGTCTGATTAAATCCATTTTATTGGCGGCCAAGGGTGACTTAACTGTTTTGTACTCCCTGAAAAGGAGGCGACTCCAAAGTGAGAAGATACTGTTTTATCTCACGATACTATAAAGCAGAGCGGGGATAATACAAAGTGAAAGAAAAAAATTTTTTTATTCCTAATTCTTACCTTGTACATGCAGATAAGCCCCGGCGCTGACTGAGGGGACGCTGCTGCTGCGGAGAATGGCCTCGCACTCGTAGAAGCCGGAGTCGCTCACCACGGGACTGAGGATGGTCAGCCTGCGGTTGAAGTCGCTCAGCCCGCTGGTCACCAGCACGCCGTTCTTACGCCAAGTGATGCTCAGCTTGATTAGAGGTCTACGGAGGATGAAAGAGGGGAATCTCCCCGTGAGGATGTGTGGATTTTTTTTTGGGTGCATGGGCAATGGTAGAAGGATTCGGGTTCATCAACATTGATCCAAATTTGGTTTCTCTCACGGCGTAAAATGTATGTTGAGTGTTTATAATCATTCTGCCTATTTCATGAATTAAGGAACATATTTCAGCGAGGACTATAGAGGGTATATTGGATGAATTCATTTTTGTGCAAAAGAAAAGAAAACATACAAAAAATTGCAGCCAGTGTAATTCAAATTCAAATCGAAAGGGAGTCGTAATGATGAAATCTCCTGCTCCGGATTAACCTCCCTGACCGAAGTGAGGTGACAAACCGCTCTACGACCTCCACGTTTACCTTGCGTTGGCCACACACTCCATCGTGACCTCCGAGGTGCCAGTGACCACGCTGGTGTTCCTGGGAGGGATGATGATGGTGGGGGCGATGGGGTCAGCAGGACCTCCCACATCTGTACAGAGAAACGGAGCACATACAGACACACACACACACACACACACACACAGAAGCTAAGCAAAGAGCAACAATCTTGATCGACATCTACAACTAGATATATTAAACAAAAAGAATAAATGTGGCGAGTCCGTCAGGTCGGTGGTGTCCTATACATTTCATTTCCAGCCGGTGCACTGTGTGTGTGCTCATCCACGTGAAATATTGAAACTGACCAGTTCACACAGTATCTGAGTTCTGACAAAGAGACAGGCTGAATAGGACGAGACAGTGCAATGACTGTGTATAATAAAATGTCTACTGGAGGAACACAAACGGGAATAGAAGTCTGACCAAAACACAGCTGAAGGGGGGTGTGTGTGTGTGTGCGCTCATACACACACACACACAAGTTTTCATATGTGTATAAAACTCAAGAAACTAGTTTATGTCTACTTGCATTTGCTTCTGGGTTGGTGTTGTGAGCATCAGAGACAGAGAGCCAATGGCAGTGAGAGCCCAGGGTGTGTGTGTGTGTGTGTGTGTGCGTGCGCTCCTGGAGCTGTGTCATGTCTGTGATAAACTCACACTGATCCGTCAATCCCATCATGCCCTGGGACTGTGCTTGTGGCTGAACATGTCAGATGTAGCTACAGGGGCTGTCATGGCTCAATCTAAGCAATATTGGGTCATTAGATACCGTGCACAGCTGCCACTTTTGCAGCCACACACACGCGCGCACGCTTACACACAACCACACTCATGCACACACACATGTATTAAACAAGGCCACGGTTTGACAGCTATCCACAAGAATACACACTGCTGCTTATTCCTAACGGACATACCAGCCCAAGTACTTTAATGATCTCTAGTTTGGTTAAAGAGAGACTTCAGAATTTTGAAAAATATGTCATGCAGCAAAGATATCAATATTAATGTTGTCTCTGTGTGTGTGGAGCTGGAGTGCGATTGTTAGCCCAGCATAACATAAAGGCTGGATGAAAAGGAAGGAGACGGTAAGGCAAGACTTCAAGAAGCAGCCTGTTCCCATTGGCATTTACACAAAGGCAGGCTCCCCCCATTCACATCCAGTCTTCACATCTCACTCCTCGAAACATAGTGTTCATAATGGAAAAAAAAACAAAACCTAACTGTTCCTTATAAATACAATAAATGTATTCTTGTTCAAGCTCCAATCAAGTTGTTAAACTTTGTCCTGACTATCTTAATGCGAGTCTCCCAACTGTTCTCCTACCCCCCCCCACCACCCCCCCTTTCCTCTTGCAAATGGTGTCGGCTCCTGAGGCCTCCTGGGAGGCGCCGGCGTTCGGCGCGTCGCTGGATGAACAGCTGCTGAGGACGATACTGACAGACACACGTGCATGTGCTATTAAAAAAAGGCCACAGTCACACAAACGCACGCAGCCATCGGCATTGTATTGGCTCGTCGTGCAGCCAACCTGAACGTCGATGTTTGTGTGTTTGTGTGCATGTGTGGAGTGCTCATGTAAATGCATGGCATGATTCCTCCAGACCCGCTGACTTGAGACCTCCCACTAGGCTCTCTATCAAACCTGAACCTGTGTGTGTGTGTGTGTGTCTGCTCTTGCACTATAATCAACTCTGCCACTCTTCTCCATATGTGCCACAGGCTATTTCTGCTCCCTTGTGTTGTCAACTGTAATATCTTACCCTCGTCCTCCTTATTCACTTCCACACTGAACTGCAGTCTACCGTATCATAAGATGCTGTCTGTCAGGTTTACTCTTATATTTCACTCCGCTGAGCTGAAGCTATCTGAATTGGTTTGATTTGTGTATCTTGCAGTTTTTGCTGTTGTTGTTGTTGTTGTTGTTGTTAAGAATGCTGCTGAATATTAAGAACTACTTGGCAGCAGTACAGTGCGTTTGTGCCCCCCCAGCTCTCCTCACCCGGCCCCCTGCAGCTTTTCCTCCATCAATGTGAATGTCTGCAACTCTGTGTGAATATGACTACAGACCATTCTGAGTGGTTAAATCAGGTCAGCTCACGGAGGCTGAATTTCTTGGATGGTCGAAGATGAAGTATTCAGCAAACAGCGACAAAATGGTGTAAAATTACTGTTTTAAAAACAAGAAGGTGCATCGAAATTTTGACTTCAAAATATGCCAAAAGTAAACATATTCTTTGTAATAAATAAAGTAAATACCTGATATACTTTTATTTCACTTATATTTTTTGTAGTTGTGGTATTTCTACTTTTCTTGACTGATTATTTCATCATTATTACACATTTCAGCACAAAGGCTGGTCGAGATTGATTGTATTGAGATGAACAAAATCTGTTTCATTACTTAATAAGGTAATATAAATATAAAGTGGTATATTCTATATATTTGTTTTATAGTTTTACGGTTTGGTTGGTTACTCACTCTCCACTGACAGCGTGATGGGCTGGCTGGTCTTGTTCTCTCCATTCTTGTCGTTTACCGCTTGGACGTAATAGCGCCCGGCGTCTGGCGCCACCGTAGACAGGATGACCAGCGTGTTGTCCAGAGTGATGGCACTACAGAGGGGACAACGACACGACAGATTAAGTAAGAAAAGAAAATAAGCGGAATCAGATATTTTGTGTACGTAGGTGATAATTAGGAGGAGAAGTCAGGATAAGGTGAGCGGAATCCAGCGAGACCGAACGAGACACTTTAATGCTCATGTTCGAGATCACGGGTTCAGGGAACGCTTCTGGGGAAACAGGAATTATTTTCCACCTTCCGATGTAGCCGGCTAATTAGCGCTAAAGTCTGGTGAGTGTCACACTTGATTCAACGGCTGAAAAGGGCATTAAACATTTTAATTACACTATTCAAGCAGCATTAGATGTATCGATTAACAATGTGTAAACAATGCATCGGTGCTGACTGAGCAAGGCAAAAATATTGACAAACTCCCCTGTTCATACGTGCCCTTATGGTCTCCTCAGAAAATATGACGGCCCTGCCTTATAATCCAGATCTTTTAATTGGCTATTTGTACCCCTCTGCTTCCCGTGGACTGCCTTTTGGCAGCTAACCGCTTCTGGCACGCAACAATAGCATCTTGCACATGGGCTGCTGAAACTGTGCTTGGATAAATGAACAGTGATTCATTTTTCAGGTGTCCTATGAGGGCTGATACACAGAGTGTTTTTGTCTCTATCAAGTCCTCCCTTGGACTTTCCATCGTCTATCTAACAACCGCTGAGGGAGAAATCCTCCCGCCTCATCCTCCATGTTGCAGCACCGCATGTTTGCAATCAATATTTTCTTATTTCCTGTGCCTGTTCAACAGCCTGGATGCAGATAGCACGTTCCAACCGGGTGCCCTATCCTCAGCATATATATTTTCCTCTCACCTTATCCGCCCATCTCCCGTTCCATCTAACCGACTCACATCGACCTTCCACCTGATGCCAAACGTGGCCAAGTTTGGTCACCGGTCATAATACACGCACACGTGGTGTACAGATGAAAATAAAGTATACTTTTCTGATGTTCACGATCCACCAACGCAATATCTCAGTCACAGAGCCATCAGGAAGGTTGGTGCTGACGGTCATTTAAATGGCTCTGTCTCCTTCCTACCCCGCCGTTTGACATTTCTGTTTGATTTTTCCTTTGACATTTTCTCTTAAGTATCCAAGAGCGATTGGCAGCGCTAAATCTAGAATAACAGGAATTTTAGTCATCAATAACAAGGGGGGGAGAAAAAAAAGAAAAAAAGAAACCCCATCTTTGATCCCTTGCATGTAACGGCAGATGTACTGCAATCGCAGCAGGAGCGAACAATTATGACCTCTGTCATGCACATTTAAGTCCGTGTTCCTGTTTCACGGCTGACAACCTGTTTGTTCTTTCTCTCTACTTCCAGTGTCAGGCACTCTACCTCTCCATCTACTCCTTGCTCCATCATGACCTTCATCTAAACAGCGGGGATTAAAGTACCTGCTGTGCATTATCAAGGCAGCTGCTGCTGAGAAAGTGAGAAAAAGAAAAATGAAATAGGGATATGTATATACGTGTATATTCATATATACATCTGTACGTACATAGATATATAGTGAAAGGGAAAATAAACCCTAAAAACCCAAAACCTTATCAGCACTAATTGTAAATCCAGACAGGCATGCATGAAACAAATATCACACAACAGGGAGAGCGATGTGCTGTGTTTGCCGCATACAGCTACCTGTGCTGTTACCATTTACAGTATGATGACTTATGAGATCCTTCTCCGGAGTGATTGATTTTCAAATATGTGAGAGCGGTCCTAGTCACTGGGCTAATTTGTGATTCCCGGTGCATGCTGAGACTGAAAACAGTCTTCCTAAAGGAGCTGGCAGGCCTCAATGGCTGCAGCTTATGATCTGCGGTAAATATTTAATGCTAGCTCGCTGGAGCGGTGACATCCGGGACGCACGGCTATGAATTATGGATCCCTTCAGGGATGTGGGCATAACGGAAGTGTCCAAAGCGCTGAATGAATCCCAGGTGACTGCCCAGGACCTTTGTAAAGACGGGAACACAATCCAGGGCTTAACTTCTTTGCCTTTCGCTTAATAAAGTCTTGAGGATGAATATACAGGCTGGTGCTGCTATATTACAGGTGGCAGAACTTTACGATGGCCAGTGTGAGATGATGTGAAAAATTTTAAGTATTATATAAAACAATTTCATGATCACTGATGATCACTCATGATCTCATGTCAACTTTT
Source organism: Echeneis naucrates (assembly GCF_900963305.1). NCBI lineage: Eukaryota > Metazoa > Chordata > Actinopteri > Carangiformes > Echeneidae > Echeneis > Echeneis naucrates. The sequence goes on along the minus strand of NC_042529.1, from coordinate 3,468,088 downwards.
GTTTTTTTTCCCCCACTGCCTCGTCTGTCCGAGAAAGCAGCAAAATGGCGTTTTGACTAATTTCGCCATTATATGCGCACGTCCTGATTTCATCAATGGTGCTGCAAACAAGAGGTAAATTTTTTCACCCTACTAGTTGATTTTAATGTGCGTCCCCTGCTGGGCCTCTGCTCTCTTCAGCCTGATTACAGGCTGAAGTGAGGGGGTCATGCAAAACTTTGTTACGCAGCGTGTTCAGCAGATAAAACCGGGCTCGCCAGCCTCGCCAGGCCTCGGGGATCAAAGACCACATAATGCAAGAAGAAATTAAAACTAAGCCAATTACCTAGAATGGCTTTACATGTGCACCAAGGGAGCAGGGAAAGGAAGACAAAAATTTGGTTTTAAAGAGGTAATGAAATTGTTCCGTTTTTTTAATAGCTGCCTGAAGTAATTTCTTGGTATAGTTTGTTGCACATTCTTATCTTTCTCATTCTCTGTCTGGAGACATTTTGGTCATCCTTATTCAACCTTATTCCCCAGCCTCTCAGTGGCGTTGTGAACATCTGTCTGAGGCCGGTTTGGAACGGTTGCTTACCACGTACGCAGCACAGCGCAGGGATTTATCAAGCCACAGAGCTGAGAAATTCGGACAAATCAGATATGTGCGAACATGCCTCTTTCTCTGTCTGGTCTCTATGCTTATTCCTGCATCTTTGAACGCTCTCTCTCTTTATTCCATTCCAATTTCCGTTTCCATTATCGTTCTCCAGAAGGAGCAGCGGGCCCAATAGAAAGCCTGGCAGTTCAAGACGGCTGATCTGGGCCAACTGTGCCACTTTGTGTGCAACCTCAGTTTTGCTTCAAGCAAGAAGCAGCATTACTCCCATGTGCAATTACTCCCTTCTGGATCAATTAATTTATGTTTTGCATCGAGGGTGGCTTCTCGATGGCTGCCAGTCTTATAATGATTATGTAGCACTTTAATCAATAATGGTGATGAGGATTTATTGAGGTTTGATTGGAACAGAAAGATGGAAGTTTAAATGTTTCATTTGCAAGTAAATGCTTCCCTTCTCTAATTTTCATTATTACAAATAAATTGCATTACAGTGAAATTAGATAAACAATGATCCAAGCTTGCGCTCTTTAATTAAGAGCACATCGTTGCTGCACTCTTTATTCTGAAACACAGGCTTAAGAGCACATCTCCGTGTCTATTTCTAGTTATTTGTCAGGCTGCATGCATATCTTATCGTGTTAATCCAGTACTGACACAGGTTGACAGAGCTGCACAGACGCTCTGGAGGATTTTGGCATCTGTTGTCGCTGTCCCTCTCTACTGGGCCGTGAGGGGCCTAACCTCGCTCCACAGCCTCAGACCTCCATTACATGCAGCAGAATGGCCCTGGTCGACTGATGGCCTCCCTCAGGAGAGAGAGACAGAGAGAGAGAGGGGTCGACGGGATCAAGCGGCTCACATGGCCGGCTAAGGTACGAGTCAAAACGCAGCCGGTAGACAGATGATGGCGGAGGAGAGCGAGAGGGAGGGAGAAAAACGAGCGAGTGCGAGCAGCAGCAGGCTGCATGCCCTGCTGCTCAACAGACCCGTGATGAAAAAGCCACAGCTCCTGGGGATGGAGAGATGGAGGAGGCGAGGTGAGGGAGTGTTGCGCATGAAAACAGCCACTTGTTTTCTCACTGGGGGCATGAACTAGAGATTTGTGGCTCACTATTCACTTTCTACTTCCCAGTTGCACCTCGGCTGGTTGAGTGTTCAGAAAACCAGCCTCGGTGAATAAATGAAAGATGTCCTGGTTGCAAGGTCAAACAGGGATATCTAAATGAGCCCAAGTCCATTTCAGATCAAAGAAGCCCTAAATAATTCCACCAGCTGACACACCTGTCTGCACTGGAGCCGAAAACCAATTATTCATGATTCGTAATGAAGAATCATTTTGAGAAGTCTCCGTTGTGAGTTTTCCTGTTTTACATCACGGTAAATTCAATATTTTGCTCCATTCTGCTGGCAAGACAAATCATCACCCTGTGCTCAGGAAAACTAACTTTTGCTATTTTCTGATAAAATACCAAAAGAATTAATCAAGAAAATAAACAAGTGACTCATTGGCTGTTTCCCTAATCTACACAGGACTTGGAGAAAATTTATGATACAATACCAATACAAGAGCAGCAAGCTGGTTTAAATACCACAAAATACACTATTCCCCAGATGAATTATAGTCTAAATTGTAAAAATCTGAGTAAGCAAACAAATCTAAACAAATCTTGAGTAACTGATACATTCACAAGCACATTTCGGTCTGTGCTCAAAACTTATTGGGATTTCACTCCCTGGAACTTTTTACCAATGAATCAGCAGTAATTGCCAACAATTATGAAGTGCTGAGCAACTACTTTTCCAAGTAAATGAATAGATTACTCAATTACCTCCATCGGTGAGGATTCGTGTTCACAGAAGAAGTCATTAAAGTCATTAAAGTTTAGTGCTGATCAGGTTAAAGGGGTGAATCCAGTTTTATAGATTTACACCAGTTTCCCGGGAAAAAAAGACAAAAATATTATGTTGACATCTATGACTTGACATAATTTGGAGCTGCTGCAGGTAATAATTTGTTAATTCATCTAAAAAATGTGTAAGATTGCAGATTGAGTGCCGTTTTTGGCCATTGATCAGACAAACTAAATGGCGTGATAGACCAGATCATCAGGTAAATAAAGACATTACACAGCTACAGAGGCAATTACTCAGTGAAGACTTCATTGGGTGTCATTACAGATACATTCCTTCCCTTTGACCTGCAGATTGTTGCTTTCATGACTAATTCTGGGCAGCTGGATGCAGGGAAATGCAGAGGAAGGGCTTGGCTATTCCCTGGCCCTCGTAACTAATGGAGAATCTATAGCAGACTGACAGGCCCCCCGCATCGTGGACAGGGGCCATTAATTGATCAGTAGCTACAGCAGATTACACAGGGGAATTACAATAGGTGTGCGTCAGGGTTGTCCTCCCACTGACTCCTCCGGGTCAGGCTCCTCTGTGTTCTGTCTTAACAGACACCTCGACAAGGTTGTTTCCAATGTAATGCAGATAAATCCATAGCAAAGTGTCAATGGAAAGTTTCTTGGAGAGAAAATCAGCTGGTGGGTAGTGAGTTGTTGTCAGAGGGGAAAGAGTGAATGAGTAGCCCAACAATTCCCATTAAATGTGTTTACTGAGAGATAGTACAACACATTAAGTCTCCAACAAATCAGGACAACCAAATGGAAAACAGCCAACCTACAGCGCTCTCATAATGACAGTTTGCAGTAAATAACCACTTTTTTTCCCCCTCGTATTCTAAGACATATATCACGACACAACAAAGAGACGAGGACCCAGGTGGAACAGATCCATTCAATGGCAGCAAGACCAAAGCTTAGCTCCACATTATAGCTTTGATTCAAACAAGGACACAATTTCTTGAATCCCCGCAAGAGACCAAGGAGAGCACAGTGAGGGCCATCAGAGAGAAAGATGACAATAAGCGAGTCCTAAGTTTATGGTCGCTCTGTGTAACGGAGAATGAGAGTCTTCGCCAAGAACAACAGCTGCAGAGGCGACATGGCAAAGAGAGAGCAGTCACAGTCCCACAGCGAGACGCTGCCTTGCCAGGGGGAAACTGGCAGCAGGGAAGCAGAAATCCTGTATTCACCAAGTTTCCCTGGGTTTCCTTCACACATCCATGGCCTAGGTGGTGTATTCACACTATTCCATGTTTGAAGTTACAAAGCTCACTATTCACAAAGTTCAAAGTTCAAATTAAAAAATGAAAAGATCCTTTTTCAAGTTGATAAAATATGGGACTTCTGAATGTCAGCATCAGTGAAATGAATTGAAACCAATCATTTCTTCTCTTTTTTTTTTTTTTTTAGTGGCTTGAAGCGTTGTGCAAAACACTCAGCCGTTATTAACGTTTTACAAATAACATTTTATGTTACTTCCTAACATAAAATTGTTGAAAAACCATGTGGTTATTTATTGTACTAAAATGAATTACAACTCGGAAGGCAGGCTTTGAATGAAATGTGAAGGAGTAAATATGATCATAGTCACAACGCAAGCATGCTCATATTCAGCAGTTCCCGAACAATCAATCATCTCCATGTTTAGTGTGGTGACATAGTAACTTCATGGTGGTACTCTCAGAAAAAGCCAGTAGGTTTAACCCTTTAACATTTAATGGCAATTCATATTTCAGCCTGAACAAAAACATGGTTAAATGAGAATAATTATTACATTCAAGCATAATAATCTGATTTCTAATTCGATGCCAGCTGTGTCCCATCACCTCTAATGATGGTAGTTGGTCTGGCAAACATGAAATTATTATAAACACAATGAAATGAAGGGTTAGGGTCTGATTTTTCTTTCCTTAAATAATGACCAGCTGAACTCGATACAGCCAAGTTCAGCAAAGCAGGGACCCCCCCAAAAAAAAACAAAACAAAAAAACAACTATTTTCATCCTCAATTACTGAGGTACAGAAGTGAGAAATCAAAACACACCTGTTTGTAGATGATCCGAAAATTGAACGGGGAGAAACACAGGAATTCCCGATTTTGAAGAAAACCGGGATGAAGCTAAAAAACCAGCGCTGCGTGAATGGACTAAACGGACCGAAAACTAAGAAACTCCCTTTTCTTCTCCCTTAAACAAACCGCCTAGGTGTTCAAAGGATTTGCATTTGATAAATGGATTTGATATTTGATTTGGATTTGAATAAATTCTATCAAATCCTGAAACCGGTGTTTTGGTAACGGTAAGATGACACCCACTGTGTATTTTGAAGTGTCTTCTTGTGATGGGATTAACTGGGATGTGAATGTAAAGTGTGTGCAGAGTTGCTCTATGCAAGCAACCAATGGCATCCTGGTGTGATTCACAAGCTCTAACTCTCTCTCTCTATATATATATAAAGACACGATTGAAAGAAGCAACCCGAGCGACGCCCCTCATTTTCCTACACATTACAGGTCAAAATTGATCACGAAACGAATATAAACACAACATGACAATAGGTGTATTTTAAGTACAACATCATGCCAAGGAAGCGTGAATTTAATTAGCTGTTAGAGCGGTTGAAGGTGATTACCACAGTTATTTTGGTTCTTGCTGTTTCTTCTCCCCACCTCCTCTACAGTATTTCCGAGGTGTGATTAATCAGCACAGAGAGAAGCAGCAAGACGAATCCCCGGAGAGTCGGCAAATTAAAGTTATGACACCTGAGGAGGAATGGCAGAAGCAGGGGACTGTGAGAGGAAAAAGAAAGTGAGCAGAGGAGGAACGTACAAAAAAAAATATAAATAAATAAATTAAATAAAAAAGACATAATGAATTATAAAGAAAATGGTCACTGTGGCTGTAGTACATGGAGCCCCAGCATGTTTTACAATGAATGTAACTATTATGCATTCAATCCAATGCAGCAGTGTTTAGGGAGACCACACAGCTGTGCCCGACTCTGGAGCGCACTAGAGAGCCTTCGCCAAGGTAACATTTGCGGTTGAGCGCCAAACTCACTCTTCCTCTATCTCCCCAATTGGCGAGACTTTGATGCCTCAACAGAGTCAACGCTAGTGGCAGGAATCAAATTCAATTAAATGATTTTCAATAAAAAAGGCCGCCCGTTATCAACGGCGCTGATTTGCACACAGTGACCTTGTCGGAGCGTGGAATTAGCATTCTCAGAGCTCGAAGGTAGGAAGCTTCGATGAAGAGAGGCAAAGCACACACAGTGGGTGGCCTATAATGAAGACAAAAGGAGGGTGAGAGAGAGCCAGGGGTGAAGGAAAGAGAAACAGAAGAAATAAATTAGAAGTGAGCAAAGAGAAGAGGCTGGATGAGGGAGATGTGAACGTTTTAACGAGCTGAAAGAGTGCAAGAATTCTTTGATAGATCCTTCTCACCGAGACTGTCAACAAAATATAATCACTGAGCGAGACAAAAATCGGAGTGACCAACCTACTCAAGGCCATCCAGGGCCTTCGGCTTCTCGGACGCCCCTCTCATTGCCATTCTGGGTCAGAGAATGATTACTGATGATAAGGAGCTGATAAGAAAGATTCACTCTGGCCGAAGGCAAGGTCACCTCCCACCATGAAGAAATGCAGATGTGATGAGATAGGCGATAAGTGCCTTTTTAACACAGTCGCACGCAGGTATGCACATACAAAGTGTTGCCCACACAAAGCCAAGAAGAGATGTGTGAAAGAAAAAAAAAAAAAACCCCAAACTGTTCTCATGAGCAGTAGAAGAAAAAGCCAATCAGCGAAAGGGACGGAGACGTACTATCTCTTTGACCGATGTTGATTATAGCCGCTAACAAGCTTTTCATTGTGGAAAATGATATTATATTATCATTTAGCTCATGATTTGACCGCACACTGTAAAAAAAAAAAAAAAAAATGTGGAAGATCTCTAATGCCATCAGGTGCAAAGAAGTGTTAGATTGTATTGAAATCTATGGGAAAATGGCCTAGCACATTTGATCCATTAGCTCATTAAATGGTTTCCTCACAAGCGAATGGCCTCTTCCTCTAGTTTCAAGTCTTCGTGAATACAACTAGATGCTCATTTATTTAAAATTACATTTCCATTTAGGGTAGAACAGACCATAAAGCTGGGTAGATGCACCTCACGGCGACATCACTGAATCTCCAAATATATAATCAGAGATCAGGTCAATTTAGGTCGCAGGTTTTCAAAAAAAAAAAAAAAAAATCAGACAGGGTTGATAGATAATGTTAAAACAACGCCATTATTAATATGATTTATGTTTGTATTTCCACTATTGAGCCCACAACACCTGCAACTTCAGTGCTGCTTGGTTTTTCTTTTTGTTTTTTTTTTTTTAATCAGGGCCAAAGAGCAAACGAGAGAGAACACCTCTTTCCCAATCTGCCTTTCCATTTACACCCTTCCAGTTTAAAGCAAAGCAATACAACAAACCCATTTGAGGCTGTCAGCAGCTGCAGGTCTCGCCAGCCCTATCAGGCACCGATGGTGCTGTATGAACAACCACCACTGCTGGCTGGCACACACTGATAGCTGACCTCAGGAAACGCAGGCTCCCCAATTTTGAGACCAAAATGAAGAGAGACGCAACGCAGGAAAACAAAGAGGAAAGACAGAGATAAACAGTGAATAAGCTGAGATAAAAGTCTTTGCTTTTTTTTTTTTTTTAAATAAAAACATGGAAAGAAAAAAGAGTTGATTTCATTTCACGCAACGCCAGAACGGCTTCGGTCTCATCCCCTAGTTCTGCAGAAGAACAAACTCTCCTTCAGCACAAAACGACAAACGACAGGTAGTAACTGTCAAACTAAGGTGCTCAAAGACCTCCAAAAAAAAAAAAAAAAAAACAAAAAACAAAAAAACACACTAAAGGTAATCAGAATCAGCACAAAAAAAAAAAAAAAATAACTCAACAGAACAAATACTTACATGCGACTGCTGGGTGGAATCTTGCGTCCATCTCTGAACCAGGTGACTTGCGGCTGGGGGAAGCTGCGAATCCGCGGCGCTGGGATGACGGCGCCCTCTCCCTGGGACACTGACTGAGCTCTCTCCCCTTCCTCGAAACTGCCCATAACTATAGAAAGAAAAAAAAAAAGTAAAAAATCAATGACACATTCCTGTGAATGGGAAAACAGAGAGCGAGCGAGACAAAGAGAGAGGAAAAGCAGAGGGTTTGCAAAGTCAAAGGAAAAGGTTTTTTTCCTCTTCTTTCATGAATCTGACTTCTGGTGCCCGCTGAGCTTTTGCCATCTGCTTTTCTGTTCTGCGATGTTACTTCGAAGCTTCTGTGATGGACAGAGCAGTGTTGTTGCCATGGTTTCCACAGTACATCAAGAAAGGCTAGAAGGCATCGAGATGTAATGACTCACAGAGGGACACAGAGGGGACGCCAAATTGACTCATATTCATATTCTGTATCCTCCTGTGTGAACATGTCGAGCGCAATCAATCTTGATCACTCTCTAAATGCACGCATTACTCAATATGGTGGATGACCAGGGCCGCCGCTATTCTATCATCACCAAATATATTTCATTTGTTACAGTAGTTTTATTTCTCTCCTGCCTCATACGTCTTAAAAGCTGGCAAAAACACTACGTTAATATTCCTCCTCCGTGCTATATGTGTTTGTAAGTGAGATCTATGGACAGGTAAGGACTTCCTATTTATTGGCCCTGACTTCAGTTGTTGCTTTTGGCACCAGGCGACCCCGACTGTAAACCTTTTATAGGACAGAGGTAACAAGCAAGTCTATTTGTCAATTTTTTTTATTCATTTTTTGGCTGCAGTGTTGTCGGAAAGAGGAAAGTAGGGTCTGGTTTCTGAAGGAGCGACAGCTGAACACCTTAACATAGTTTTTTTAAGGTCCTTGAGAGGCGAGACGAGGATTGCATATTTGCCTCCTCAATTCAGCGGAAACAAGAAAAGAAACCTGCCGAAATCATTTGAACATTACATCAAACACTCAATTATGTTCTAACGCAGTTTAGAAATAATAATATTTTTGAAACATGTAGGGATCAAGGTATGGGGCTTTGAACTAGGGATGTTGAAGCGCTTGTGCATCGATGGCAATCTTTTTTCTATCGCTCTCTCTTTCAAAGAGAATAAAAAAGGTAATCTGGCTTTGCGGTGCAGCAGTGGTGCTTAGCTTAAATGAAAATCTGGGAAGTGTGCAAATCCCCTGACTTTGATCTGCAGTTTCGGCGATGTGATGTCCTCCTCCCCTTCCCTAATCTCTAATGCCTCGGCATGTTTCCCTTTCTCCGAGGTGTGTCTCTGCAATCCTAATTGTGCTGCCTCAATAGAATAGCTTCCAAACGAGATCTCCCCATCTTTCTCCCTCTCTATCTTCCTGCCACCCCCCTTTCCTGTCTTGTTGCACATTCATTTCTTCTGCAGGTGTCCTTAATTCTCCTTTTTTCCTGTGCCACAGTATCCAAAACTCCTTCATGAGCAACTGATGAGGGGGAATAAGAGAATTATGGAAATGGGAAGCAGTGGGAATAAAGAAAAAGAGGATAACAGCGGGGTGGAAGCCAAGAAATAAATAGAAAGCAGTGGTGGCCAGATGACAGAGAACGTCAAGAGAGAGGGGGACAAGGAAGCTGCTAGAAAAAGAGACTGCAATGGAACGGTGCAACGACCATGTAGAAGGACGGCTCAACAGTGAAGAAGTGGACCGGTGGGACCGTTCGATCCCCTCTGTCTCCCTCCCATCTCTTCCTGCTAAGCTGCATCCTTCAGTCAGGTAAAGCGGCACGTCACATCCATTTAAATGTCGTTGCAACAAAAAGAAGCCAACGAACCTGGCGCACCCTAGGCTGGCGGGATAATGGGTGTGTGTGTGTGTGTGGGGGGGGGGGTGGCGTGAATTTGACATGACAACACCCCAGACACCTCCGCGGTGCGTCGTTAACAAGTCAAGGGAGCTGAGTGGGGCCTGGAGAAAAAAGAAAACAAACAAACAAAAGGCGGCTGAAAATTTTTCAGAAATATGGCGCATCTGAGCCCCATATTCGCCAAGAATCGACAGATGTTGTTGACAAAAGAGAGGGAATGAAATAAGCGACGGTCATATTGAAAGTTAAAAACAACCACGGTAACAATATAGATCTAATGAGGACGCTGAGCGGAACAGCTGTCTGGGTTGATAACACCCCGAATGAGATGCAGGTAGATCTTTCACCCTGCCAGCATCTGTCCCCCCTCCCTTGTCAGTCCTTGATACAAAGGCAACCAAATAGTGTGGACACACTGTGTGCTCTGCAGGCGGTCTCTCTCTCTCACACAAACTAACAAGTACACACAAACTTTTTCTCTATTTATCATCCGTCCACTTATTCATCCATTTGGTCCGTTTATCTGGGCTTCACCTACATCCCAGGTGGATACTTACAGGCCACCTGCACTTCAGTGCGCCTCTGCAGAAGGGCTCCCACTCGATTCCTGACGATGCAGCGGTAGAAACCAGCGTGGGAGCGGTCCAGCGAAGGGATGAGGTACCTGCAATAAACACACAAACACCAGATACAGATGAGGACCCTCTGAGATCGCAGCAGGCTGCTGAACTAATTAAGACTTCAATTAAGAATTCAAAAGGGCACTCGTGCAAATTACCAAAGCATGAGCGTGCTGAAGAAGCGCAAACAGACTTCAGCATCTGAGCTCACACGCACACAAACACACACCCAACCTTAAGACCATCTAATAGAAGAACAAGGGCACAAAGGACATCGGAGCTTAGCTGTTGTTTATTCCATTGATAATGATGCTCAAGAGGCTAACCCAGCTACCACAGCCAGGCGCTCCCTCAAGACACACACACACACAGATTTAGGTAGACAAGCAACACATGCTTTGAAAATGCCCTCTATGTAAACATACACATATCCGTACAATCCCCCCGGGGTCAAAGGCAGTACCACCCCCCCGCCATGTGGAGGCAGCACAACCTACACTTTATACAGCTGACCTGCCACTTTGCTGCCAGTTGAGCTACATCTGGTGACACAGCTGATGGCATCAGGTGAGCCAGGCAAAAGTGCCGCTGCTTATTTTTGCTTAAAAAAAAATAATAAATAAAATAAAATAAAAATAAATAAATAATAAATAAATAAATAAAATAAAATAAAAAATATAAAATAAAAATAAATAAATAATAGATAAAATAAAAATAAATAAATTAAAATCCTGTTGTCACTGTCACGCTGTGAAATTACTACTGATGTCATGCAACGTAATTTAAACAGGTAACAACACACCTTTTCGACGCAAACGCGCACAATTTAATTACGCACCAGGGTTGCGCTGAGACTACAAAGACACACAGCTCTCAAGGAGAGAGTGAAAGCTGCTGATACTGATGAATGAAACGAGAACAATGACTGCAAGGGAGTTTTCAAAGTGACATTCTTTCACTTTTTTTTTTTTTTTTCAGTTCTGCTTATTCTCTTTTGTGCACAAGCATCGCAGTTTGTGGATTCCAATGATGGAATACATCATTGTGAATGAACAGCCAGCAGGTTCATGTCAAAGAGGTGACTCCTATAGAGACTCATTTGGGATCAATGCCTCCTAGAGCGTGTGTGCCTTTTTCTGTAGAAAATAATCTGAGTAGCAGAGATCAGACAGCCAGGCTGTCTTCTTATAAAGAATAAATGGGCCTACAGTGGGAGATGCATGCAGCAGCCAACCTTTAAAGTGGTTGAACAGGCAGTCTCTAATGGCATGTTAGTAGATGGCATCACAATTTAGGATGTGAGTTAGCCAACACTGAGCTGTGGCTGCAAGTTTAATTCGAGTCAATCCGGCACAAGAGGTCCTTGTCAAAATAAATGCGTCTGGTGGGAGGCGAAACTGTTTCCACCGGTGGCACCCAGGGCGTGTTTGTCACATTTCTACGTGACGTGTGCTTTGGAGCACTCAGCGCCGGATCAAGCCCAATGTGTCGAGTGCCACCCCCAGTGAGGAGATGAACTGGCTTCTATAGTAACCACAACCAATTTGTTTGAAAAGTTTTTATTGTAATTGAACTTTTAGTCTGAAGAATTGTTTGGTTGTTGTCGTGAAATTGGATGAAAGGGGAGTAAAATGGAGCAATTGGAGATGAAGTACTTTCAACAGGCTGTTTGCTGGAAAGTTTAGCAAAGATCACACTCAAATTCTGAGAGACAGGATATGCAGGAAAATGACGCAAGTCGGGGTTTTGTGTGGTACATGGCCTGACCACTGGGCCATCAGGATGATTCCCTGAGGAAGAAACTCATTTCTGCAGCCTTCTCCGTGTTATGGAGTCTCGATCCGCCGCATCAATACATTTTATCGCCAGTGCAAAGTCTCTTACTCAGTGTTACACTCTTTATGAGTTGGTTTGGATACCTGGGCCCATTTGCAATATGTCTGCTACATTGTTTTAACTACAGAACGATAATGGATAAACCTCTCGCCTACCTCTGTGCTCTGCTCTGCCTTAGCTCAGGTAGGTATATGCTACGCCCTTCGAGACAGTTGTTTTTAATGTGCGACATATTTTCACGTATCTGGGGAAAACTGCAATTTGTATTACGCACCTCAGGCCACGGAATAATCTGTAGAGAGACCCAAAATTACATAAACTTTTGACATTGTAAACAAATTTTTTTTTTTAGATCCACAGAACAAATAAACAGATCTAAAGAGAATTCAGGTACAAGTTTTCACAGAGTACCTTTTACTAAAGGACTAAAAAGAGCAGAAGCATAATGAAACGATATGTTCCATGAGACTGTAGGATTAGCTAACCAAACACATTTTTTACGGATTGAAACCTAATATGAAATCTAAATATTTTAATGAACTTGTCCGCAGAGAACCAGAATATCTTTTCTAATCTTTTGAAGTGCTTATGAGTTTGATCAGGCTGACAAAATTCCTGCTTTAAAGTCGCACCAGGCATCCACATGCCTTTAGGGTTGTTCAGAGTAATGTTGCTTAAAAGTTACACTGATCAAATATACATATACCAATGGGTAATAAACTAAAAGGGGGGGGGGGGTTACCATTCAACCAGGAGCCATGAGAACAACGCAAATGTGCTGCGATTGAGCTTTTGCATGACTGAACTGAATAGATCACCATTCTCCCATAGAATGTTTGTCTCATTTGGTGATATAATGACTCATTAAACCGTTCAGTTACCCTTCACGCTCTGTATGGAAGCATTTGCATTTGTTTTCCTTCCTCACACAGTAGTTTTTTTATTTGCCACTCGTCTTTATGAGTGATGTGTGTGTCAGGAGGCTCCACATCTGGCGCCATTTCAACATATACAACCACTTACTCATGTTGAGCTGCCCGTTGCTTTGCTTTTCTTTGCTTTGCTTTGCTTTGCCACCCACATAAATTCATACCTTGCAAGTATTCTGGTTGGAGACCTCTGAGTAAACACAAGTTCCCACTTTTTGCTGTCGTAGGAAGAATAACCTCCTGTTTAAGGTTGCGAAACGGTCATTTGGTTAGGTCCAGGCACAAAAATGGGACATGGGAGCTGCTTGAGCTAACACGGATTCAGATAGATACCGTGTACACACTAATCTCCCTCCTGAAACAAGTGACCGATCAGAGAGTCGTATGCGAATGTAATCTCAGCTGCAAAATAGCTGTTCAGCTACATCTGTGGAAAGAGAGAGAAAAATCGCCACCAAGATGGTAACAACTCAGGAAGTGAAAGAAAAATCTTCATAGGTTGCTGGCGGTTGATTCACGGAAATAACAACCCTTGAACCGGCACATTTCTGATAATAATTGTGAAAAGATAATTGCTGCCGGCAACAACAGCTTCCATTTTGGCAGAAATAAACATTGGCAGGCCAGATATGTTACTCTGATTGGCTCATAATAAACCCCCTCCCAAAAAAAACAAAAAAACAAAACAAAACAAAATAACATGTCAAACTGAACATGGCTAACATGAACATAATCTTGAGGTGGAATTTAAAATTAACAAAATGGTGATACGTCCTGATTATAATTCAGCAAGCCAGATTATTAATAATGCGTACCTGTGCTCTTTTAATAACATGAAAAGAATATTAAAGTTGCCTCTGTGATTTGGAAACAGCTGCTAACAAATGGAAACAATGCCGCAATAACAAATGGTCGGGCGTGTTTGGAAGCCTGCTAATATCTTAAAAAAGAAAAAGAAAAAGGACGCCATATCAAACCTCATTAGCGGCTGCGTCGGTTGGACCTGAAGGACTAAATGAGTTTCAGCCCAAAGTCTGTTAAGGCTTAATCAACTAATCAGAAGGCTCTATTAATGATGTGTGACTCCTTTCATATGTTCCATCAACTAAATTAAAACAATTACGTATATGTGTTATGCAGCGATGGAAGGGATGTGAGGTGAATAAATAATGGAGTGGGGTTTAAGGCAAGGAGGCAGCATGAAAGTAAAAAATCTGAGTTTGGGCGGCGAGGACTGTGATATTAAGAGAGAAGTAGCTGACAGGTGGTGTCGGTGCTCCAAGTTTAACCTCGCCGAGGCCAACGGAGAAGTCCCCCGAAAGCCAGAATCTTCAGGGTGACTTTAGACGGTATTTCCTCGCTCGCTCTCTCTCTCTCTCTCTCTCACTGTCTCCATCGTTTGCTCCGTCCCTTATATAATGAATACAATTAACCTTTTGCGGAGCCACGCTTTGGCAGCAGGTTGGGGGAGTCAGCGGGGGCCTCGCTGTGTTGGACAGAGATTGATTGATGTTCCTGTGGTCAGCGCACTCCGTCAGATCCCCTTTAATTAGCCCCACTCAGGAGAAATGATTACATGGAGGAGTGGCAGGGAGATGGATAGAGGGACGTGAGAAGGAAGGGGGGAACTGGCCATGAAGTGGGTCGGAGAGGGAGGGACAGGGATGGAAAGAACCAAAAGGTGGAGAGGGAGTAAGATAAGGGGAGGGAAAGGTTAGGGGATGATTGGCAAAACTATAATCCTTGATTGAAGATGGATGCAGCACACTTTACGGGGAGTGTTCCTGTAATAACATCATACCTGTGGCCAAGGTTAGCTCCAATAACTGCCGGTTATACAGTAAGATTATAAACCCTCAAACACACATCACAAGGACATTGTAATTATACCCTTAATGACATGACACATTATAAAACACCATAAATCTGGGATGACCTGGTACCTACATCTCTTATTCTTTCAGAATCGTTACATTTACTGGTTCTTTCCCTTAAGACGGAAAATGACTTAAAATCTAAAAGGGCATCTTTGGCAACGCATCATGCCAACGTTTGATCTCAAAAAGCTCTGAATAAAAGCAAAAACTTAGCCGTGTGTCTGGCCCAATAGTGATGATGTCATTTTTTTTTATTCTGTTATTGTTTTGAGTTTCTGAAAAGGTCATCCCCCTCTCCTAACGGCTGGATGTCACCTTACTTTTGCTAATGAGTTCACTCCACAGCACTGTGGAGCAACAGCCCGTAATACCTTCAGCGACATGTAGACGAAGCCAACAGAGGAGGAACATTATTATTTTTGACAGCCTAGTTTCTGTATCTTCCATTTTTATTTTAACCGGTTGTGATGGATTGATGTGTGCAATTATTAAAATGGGATGATAATATGTTTTGCGCTGTGTGACACGGTGAATTCCCGCAAAAAAAAAAAAAAAAACCCATCACACAGAGCCAAGACGAAAAGTGAAATGCCCGCTGTGCGACAAATGCATTGACACAAAATCGAACACACACATTTCCAATTCTTCGCCGAGCTCTGAAAGCATGCTCCTCATTTTCCAAAGAAAATCAATAACGCACTATATATTTTGACACAATGTCCTTTTCAAAGTGTATCGGATCACGCTTCATGACATCCCCCTAAATTTTACAGGATAAGAGTTTTCTTTCTCATATTGGTCTCCTCTTAATACCGACCACATACAACACATGACAGGTAATGGGAACATGTGGCTTAGTCTACTGGAAATCAATAGCGGGTAATTTGTCTACGGCCCAAGAGGGCCGGCCTGCACACATCTTTTCGGTGGATACAACAGATGGAAAGCTGTCTGATGGACAGCTTACACAGACTATTGCCGACTGTATTTTGTTGCTCTTTATGTATCGATTGGTCAGTTTTATCATTGTGTTCTCTGTAAGATTCACTGGCCATGATCTGAAAAGACAATTGTCTCTTGGTGCTGCGCTTCAGTCCTCCGGCGGCCACCAGAGGGTCCTCGGCAGGTCAGTGCTGTGATTTTATATTATTTTATATTATATATTATATTGTCAGTTGGCTGACAAACGTGCCTGTTGCATCACAAAAAAGTGCTAAACCTCACGTCTGATTGAAGCCTGAGGTTGCCACAGTGGGCTGTCGAACTGCAGAGTGTATAAATGAATGAAAAATGTGAATTTCCTGATCTAAATCACCGTGTCTGTAAAAGATTTATTTGAATATTGATGCATTGGAAAATCATGGCTCTATTTCTAAACAGAAAAAAGTTGTCTCGAATTAAAAACTGTGTTGCAAACAATCCGTCAAACCCTGTTTACTATAAATGAATGTGACCATTGTTTCCTCAGAGAAATTTCTTAGTCCATGTGATTTATTTTATGGTCACACAGACAACAAAACATCAGCCTGCTGCTAAACGCTACAGCCGCAGACTCTGAAGAGCACATTAGCTTTTCTGCTCAAGTCTCCTTCTTATCCAGCTGACAGACAGGAACACACGACCGGACGTATACCCGGCGAATAAGCCAGCGAGGGAACGTTCGTGGGGCGGAGGGGTTCAGCTCTAAGATCAGCTGGCAGGCTAGAAGACTGATTAGCTGGTTGAGATGCTGATGCGGTCCATACCCTTCGATACGACCACCGGTAACAACTCAAGGTCTGCTCATGCCTTCCAAGCTTAGCTGTTTGTTTACTCGGCCTCGATCGGTCACGGTTGTTGTACACAAGATCTATACAGGAGCTCAGCCTGGCAGCTGCTGTCAGTCAGAGAGACACCGACAGGCCTCCTGCAGCTCCTTGAAACAAACACCCCTTTTTTCACAATGCAGTTATTTTTCATTACATTTTTACTTTCACTACTTTTAATAAAAAGATGTGCCTTCTCCTTAAAGTAACTTTTGACTTAAACGTGTGTTTTAACCTGAAAAATATTTTCTCCCCTAAATTTAACGTGCCTGAACGCAACCACATTCAAAGTTTAATCAGGCATTATCTGTTATGAGCAAAAGATAAAATACGTTGTCAGTTAATGCCGCGCTGATAAATCTGGCGTCAACATTTTTGTGAAGAAAGAGAATTTCAGCAGCACTACAGAAGAGGGATTTGATATTTATATCATCAAATAACAAAAGATGGAAAAAAGGCATCAGGGGAGACATCACACCTTTAACATGGCGGGATAAAAGGTGAGGCATCTCTGATATCAGTCATTTCTGCAGTAGCTCTGACTCTACTTCATCCAAATTTGTATTTGTCACACGGAACTTAGACAACAGAGAATTGGATGGAATATATGTGATCAACAACACGAGGGCTACCTGAAGAGAAAATGCACAATGTAAAAATATCTTCAGTTGCAGGGAAGGCCTGGTGTTAAAGTTCAGAACGGCGCCGTCTAAAAGAGGGCAGATTAAATATCACTTCCTCCGTGAGGGCATTTTATAGCTTTGATACCGAGGTACATGAGAACGGATTTACGATGTCAATTCAAAAAAAGAAACGTATATATGTGAACTGAAAAGAGCAGATCTTTATATTTCTCTCTTGCACTCGTTCAGCACCTGCTCGTGTTTCACAGGATCTGTGATCAGCTGTGTGAGAGGCTGCTTAAATAAATCGGGTGATGATCAGACACTTTGCTCTAAATGACTTCATTTCTCGAATCTCCGACATGAGGACAGACTTCAGGTGTTTTTCCTCAGAGGACTTCCATCCATATCGGTTGTTGGGAATACTGTGCGAGTCTGAGAGGCTGCAGACGCCGACAGGCACGGCACCCCTGCGAGCACCCGCTGAATGTAGGTCAGCGCTAAACGTTCAGGAATCTCACCAGCATGCTTCCATCACATTGTATCAAACTGCAGACACAACATTATGCAGGATCCCACCGTACTGTGGGCTCAAGGAGACCGACGTGCACGTTTTGCTTGAATGTGAGAACCCAGACGAGTGCCGAATGTAATCACACAACCTTGTGCTCGGGCTGATATGGCTGATAATTTTAGCAGTGGATCACCCATAGTGGTTAGCGCTGTTGCACCACAACAAGAAGGTCCCAAGTTTGATTCCCGGGCCTGCTGCCTGTCTCTGCAGTTTGTATGTTCTCTCCGTGTCTGTTTGGGTTAACTGGTGACTCTAAACTGTCCGTAGGTCTGAGTGTGCGTGGTTGTTGGTCTTTGTCTGTCTCTGTGTGTTGGCCCTGTGATGGACTGGTGACCCGTCCAGGGTGACCCCGCCCCTCACCCAGCATGAGCTGGGATTGGCTCCAACACCCCCCGTGATCCGGAAATGGATAAGCTGTAGAAGATCAATGAATGAACAAATGATCAGCCATTAGAAAAGCAGACGCACCCACTGACAATGAAATCCATTTGGACACACAAACACAATATATGTGCATAATAAATCAAATGCTGTCTGTTTTTTTCCTCTCTCAGTTGCACTTTCTGACTCCCTCAGTCCACTCTGCTGTAGAAAACAAGGAGTGAGGAATGGCAAGGGGGCAGACAGGAGGTTAAAAAATAATCTATTGTATCTGGGGGCCGCGGAGGAGAATGCCAGGGAGATAGAAAATGGACATTTTTAGTTACAGATAGGAATCCATTAGGGTCATCCATAGAGAGACGTGGTCTGGCTAGCTCTGTCCGAGCTGGGTCGATCTCTCACAATATGTGATTCAAATGGAGACGTCCCATTACAGGTATGGAACTTTCCCGGCCTGTAATGGGATGTTTCTGAGTAACAAGAATATCGCTGATCTCATTAGAAGCGACGTGGAGATAAAAAAGGAACAAGGATGATGAAACATAATTAAATCCAATAAATCGCTCAGTTGAACTTTTTGTTGCTTCTGGCTGAATTTGGTTTGTTTTTGTTTTATGAGGAGATTATGGCAGCAGTAGAAAGTTTCAGAACACCTGTTTATTTCTTACTACGTCCATTATGTGTGGGCTGGATCGTCCTGACCCCGGACGGGTCCGCTGTTCATGGCTGGGCTCTTTGGATTTTGGGAGGAAACTAATACGGGTTTGAACCCGAAATGAGTCAGTAATACAAACCACTGCATTACTGCCCACGCCAACCTTTAGTGCCCCCTAAAATGAAATCAGAGACCAAACAGAAAAGGAGCAGTTGCTTAAAATAGTCTCCAATTTTGACTCATTCAGTCTCTGAACACACTCTTCCAGCGTGCGAAGCCGCCAGCTAGCTCTTTTCTTCTAATGCTCGTGCTCATTATCCTGCTGCAGGATGAACCTCTGACCAGGCGGAGCCTCTCGCTTTGTTAGTCCTGTCATTCTGACAGCGATGTACTTCCTGCAGTACAGTACTCTCCTAATAACGCGTCAACAGGGTTTCTTCCAGTGCCGCCTTTGTAGAGAGTTTATAAGTTAACAAAAGCTGGGAAGCCTTTAAGAATTTGGAAATTTTACCACTTCATTTGCCTCAATTGCTGCAAGAGACGTAGATAGAGATAAACACTTTTTTTCTCAATCCCTGAAAAGGTTGTGGGATTTTTCAGTTTTTGGGCAGCTGATTTTTTTTTTTTGGCTTTCTCTTACCTTGAGCAGTTTATGGTGTACCTTTGTCTGATTTGAGGTCATTTACTGAACAGTTCAGTAAAAGCTGGGCAAAAAGTGGATTTGCAGTGTATATCATCTCTTAGTTTTTTCATCTCAAGGACAATGTCATTTCATCTAGTCAAGTAGCTCTACATCTTTTACTGTTTCATTTATTTTAATACTCCTGGTTTTTATTTATTCACGGTTTAAGAGCTCTTCTCAAAGCAGTGATCAGAGAAAAGGTGTCACAAAATTGATAATATATAGCACATTTGAGTTTAATGTAAATTGGTTACGCAACGCAGTGTAGAAGTGATCAACGGCAGCAGCGGAATGAGCAGTGCTCAGAAAAACAACAATATACTGGGAGGATTAAACTTAGAAAACGGGAATGAAAAAACAAATTTTAATCTCGCCATCCTTGTCGGATGTTTTTTTTTAATTCCTGATCCAATTTCCTTCTTCTGCACGTGCACCTCCGCCCTCATCCCGATCTACCCACCTACACACGGGACGTCCAACCGGTTGCAACTTGCTAACAAGCGAACTGTTTTGGCTGCATGTTTAAGTTATTCATGGAGAATGCAAAAAGAGAAATATGAGAGGAATAATTTTTAAACAGTGTCCAACTTCTTTTCGTTTCGTGGATTTTGGGATTGTTTCTGAAAAATGTCTGGTCGTGGCAGCCAATGTGGCAAAAAGTTTTTAGTTTTTTTTTTTTTCAAGAGTAGGAACAAGTATACATCATAAATAAATAAATAAATAATTCAACAAAACAATACCCCATCCTGTTCTAAGTGAAGTTTGGAACTAATATTTATTCATCAAACTAAACGATTTGAAATTCAATCGTGTATTAAATCATCAGAATATTTCTCGGTGTGTGGAGTCCATGGGGAGATGTCATTTTGTGCACATACAGAAAGCATGTTGTGCCCCCCCCCCTCCTGTTTTTCCCTTCATCTCCCTCTAGTTAGCAAACTAAGCTCAACATCTCTTCCCTTCAGACACTGAATAATATTGTGGTGAAGTTGTGTTAATTAGTTCGGAGCCACCATTAAATTATATGTGTAAAAAAAAAAAAAAAAAAAAAAAAGGAAAAATACAGAATCTCTGTGGTAGTTTAGGTACGAGTGGATTAGACTGAGGCACGCAGGATGAACAAAGAGAGAAGAGTGGGGGATTTTCAGGAAATACACAACTGCAACTTAATCTACACACACACACCATAATATAAATGTATTACTGGCTAACTGTTGTCACATTTTGCAGCCATTATTGCAAACACCAATGTGACACTTTGGTGAAATCATTTTATTTTGTAAAGCAAATGTTGCCAAAAAAAAAAAAAAATATTATGTTGTTGTAATTGTAGAGAGAGAGAGAGAGAGAAAAAAGAAACAAATTTTCACTCCACAAAAAGCTGACAACGACAACAACAACAGACAGTCGAGTGCACAGAGATGACAAGTCAATCAGAGCAGAGTTGTGATTCCCGGGAATGCCGTGTCTTCGCCATAATGTAATTGCTTTTTCTTCTGGGAGTGAGTAATGAGATTAGATCTTCTTAGTTTTTCTTCAGCCTTTGTAAAAACTTTTTTTTTTTTTTTTTTTTTTTTTTATTCATCTGTCCATCTCTTTACAATGTGGAAATCGTGGGAGGGGTTTATCTTTCCCAGAGGTCACACTCCACCAGTTCATTCAAAAACAGGTTGACAAACAAAAATTACTCTTGAGGTTTGATTAATAATTAATTATTTTAATTAAGTTTCTTGGTTTATCTGCACTATAAAGAATGTTGGTGTGCCAGGTAATCACCCCAGAGGTTTTTGGTCATGTGGCACAATGCAGTCTATTTATAGACCAAATTGAGCCACTGAGGGTTTGTGTGGGGGGGATAATTCTATGACTGATGGGTTCAACCTTACTGCCTTACTTACTTGTACTGGATATAATCTTAATTAAGTTGAATTTTAATTTGAAGATAAATGAATATTTGTGCACAAAGAGAGCAGGACGCCGGCCAAATGGCGTGAAAACATGCACTGAGATGGGTACGAATGTGACGCTGCTGATAGCTGACAGCACTCCCCACAGCCAATCACTAAAACTGTGCCACTCTCTTAAATCTCTCTCACACACACACACACACAAACACACAAACTCAAAGCCATGCAGCTACATGTTGAATAGTAATGCTCGCCCATGCGCATACCTTGCAGTATTGATCGGTTGCCAGAGGACACAAGGTCAAGTCACATGGTGTCAATATTTAAAACAGCACTCAGCACTGGGGACCTCGACTATAACCTCATTAATATGGGGGTCTGCTCTGCTCAAATTCTCTCCTGGCACAGAGAATGGCTGACTTGAAGGATGAGGAAGACTGCACATGCACACACACACTTGTATTCATAGCCAAATAGCCAAGAGCCAAGATCTTAGCCATAACCGTAACTACTACTTTCCTAATCCTTAATCATTTTCTCAAAAATATGGGACATAACTATTGTCCGGTGGCAAAGGACACAAACACACATGTACACACACACACACACACAATACGACTATCTGGTTAGATTGTAAGGGATTATGGGGAATTTGTAAGTCTTATCGTTTATGTTATTTAGCAGCGCTGGTGGCTTCAGTGCAAACGATTCACGCAATTCCAGCAACTCTATCTTGTAATTTGAACCGAGTTGGTCGTCGATATTAAAAGACCAGCGCAGGAGATTTAATGGTATCTGATGGGCAAACTGCTGAATACCTCCTTCACTCGCTCTTTGCTTTCCCAGGCAGCGGGAGAGTCTACAGTGTTGGAGCCTAAGAAATGTGAAAAGCCCCTCTGCAGAGGCATTGTTCAGTTTGTCCTGTGGGCTTCTGTGGAAACACGCCAAGCCGAACCTGGTGCTGTCACACAATAACAGAAACCAAAAAAAGATGAGAAACGTAAGCACCTTCTCAGCAAACAGTTGTCACAAACCAATACATACTTTCGTTGCACCTCACAGTACCTGCACAATTACAGGCTGTATTAAGACCAATGAGGGCAGGATTAATTTATTATCTGAGAAACATTTCTGCACGTTTCTGAATCATGTGACAGGTTAGACGATGCAGCTATCACTTACCTCAGTAGCTAATTACACAACACCTCACCTTATTGGTGACAAAATCATCTGCATAGGCATAGTCACGCCTTATACACACACTCATAAAACAAACGCACACACACACACACACACTTATGCCTGAGTGCTTGTTTAATCACGCACTGCATCCCTCAATAACAGTCAAAAGGGCCCCGAAGCGGCGACAGACAACGGTACTTCAAAGTACAGTCCATTGTGATCAATTCTTCCAGCAGCTGTGTGTCATTCCTGCCCTTCCTGCCTCGTTGTTCCCGCTCTGGTCTTATCTGTCCCCGGAGATTGTCAGGAGAACGGCCCGTCTCCATCAACAAGGTTGATGTTGCGTGAGCGCTCACCCCCCTTTTGTTTTCACATCCACACACTCTCTCTCTCACACACACTGGAGCACAACAGTTCAGCTAAGATCAGCAAAGCGTGTGTCAACGAACTTTCTTTCAATCCTCTGGAGCTTCATTTACGCTGCATTCTGCACACACACACACAACACTCAGTGCAGACACACTTCTCTCTGAGATAAGAGCAATGTTTGCCACATGATTAGGATCATCCAGTTACTATTAAAGACAGTTTATCTCCTGCCTTAACCCTCATTCACGCCTTTCACTTGTTTGCTGCCTCTCCAGAGAAAGAGACTGATGGAGGTCACAGAGCCATGAGGGGAAAGGACAGAGGCTGGAGCGAAACTCAGAGAGAAAGCAAAATAGCCAGAGCTGTTCCTTTATTTAGCAGGCTACTTCATAATGAAACTATAACTGACTGCCCTGCGAAAAAAAAAAAAAAAAAATCCACACAGAATACAGAAAACAAGTTCAAATTCGACCTTCATTTGACATGTCTACAATTTTATCTGACAATATCGGCTGAATTGAAGAGATTTGACTGAAATACTTGAAAGCAAATTCATGTAAAATTCAGTAAATTGAAACATGCAACTTAGATAGACACCGAACTGAATTTAAATTCAAAGCTGAATTTATTTTAAGATAGAAAGAGCTGCTATGGTGCTAAACCAGGCTAACACTTGTTACCTTTCTTCATCTAAATTGTCTTAGAACCTGCAATACAACATACTTACTGGTCATCACAACCACTTTAATAGAACTATAATGAAATGCCTACTTCACTGCAGTTTCCCTATTGTAGCTAGTTTAGTTTAGCAAGTTAAATTAGGCAGAATGTCTCATTTAGCCGAATTATTTTTTAATGAGAATTTGATTTGGCTGCTACATCATTTATGAGATACCAAATGTGGGGTCAAAAAATATATTTTCTAACTGTGGGGAAGCATGTACTGCAGCAAAGTTTAGGATGATTTGACTTAAACTTTTTTATATATATAGATAGATATTGCGTATTTATGTGAAATATGAATTATATACGACACATTGGCTTTGTACGAGAGCGCTGTTTACTTTCTGACTTCGATGAAATTTCTGTTTACTGTAAGTTACTCGCGGGATCAGCTATTCACTCAGAAGCACATCTGTCTGTCTTTCAGTTTCAGTGGAGCTCACCTGTACTCCAGTGAGAAGCGAGTTAATTCGGTGCTGTTGTGGATCCATTTAAACTCCAGCGGCCAGCTCCCCTCAGCCATGCAGGTTAACACCAGCCTGTTGCGTTCCAGATGGAGCTGACTACGCACCGGCTCTGTCTTGAAATAGGGAGGCACGTCATCTGTAAAGGATAAACAACAGAGTTTGAAATTGAAAGATTTTTTTTTTTTTTTTACTCTTGTCGTGCTGTTGAACCAAGCGAATGGAGTGGGGGGATAAAACAGGCACCTTAAAAAACCACCCCAATGAAAAACAACCATTCCTAAATCCCACGCACATCCATGAACTGGGAAACAGAAATGTTCACATGGAAAAAACAAACAAAGAAACGTGAAGTGAAGCTACTGAAAATTATTTGAAGACTTGAACAGAGAGGCAACAACTGCAGTTAATGCTTACAACTATCTGACTGTTGCAGATTGCACATGGTCAGATGCTGGGATCTCATCTAAGACAAAAGCAAACCCCGGTGCATTTGGTTACCACTGGTTTGTAAACACCAAGCTGCCACCCTCCAGATGGAAAACCCAATCTGAATGTGTTCCATTTGGAGCTACCTGATCTCATTGTGACATGCTGCTGCCTGTTTGAGGTGATCTGACTCACTCTGGGAGTGCCAGGGACGCCTGGCTAACAGGGAGGAGGAAGCAGGGGGCATCAAGTCACGAAGGATTGGCCTTGCATCTTCCGCTCTCCCATAGTTTGTGTGTCAGTAACTCGTTGGCACAGTGCACCGCTTTTCCTCCCAGCTAGACGGAGCAGACAGGGGAGCGGTACAGGCGAGGAGGAGGCATGAAATCTTTTCATCGTTCGTTCGCCTCCACTTCGTTTCGCTCTGTCTTTTGCTCTTTCTGTGTTTCTGGAGCACGCTCGGCTGAGTGTGAAGGAGTGGATTGAGGAAGAACAGCAACAACTTCTTCACAGGGCGGAGAACGTGGCAGACGGACAGAGAGACAGACACACATGGATTTTCTCAATCAAGAAGACCCACGCACCAAACTGTCAAGGTCCCCTGTGCTTCTAATATCTCACCCTTGATAAATGATGCAAAAATGGAGAGCTTATTTGATGATCATTGTAAATATAGAACACATTAATTGGATGGTTGGACAATATAATTATCAAATTGACTAATAATCAGGCATTGAAATTAAACTGTCAAAATGATCTATAGTGCTGATATTTAATTCTTCTATTTCAGCTTGACAAATCCACTGGAGGTAGACAGATAAGAGTGAAGGCATGATGAGGGAAATAGGGAATGAAGGTAAAGAGGCAAATATGATTTACAAGCGTTTCATGTTCACTTGCACTCAAATTTATGACGACGGAGGCTTCAGGAAGTGGAGCCGATGCTCATGTTGATGCCAGGACTTCTAACTCTGTAGAACCGTGTTTACACTGCCAGCATACCATGAGGCGGGCTGTAGTATTTTATCATGTTTCACCACATGGTAAAACATCCTCGCTTTCCCATTCCGAATGCTCTCATTTGGAAATAGCGGCGAATGTGGCGAAGATACATTTCAGATAATGTTGAAATATTTAGTCTATCGTCACTGTTAAATAAAAATAACCCCTCCATATAAAATCCGCACAATTTCACCTCCATTTTGACCATGAATGTACTTAAAAGGCAGCCAGGAAAAAAAAAAAACCATCACTTTAAGTTATGTTGAAGGGCTTGGAAATTATATGTAAAATGTCAGGCAGAAATAGATTTGTCTTTGCAGAGAACAAATCAAAGGTGATGAATCAACACAAACAATATTTCAAAAAACAATCAAGAGAAAATGCATATTTACAGAAGTTACAGTAGTTCAAAAGTGAATGATATAACTTTATAAATGTATTAATGCTTAATAAATTAAGCATGAATATTCATAAGTGATGCCACCCCTCCCTCTCCCCAATGCATATTTATATGCTTGCCTGACTACTGACTTTTGATAACCTGAGCACAGCAACAGCCCGAAGGCCGGTCGGCAAGAATAAATATTTATAACAAATATGAGAAGACAGTAGAGACTCAGTAGAGCTCCATGCAATATTGATATAAATTCAACTCAAATTAAAACCTTGTATCTTCAACTTGAAAATTGTAGCCCCTTGCCATCCTGGTTGTGCCATGTTCAATTAAAATCAGATCCTTTAAGCTCGTCAAGGTGTTGAAAACCTCCACAGAGCAAAAGAAAAAAAAAAGAAGAAGAAATGTCATGGCTAGTCAGAAAGTCCTTTTGTGAAGTTTGTCAGCGCCAATAAAAAAAAAATACACAGTGAACTGGAGGAAAGAGCAAAAAGGAAAACTTAGGTCAAGTGAAAGGAGAGGAAAATGATATGATGAAGCGATGTAGCAGGCAGGAGGCTTAAAAGATACAAAACGGAGATAAAATGTAAAACAGACTGATGTGCCTTAAGGGTCGGAGTGCCTGGACATCTCCCAGAGCATTGTGGGTTAGCGCTATGCCGGGCAAGGAGGAAGATAGGCTGCGAAAATGAGGGCGATTGAGATGTGCAATAATGATTTGAGATAGCTGTGACTAATTGTTCCCTGGCGATGTGCGCTTTTGCTTTTATCTACGATGGGGAGATAAAGAAGTAGGGATGTAGAAAAGGGGAGGGAAGAGATTGGCAACGGTGCATTGAGGGAAAGCAGGGGTGGGGGTGGGGGGGGGGGTATGCAAACAGAACACAAGCATTGCATATGGTATCACCCACAGATACTCATTCATCCGCAGGAAGGCGTGCGGCCAAAGAAAACATTGATCACTGATGAGTATCTACTGCAGTCCCTCTCATTAGGAACTCCATGAGAGCTCATCAGGGATATCTAGATGAGGAATCAGCACCCTGCAGCTACTGATATCTCAGTTACTTTATTTTATTTATTTTTTTTTCAATTAGTCATATTTGTACAACTCAAAAAATTTGCCTTGGACTTGGCTGTTCAACAGAGTGGAGCAGTCAGCTGCTAAACTTTAGAACTTTATGAACGCCTCGCTCCTCTCACAGCGATAAATAAACCCCGGTGCAAAAAGTATGATTGATAAAAACAAAAACAAACAAAAAAAAAAAAAAGAAAACAGCATTTTCCTTTATAAATTTCTCAAATTAAAATTCACACGTTGCACTATAGTTGCACATTCTTAGTCAGGGCACAGCGGGGATGTCACATTCTCTTAAAATGGAGTCGTTTTATCTCAGAGGGAATTACGTGCGCCCCTAAACCGGAGGGAGAGTAAATGTGTGATAAATGGTTTGCATTTCTTCCAAGTACTTGAGGGGATCAGAGGGAGCGGATGGCTGGATGCTGACATCAAATAAACTTTAACCACCCACAGGAGAGTGTTATTATCATTATTATTATGGTCTGTCCCTTATGTGACTTGGTTCTTAGTTACAGATTCTTGAAGACGTTTCTCCTCAGATATTCCAACCCAGTCCAGTTCAGCCTCCTCAGATAAATCTGACCTGGATGACTGAGAACGTACACAGACTTCCTTTCTGTTAATGATTTCCTGTTTTATAGTAAAACTATGTTCCTATCATCAAATGACTCTCATCCTAGACTTCCACCTCTGCTCTCCATGAAAGCTCGATTCGCCGCATCCTGTTTGGTGAAATACATCTGATAGTATGAAATCTATTTTTTTGCCTTCATCGGGACGTCAAGGCAGAAAATAGGTTTGACTTTAGGCGAGATCACGCAAAGGCAATGCCGTACACATACTGTATCAGGACATGACATGCAGAGGCACAACCGCCGTATCCAGACACCTCCGATGCAGACCAACCCAACTCAACTTCCCAACTGCCTGCTTCCTGCAACACAGTGCAATTATTGTGTGACAGAAACCCCTCATTTGCATACAGCATAGCCAAAGCCAGAGGATGTTCCCCAGAGACACAGCCCAGGTCGACTCAAAGCTGGGGCATGGTGTGTGTGTGTGTGTGTACGTGCAGGTTAGTGTGTCAGACATACGACCTCGTCTGCACACAGTCAATTAAATCTGCTTTCTCATTAATGAGAACAGTGCCAGGTACAAATGCCTGCCTTAAGGTAAGAATTCATAATGGTGAAGAACATGGAGAATTCATTTTGAAAAATAACAAGCGCTGTCGTTTGGGACATTTTCCCCGTTTCCTTCCAAATACTTGACCCAAAAAGATAAAGGAAAAAAATAAAAAGTTTAAATGCTTTGTAGATGATAAAAAATATCCTCTTCAAGGAATGGAAATAATGCAAAAAAAAAAAAAAAAAGAAACAAATTTTAAAGAAAATAACATGAAGAAATATTTTTCAATTCAATTCTATGATGTCTCTGGAACGTGAACCACACAATAGTTCGCAATTAAGTGTTTTTTTTAAGGCTCAGGTTGAGATCAATATTTTCAGCATCTGGGTGACAGATTTTTTGCAACTTTTCTGTGACCGTGTTGGATTTTTCTCAAAGGTTGTAACGCTGTATTCAGGATCGTCCCTGGACTTCTTTCTGCTTCAACCAAAAATAACAGTGAACTTAAAGCCATGCCACCAAGATGAGTTGAACTGATTGCACCCGTTCAATCGCTTGTGAATCTGGCTCGTTGTTCAGGCGGGCGTCTTCTCACAATATTCATGAAAATAGCATCTTTTCAATAATGTGGCTCTCAATAATCGTCCTCACAACCTCTGAGCACTTAGCAGCTTTAGATAACACTTTTTTTTTTTTACTAAGACGTCATGCAGTTGACGTGAATGCAGCTGCTTTACAGTCTCCAGGAGCCTGCGGTGCTGTGGTGGCAGCCATGACCAGCAACCTCCCCTCTACCAAAATCCTCAGGGGCCCAGCGCTCCTGGACACAGCATACATATTTCAGCTGCAGCCTGGAGCCCCCCCCCATCACTGCCCCACCCCCCTACAAACACACACACTTTTTTACTCTTGCATACAAAAAAAAATAAAATAAAAAAGGATCCTCATGTTGACATCCAACTATACGTTAATTGCTAAAGTGTAATGAACGTGTGTTTACATGCATGTCCATGCCTCTATGACTGTGCATTTGATTTGTATCACCCTTTGATGGCAGGTGTCTACGGGTGTGTGCGTGTGTGTGTGAGTGTTTGTGATGCTGATGAGGATGGAAGTTTGCTGGTGGTCTAACTGAGCTGCTAATGGCCCCGCTGGGTGTGAAAATCTGTTCTACTGTCTGTCTTTATTTAGCACACTGGTCTGGCCCTCTTGCTGAGTCTGTGTGTGTGTGTGTGTGTTTAAGTGTGTGGGATGAGAAATGGAGGCGTTCCAAATTGTGCCAGTATATGTATGTCAGCATGGAATGGTACATTTTGTGTGTGAATCTGTTGAGTGTGAAAGAGTGATTTGGCAGTGTGTGTGTGTGTGTGTGTGTGTGTGTGTGTGTGTGTGTGTGTGTGCGCGAGTATTGGCTGATATTTCTCTCATTCCTAAGAGACACTAAAACTAAGGCCAGCTGCTGACTTCCACTACGCTCTGTCCATAAACACACATGCAGTACATGAAAGATGAATTTCACAGAACCAATCACCTTCATTGTTGTGATCACAAAAACGCACATTCCCATAGATACAGACATTTGTGCACACACAGCACACACACAGCTTTTCTGGCACGTCCACAGCGCACTACTGTCGGCCCATGTTTTGTGTTCCATTCATGGCTCAGTGATACCTCCTCCTCCTCCTCCTCGCCCGTAGCACTGCATTTCCCATGAGGCCATGTTGCTGGACTCTAATTTCCACTCAAGCTGGTCAGCTCTCCCCAACTCCAACTCCGGCTGGCGGGCTTCCAGCCCTGCTGGTCTGCAGACCCGAGCAGAGTCCAGGAGATCAGGGCAAGGTCAAAGTTTCTTCGTGATTTATTCCTGTGACATTTTTATTTATTTATTTGATGCTGGTTTTGGTATTTGTAATTCACTATGGGATGGTAGTTTCCAAAATGGAGGCCGGGACCCCAGATTGGTCACAAGATGAATCTGAGCAGTCATGAAATGATTAATGAATATTGCTAAAAACGGTGATCTAATGCCTTTTTATCTTTGGCTTTTCCTTTTAAATAGAAAATAATCTTCAAGGAAGAATCTGAGAGGGATAAATTACTATGGTTGTGTTGAGGTGTTTGCAGTGAGCTATGGAGGTCGGCATATCATCTGATATGTGAGAAATTACATGTGAAAAACAAAAAAAGTTAAAAACCTTGTTTGCCATAATCTGAGGTCGCGAAAGTTTGAAAATTCGCATAACTCATGTTCCTGTCCTCGCCTCCGATCTCATATGCTCCACTGTGGGGATAAGACAGCAGTGTCTGGCCGCAATCAATCAGAGAAGCTCAAACATTAAAAGTGTCTGCCTCTTTAAACAGCCTGGGCAAAGAGGGGTGGCAGTCATAAATCTATGAGCTAACCTTTAGCCACGAAAGGCTAAGCTCTCAGCTTGCATGCTTACTGTTATCATTTACCCTGCAGCAATCCTATAATGACTTGCAAAGCTAGGCTAAGCAGCTAATGCATTGAAACAGAGCTGCACGGCAAGAAAAAAGAAAAGTCACATAGGTGTGTCAAGTATGTCTGACAGAGAAGTGAAACAATACATACGATTTAATATATGCTGATAGATGCTCCTCTATTCCCATTATTTTTGTGTAATTGCCTCTTTCCTTCACATCGCCACATGCAAATTGTTGTATCTGGAATGTGTGTGTGTGCGTGTTTGCTTGCTTGGGAGCAAGCTGGTTTAATTTCCCTCAAGATCCAGAAAGAAAAATCTCCTTAGTGGTGGAGTGTGGAGCACAGCACACTGAGCATATTATGCTATTATGTTTATGGAGGCAAATCAATTCCTGTATTATGGAACACAATAAAGCAGAGAAGCTTCTCATGTGTCAGGATCATATGGCTAAAAAGCCTGCATGAAGCATCCCTGCAGATAACCTCGGTTATTTAGCTCTGAGGCCCTTATGCGCCAAAATAAGATTTAAACACATATGTTCCTTTTGAAATTTCAATCTGTTGTAAGATTTTACGCAAATTTGTGTCAGCAAGGGATTTTTTCACATCAGTTAAAGAGCGAAGTACCATATTAAGTGAGGTCTCTGTCTTTTATTTTTTTTATTCTAACTCCAATCTGGGCTCTGTATCAGTACTGTCAAAGACCAAAAGGCACACAGCTTGTATTCAAAGACTCTAAACGAACCGTCTGAACTTCTGTGACTTTGTGATGCCAAAACAAAGCAGCCACTGTTTTCAGCTTTGCCACTCTGTGGCCACGCTTCGAACCACACAGGGTTTGGTTTATTTGACCGTTTACCTAATCTGCTATGCTTTTTTATTTTATTGAATTAATCAGAAAACAGCCTAACAGAGGACAGGTTTAGAGCGCCTCTTCTGATTGGCTCACCACCCTTTTTGGCAATCAAGCTCCAGAGAGAAACCCGAGTAGCCGAGGAGATGTGACACTAAAACTACATTGAGATGTTTTTCGCCTCTTAAAACTGCAATACATCTTCTTAAAGGTGACACCATGTCCAATAAAACACTAAAAAGAGGTAAAATACTGGACCTTTAAAATGGGAAGTGGGTGGATTACAGTGTTATGAAAGAGTTTTAGAGTTTTATTTGGACCTGGCACTCGTGCTGGATGGGGAAATAAGCACAGCCAGAAGAAAAGAAAAAGACTGAACACGTAGCCAATGCACACACACACACACACACACACACACATTGCGGAGGACGGTATGCATCAATGACCTGAACCTTCCTAACCCAAGGCTTAGGGATGGGGTGTGTCTGCAGTCCACCCCTGGCCTGCTGAAAAATTAACGCCGTGGAACAATGTTCTTGGCGCTCAATAATGTATGGGCAGGTTACAGTAGTGGAATCGTAGACAGGAGAAAAGAGGAATCCGCTCTTCCTATTGCTCGCCACCTCTGCAGAATAACCATGGGTGGAAAGTAAGACATGGGGCATAAACACAAGCAGACACACACACACACACAGAAATATCAATAGACGTGCACAAACACGCAGGTGTTGTATACAAGGTGTTTGCCAAGCTGTCAGTTGAACTCCAAAACTGCCCATGCGCCCGCTGCCGTTTTTCAAGCCAAGTTTACAGTTCAGCGTGAGAACCAACCGACAGTGTTGCTCATGTGATGATTTCCTGCCAGCCGCAAAATAACACATTTCACCCTCATGTTGGCCACCGCTCATACGATTCCACTCAGCCAAATCAGGGGAAGTGGATCCATTATTATCTATGCACAGTATCATTATGCAGTACTTTGCACGAATACAATAGCGTGTGCAAATATCATATTATATTTGGAGAAGTGCCAAACACAGATTCCCTTGGGAAGGGGGAGTCGGCAGGTGGAGGCTGCAGCAGCACCGATGGAACCGATGGAAGTGTGGGCAGGGTGGGCACTGCCTCGCTACAAAGGGTGCGTTTGATCGATGCGCCAGAGACTGTCTGCCTGAAATGCCTCACAGGCTATACACACTCCAACCGTCGTAAGCTCAAAGGTTGGAATTCATGCCAGACATCCTAAAAGGAAGTTATTAAGACTGGTAAACAACGGCTGCAGTGGTTTTGACGACCAGTATTGTGTGCTACCATAATCCCGCCATAAGCGATGCTCAAAACGCGCCTTGCTCACCACAGTAATCATCAATATGTATGAGCATCAATATTCAATGCAGCAGAAAAGCAAATTTCCCAATTATCTGTTTAGATTGAATTATTAAAGAATGACAGGTCAGTGTATGTGGGAATTCATGCATACATGCATTAGTGACACCTCCGCCAAGGCCAAACAATCCTACGCATCTGAGACACCCACATTATTACCTGGATCTGCATCACTATGTACAGATTCATAGTTGCCAGCAGCGTAAACACGCCTGATTTTTTTCCACATCAAAAATAGAGATTATTGCCTGAGAAACTGACTGATCAAACCGATGCCCTCACTGATAGACAGGTAGGTGGTTTAAGAAAATTCACAGAGCTGCCTCCCAAATCGAACGAGGACCGATCCAAACTGGTTCGGTGCCTTTTGCATAGATCCTGCTGACGAAGGTACTTAACATCGACCCAATTACAGAAGTCTTCATGAAATGCAGCTGTTTGTGTTCACAATGATGTGTTGTCCTTGTGGAAACGGTGTGTGATTACATTGGAAATTCATTTCGGATTTATTTTTGCCCCGCCTCTTTCCCAGGTAAAAAAAAAAAAAATGAACTCTCTAATCTAATGTCATCTAATCAACACCACGAGCAAACAAGGTGAATAAGGAGCCTGTATTTTTCCAATTATCAACAGTTGAGAAGTAAATCACCTACCGAAACCAGACACAGCACGAATCTGGCCCAAATTGTTTTGGGCCACATTTGGATTTTATGTCTGCCAAAGACAAGCGTGGGCACATCGATCTGGAAAACAGGAATTAAATCAAGGGAGTAGTCGCTTTGAAAAAGAAATTTGTGGGGGGGATAATTGTCTAAATTGCTACTCAGTGAAGATGATTAGTGAAGGTCAATACACAGAGCATTTGATAGCAGAGGTAGAGTGAAGGAGAGGCCATTATCCAGCATCTCTTCGAATTCAGCTCTTGTTCGCTTTAGAGTACGACAGGAAACAACTCTACTTCATGGCCTTGTTAAAGGCTTTTAATGTGCATGAATGGCTTTGTAGTCAGACTCAGTCATCGCTACATAGCAGCTGTTTGTTGGATAGAAGGGGCCTGTAGTTGCCTCAATAGATCCTTTTAACAGTCCCTCCTTTCTGATGATTCACGTTGATGCGTATTTGTCATGTGTAAGATAGTGCAAGCATCCATCAGGCTGTGCATGTGTGTGTGCATACAGCCATGTGAATGTGAATGGCTTTTTTGTCATGTGCACACACGCACACAATGCAGTGCTGAGAGCTGCATGCTCGCACACGTCGCCGGTCTCATCCATCTTGTTCCTGTCTATGTCGGCACCTTCCTGCTCATCATTTGCCTTTCGCACCGAGAAAAAATGCACACACATATAAACAAGCAGAGACCGCCTCTCATCCTGTCGCCTAACAACACATAAAAACAGGCACACAACGACACACAGGCTAAGTAAACCCTCCTCCTGGCTCAGATGTGATCATTGCTCTGTCCCCTTTGTACTTTGTACTACCTCAAATAAACGTTCTAGTTTACCAAATCATCTGCTATTCATCACTTGCTGTAATTATACATCATAAAGTTTTTGTGTTGTTATTTGTCCCAACTTCTGTTCAACTGCATGACTGAATGTGGGCAAAAAAGCACAGCTGTGGTTCTTCATAGCTCAGCAAGGGTCATTTTTTTGTTCCCTTTATGCCTCTCTTCTTTCTCACAGATGAGAGCATCGAGGAAAAGGCCACTGCGGCTATTCAGGAGGACCATAATCTGGCATTAATGAGCGTTCAATTTAGTTATTATTTATGATCGCCACGGTATTCTGCCGGTGTACTGAGGTCACGGAACGGAAGCAGAGAAAGTGGATGAAGCATGAAAAGAGGAGGATGAAAAAAAGAAAGTGGGCTGGAGGAGCAGGGTGATTATGAGGCTGGGTGTACAAAAACAATTTCTAAACTGTATAATAAAGTCCAAGGATTAGGTTATGGGGCAAAACAAGGGTTTTATTTACATCACTGCACACAAAAACTCTTAAGCCACAAGGCTTATTGGCTGGGTATTAGGCCTGGATATATTGTTGCACAAAGGCTGACAGGGAGTAAGCAGTGCACACAGCATCTGCCGTCGGTATATATATATATATATATATCACACTCTGCAAGACAATCTGTCACAGCACATCAAGGTGGCTAACAAGGAGGAAATAGCAAACTATTGTTCACAGCATTCATGATTGATTATAGAACTGCAGAGATAAGAGAGGTGGAAGGAAATGCGGAGGGCGACAGCAAACCAAGTCAAGAAAAAAAGTTTTTTGTCTCGGATGAAATAATCAAGAATGTGCACCGACTCTCTGGTTTCTAAGTGTAAAATGATTTTCCTTGAAAATTGTGATTGGATTTAGGCAAATTTTAAAAGTACTCTATGTGAATGACATAAACAAGGTTAGCATCCGCCTGGAGTTTTTTGCTTGCCGTTGGTGGTACAATCTGTCGGTCACACCCTTATACATTCCCCGCATCTACTCAGCTCACGCAACAAGTTAGAAGCAGCAACATTTCATCGACACTTTAACCTTCTCTTTAAGATAAGTGGAGTCGCCCCCCCGATGGTCATAGAGAAAATACAGCCAATTCGCTCCAAGTTGTGTGACATTCGACAGACAGGGCAGGATGTAAACCAGAAAAAAGCCATGTGTGTATCAAACTGAGCCAGTGTGTGTTTTAATGATGATCTTATTCATAATGATAATTGCAAAAAGAAATTCTGAGGTAACAGACTATATTGTACATTGCCATGACAATGGGGCTGAATCATATCATGAAAAAGCAAATCAAGATTGAGCTGAGCTTGTTTTGTCAGCGTTTGTTTAAAACCTGCGCTGTAAAAGTAGCCGGTCGTATCTTAAAATTAGGTCTGATGATGAGGAAACATGTTAGACAAGCTGCCGGCAGGAGAGAAGCTTTATACGGATGCCAAAGAACAAGAGATGCCAGAGAACAGAGCACAGAGAATTAGGCCACTGAAGTCCAGACGGATTATCACAAATGCACGTTCATGACAGTTTGGAGTTTGCTGTTGTGAAAAAGGAATACTTTAATCTGTCCTGAGTTGAAATAAGCAGTAGGGCAAAAATGTTCTGAGATGTTTTTCCAAAGCAGCTATCAAAGAAAAGTCCGAGATTTCCACAATGCTGAGAAACAAATCGGGAAAAAATAACACAGGAGGATTAAAAACCTGGCAGGTCAAGTGTAATTTTAGGTATCGGCAGCAGTTCAGGATTTCTATAGTTTTGATGTACTTGCGTGTAAGATTTGAAAGGCAGCAGCTGAGTAAAGAACAAAACTGATGGCTGAGATGCATAGCCTGAATCCAGGAAACGTTGTGGCTTGGTAATAGCTGAGTTTATGTAAAGTGTATGAAAGGCAATTTTTGATTCACTATAGTGAGATTTTCTTCTGCAACAATTTCAAAACATCTAGAGTTTTGATGTGGCCTGAGGGCAAATTTGGTGATTGCAACTTACTTCTAAAATTGCAAATCCCACGTGGAATGGTTTTTTAGTTTTGATGAATGAAGCTTGTCAAAGTGACTGAGAGTGAATTATGTCATGTTCCAATTTTTCAGACAAGCCCCAGTAGGAAGCCCATCACCTCGTAAAAATGCAGGCAGAACACAGGTGAGATCTGTCCTGAGGAACAAATACTTCAGAACAGAAGTTTTGGGGCGAGGTAACCTCAGAGTGACACCAAGGCTCCAGGATGTCACCATCCTCGTCAGGCAGATCGCGGCCGTGCGACTTGGCCATACACGGGGAACAAAAGAGGAGGAAAACACACTTTGTGAGGCAGCAGTAAGGGCAGGCACAGCTGAAATGTTTCATTTCAGTTGGGGCTTTGTGACTGTGCCCTCTGAACTGGGACAATGCTGCCCGCTTCCCCTGTTTTCAGCTTGTGTACAGAGCTAAGCTAACCCGTGGCTAGATTTCACTTCACATTTAACCCCTAACGCCCTGTATCCTCATGAGGACGTCACGTTTTGGGTTCTCTTTGCCATTTCACTTGATTTTGAAAGTACATGGCAGTGTTGATGTAAGGACATACCTAAACCTCTTGATGACAGCTACAGGTAGCAGATTCAGGATCAGTGCCAGCTCTTCCCGTTCCAGTTTACCAAACAACTCCAGCCTTCCCGCTCTCTCTCTCTCTCTCTCTCTCAGGTGCCGGTGGCGACTGCGTCATCACTGCATCTCTCAGGAGACTGACAGCTTCTTCAAATGGAAGTGTATTGGCTGTGCGGTGATTGACAGCTTCGCCTCCCACCTTCGTGACCTCATCTCCCATTGTGTGATGAGCATCTGTCTAAAAGTGGACACTCAAATCACACACTCAGCCACTCCACTGCTCCTAGCGAAATACTCTCCACATCCACTTTAAAGAATCAAAAAAAAAAAAAGTTTTTCCATTTGATTTATATAAGATGCACTTCAGTTCATAGTGCCTGATTTCCATCCCACTACATAACGTACCAAAGAAAACTCATACACACATAACCATTTTTTTTTTTTTCGGCATTAAATCTATTCAGCTTTTTTTCTAAAAACAAACAAGTGAAAAAAAAAATCCCATCTTTTCATTGATGCCATATCTAGTATGAGTTTTTCTGAAAGCGTCGCAGTCTAAAAAAAAAAAAAAAAAAAAAAAAAACAACATGATTTGTTAGGATAGTAATCTGCTTTAAGCTTATAAACCACAAGCTTTCCCCATCGTCCTCTGAGGGTTAATGCACATCATAGGAAGAAATGAGGAAGAAAAAAAAAATCATATCATCTGGAGCACGTGTGCCTTTACGGCGCCGAAGGAAGCCATTCTCGGACCACTTCAGCGCATGGAGAAAATTAGTTTGCCCTCCTGCTCTGTATCTGTGACACATAGTGGTATCCAATTCATACAGGAGTAAAAGAGCCGAGACAAAGTCAACTCTGGAGGCCAGTTAGGGTATCGCTGAGTATATGAACAGATCACAGTGTGAGTCGCAGAATCACAATGTGTAGAAACTCAATAAATCCAGTTTAAGGTGGAAGTTTCACACAC
This sequence comes from Echeneis naucrates, assembly GCF_900963305.1. NCBI lineage: Eukaryota > Metazoa > Chordata > Actinopteri > Carangiformes > Echeneidae > Echeneis > Echeneis naucrates. The sequence continues at coordinate 3,430,275 of NC_042529.1, read as the reverse complement.
CTGCTGTATACAAAAGAGGAGGAAAATAAAATTATCATCTGATATTATCCGTAAATCAACTTTACTCTGACCTCAATTCATGAAAGAAAAAAAAAAAAAAACAACCTAAAGGACATATTCTGCAGGAAAATGAATCCAGGCTGAGAGAAATTATGACTTATAGACTATATCTGTCAAGATCCTCACTTTTCGGAGCTTCGGTTCACCCACCGGAGGAACTTTATTGTTGATGGCTTCCGCAGACGTGGCAGCGCTGTGATGAATGGCCAGGGGAACCGCACGCTGCATTTAGACAAGTCCTGCAAAAACCCTCTCTGCCTAATGACACTGCAGAGTGGGGCCGAGGTTGGACCATCCATCACGAGGTCTCGGTCTCGTCGCCGTCTGAGATCACATACTCGTCACGCCAATGCGGGGGCTTTCACCTGTCCTTTACCCGGTCCAAAGTCACTCTGGTTTTTTTTTTTTTTTTCCATCAGCGACCTTTTGCCCTCTCTCTCTCGAGATGTCTCTCCATTTGTTTGCTTTTCTTTAATGCCACTTCTTTTCTCTATATCTGCCCCAACTTTGACCTTTCACTCTTACACAGCTCCTTACTCTGACAGTTAAAGACGACCGGTTTAGGTTTGTTTTTTGTTTTTTGTTTTTTTCAAAACTTTTAGATGCAACACTAATTAGAGCTCCAAGTGAAACTGAGAGTTCCTATATTGGAAGTAATTCCTCATTGAGCAGGAAATCCATCTATTCGGAAGTAAGATGAGCTGAGCGGAGGGTGTGGCCCGCCAGCCTACGAAAGGCAACAGGAAGGTAGCCAGGGAGAGTAGGAGAGGAGCATTATTGTGCTGCCTTGCTCCCTTGTCACTGCTGAAGGTCAGAGCCATCCCTCACTCTGTCACAGGCGGCGCCGCCATGACAGATGAAGTGCCTCTGACTGACATCCTATCAGCTGTCGTTTTTACATCCCCATACATTCAACAACGAACGCTATACATGTTACGCAAAAAGCGCGCGTGCCTGCGGCCACACTGACAACGTAGCACGCTTGAAGGCCCCTGCTACTCTCCTGCACGCTTCCCGACAACGCCCGCCTGTCTCCTCCCCCACACCAGCACAAGACGGCACACCTCCCATCTGGCAACATCTTGATGCATCAGCCACCATCTTCCTCACATGGTGGGAAGCATAAGCACCATGTGGAGGAGCTACAAAAGAAAAACCGATACAATGCAGGCATTTGGAGGGAAATTAGGAAAATGTTAAAGCACTCATAATTATTTTGCACTCATCTGAGTAATTGCTGTGTCTGTGGAAGACAGTCACATCGGCGACAGTAAATGGAAGGATAAGAGATATTTGGTGGTCTTGGTGGACGCTGCATCCAGTCTCAGCCTCACATTGCCGCGCTGGAAGTTTCTTTCAAAGTTGCTGTGTGATTGGTAGACTTTCTTGGCTCCGTGTGAAGCTTGCAGTGATGATGATGCAGCATTTCTAAATCCATTCATTAGTGATATCGCTAATCATTGGAGGGGTCACGGGGTGGGACGGAAGAGGAGCCATTTCCTGCTGACACCAGGTGGCAGTCAGGGCGCAGGGGATGACGCAGTGCTGTGGCTGAACCACTGTGTCGCTTCTATATTAAAATCCCACATGTCACAAAGTTGTAATTGCAGATGGGAATGGTGGTGAACACTATGAACAGGAAGAAAATTGTGAAAAAGTGAAATCAATACATAAAAATGTTGAAATATACTGATTCATGGTTTCCCCACTTCCATAGTTAAAATGTTTTTCATATGTTGTTGGACTAAACGGTCCCACAGGCAATTATAAGTTAAGTGATTCAGCTCCAAACTAAAACTCTGTTAAGGACAAACTCACCCCCTACCTGTCCTCTCAGCGGTGTCCTCTCTACAATTAGCCAACGCCCGTCCTATTCTTACCTGTCCCATCAGCCTTCTTTTATAATGCAGATCAGAGCTAAACAAAAGTCCCACGAGGCATTGTCCTGGAAAGAAGAGTGTTGTCATTGGAGGAGAAAGGGCAGAATGGCCTTTGCGAGGCTGGGCGGGCAGGATGAGATGAAGGGGTAAGATCCTTCAAAAGCAAGAAATCAAAAGCCGCTTGCCTTTGCCATTTATGTCCCAGACACACACACACACACACGCACACACTGCTTCCTAGCTTCATGCTCTTTTTGTGCTTTCCCTTCACTCGACTTCTTTTCACGCAATCACTTTGTCCCACACTTTTTTTTTTTTTTCTTTTTAATTCACTTCATGCAGAGAGCAAGCAGGACTCCCTCTGAGTGGCCGAGCTCTGGTCTATGTTTAATACGTGTAGTCTCTGTTGCAAAAGATGGAGAATTCAAGGGACCGTTTTTGAGGAGAAGAAGGGATAGAAATAGAAAAGGATGACGCAATATGCTTGAAAAGGATTTGATATCAACGGGGGCTCTTCTCCATCATATTGAAACAATTTCCCCCGAGGACAACAATGACTGTTTTAATTGGAAGAGGTGGATGAGGGTTGTTGTGGAATACGTGAAAGAGCACGAGCTCATTCCAGCGCAGTTTCCGCTGGCGTGGTGAGGAATGTGAAACTGTACTTTACATTGATAAAGATGAGAGGAAGCAGAAGAAAGGCACTTCTCAGGTCATTTTAATTGAGTGTCTGGAGCTGCTTGTGAGGTGTGAGTGAAGTGGAGGTGTTCATTACTAATCTCAAGTCTACTGAGACAGCATTCACATTGACTATATGATTGTACAGGAGGTGCTCGTCAGCGCCTTTCCATCGTGGGCTCATTTGATTACTATTTTTTTTTTTTGCTTTTATTCGTCGGTCTTAAACGTTTGAAGTTTCAAATGAAATGAAAATAAAAATATCTAGTGCACGGGGACGGCTTGTAGGTTCTTGTCCATGTCACATGTCACAGTAGTAGGCAGAGGCACAGATGAGAAAATCATGTCTATGAACAGTGTACGCTCAAGATGGGATGTTTTTAGATCAGTAGCCTCGCTATCAAAGGTATGATTAGTGTTTACTCTTTGGCTCATCCTCATTCTATTCTCGTGCTGTACAAACTGCCTCTTGGGCAATCATGTGGAGGGTGAAGCAAGTCAATGGCTGAAGCTAAGCCAGCAAATAAGGAAAGGAGGTTTATTATTAAAACCTGGACAGTTGTGTTATCGTTCAATTATACGTTTAGGGTTAGGCCACTGCGTAGGATGGCAGATTCAGGCTGAGTTCAACATGAATATTAATAAATAAAAACATTCATTCAACCTGAAGTTTAACCAAATGTAAAAAAATAATCGATTTTGATTTTGCATTCAGTCACAGGAAAAAAAAAAAAAAAAAAAGATTTGGATGTACCTCAGAGTTTAATTTGACTGACACGCCAAATTTTAAGGTTGTTACTAAAATCCTAAGAGTCTTTTTTTGCAATATAAACACACGACATTTTTTAAAGATACATGTAGAGTTGGATCATTTATTTCTGATATCAGTTATTAAAAATCTGATTTATGGATGAATTAATGGTCTAGCTCTCGTGGGAATGATGCCAATGATCCTTACGATGTTGCAGACCACTCAACAAATGGAAAGCACAGGTAAAGAATACAGCAAATCCTATTTTTGGACTATGCAAAAGTTTCACCAAAAAACACGAGTAATTCATAAATATACAAGAGAGAATTTAAAATCAATCATTCCTGTTTATCTTCACTACAATGCCCCCTAAACGAGGTCACTCGTGCTTACGTTATAAATTACAATGAGCAATATTCGAGCAGGAGAGCTCAATAACAAACGGGGGTAACATTAGCAGGATGTAAATGTCCTGATGTTACATATGTATAATTAGTGTGGAAGCAGCTCTCATATATAATCAGAAGAGTTACGAGCGGTGCACGCTGCGATAAATTCTCCACAATGCTCAAGTGCTTATTCCATCCACTCCAGGTCCAGATACTCTGCCAACAGCATCAGCAAGTCAAATCAGTGGCCAACGAGGACACGAGAGCAGCATGTGGATGCATGAAATACAAGTTAGATCACATCTGAAAAGTCACTTTGAACACCCATTCCTGAAAAATTCGCCTCGTGTTAATCTCTGAAGAAAAACCCCCTTATTCAAAGGTTGTATGGAAAACACAACAAGGCGACATCCTCAGCATGACGATAACCGTGCGGTTGTGTGTCCGTATTTGTGCCATACGATGAGATTGCAGCATATCATAACGAGAGTGGCTGTTGGTGAACGGAAGCCCCCGGTCTCACACTGCTCAAGGTCATTAGTGCTAATGCCACGCTTTTTGCCATCTGCTGAGATTGTTTACACTTGCCTAGATAATTAGCTTCTAATTAGTAGTGGATGGTGGGGAGTATATGCTCTGTGTGCCCCAAGTATGTGCGTTCATGTTTGTGTGTGTTTAAGAGATGGTCCATACGCATGCCCGTATGTGTGTGTTTGTTTGTTTGTTTTCCGTAAATCTATGATTGTTATTAGGAAAGGCAGGTTGACCTGAGCAATTACGGATCTGCCTGAGAGAAGGAGAAGCAGAAGTTTGAATGCGTGCGTCCTTGTGCGAGTGTTGTCGTCGCGCTTAGATATAGGTTACTAAAAATAAGGATGGCGCCCTTGGAGAAGCAGGGCGCATGCTAACATATGGGCCAGCTCATTCAACTTGCAAATTTGTGCTCTCTACATTTGTGTGCGCTTCACACAGATACACAAAAACTAGGTCCAGTGGCTGATTGTGTGGAGGTCTTGCAGGTTACCAACCAAAATCAGTCAGATCCTGATTTCACAACTCTGACGAAGAATTTGGTCTAGACCTGCTCTGTACGCAAAGTGCCTTCATGTTACTTCGTTATGATTTGGCGCTATACATAAATAAATCTGACATCAAGTGACAAAATCATCAAACAATTATCAAACATAAAAATAAAAAGATAGAGATGTTGTGACTTCAGCTATATTCAATGCTCAGGGAGAGAGAAACTGGGAAACTACAGAATCTCTCTTATTTTCTCTACCACATTAATAAACTCTCTCTAGGACACACAATAGTTTGGCATTAATTTATTTCAAATCCAGAAGGCAACAGACTTTTATTTGATGCAGCTTTGTGGCGTTTTAGCAAGAAGCCCCATTTATAAAGTTAAAGTTACTGCATGACGTGCTTACAGAAACTCGATACTTCCTGTAATTTGAATTCAAATCCATCTATTTCATAACAGTCGCCTTTTACTGCTGCTCTGCAGTGGGCATATTTTGTTCCCTGTTGTTGCCGTTTCAGCTGGTTGTTTACGTGCCATTCTGATCTGTCTCTTTAGCTGTTAATCAGAGGTGTAGTCCCGAGACCCCGGAGAGCTGCAATGGTCTAAGTTGGCAACTCTGCAGTTTTGTAAACACCCTCGCAAATATGTTTGCACCAGAAACTCCAAGTCTGTGATTTAATCGCTTTAGGCTGCTGGTGGTGGAAATGTGGTCACTCAGTCAGTCACCCAGGGACACTCCAGATCATAGGGCCGGCTCTGCTCTTAAATTCCAGCCAAAAATGTGAAATCTCTTTGCCCTCCAAGCACGCAAAATTGTTTTACTCAGAATGAATATGCCCCCCCCCCGCGCCCCACAGTTAAGAGTATTGCGGAGCCGATCTCCAAACTACTTTGATTGGATATTTTTGAATGCGGTGCCAAACACTGATCTCCAGTGTAATATAATTGACCTCACATGAAAGTCATAATTTAAGCCCCACTCAGCGTGAATGAAATTTCATTCAAAGCCATTCCAGTTTGGAAGGAAAGAAAAGGTTTCAACATAATTTCAGATTGTCCGAAACTCTCTGTACGTTTTCTCTTGAGGGGTGAGAGATGTTTATTTTTTTTATATTTTTATTTGCCTCCTGTGGAATGATAATGTGGGGCAGTAAGACCACAAACATACTGCACATGTGTGTAGCAAAGCCGGCTTTTTAATTAAAAAAAAAAAAAAAAAAACACAGTCTGGCCCTCGAATCCAGACTTAATCCACAGACGTCAAATTCTCAGCAGTTTGTGTTCAATCATTTTCCCTCCTTTTCTGCCTCTTTGTTCGTGTCTTTCACTTTGTATCGAGAGAAAACACAGATTCTAATCGCTTGATGAGATTACATCTTGTGCCCGTGTGTTTGTAACAGAGCATGTGGTTTCTCGTATAATCTCTACGATACGTTATAGTAAAACAGATGTCATGGAGGGAGATGGCCCTAATCCAGTGATGTACTATAATCCACAAGTCCTTCTGAATGGTATCACAGAGGATATAATGCTTCCTGGTTCAGCAGTTGCTATGTGAGGGCAGAGTCGGGGCGGTTAAGAAGGTGCATTGGGAGCTGGATGTTAAATTAATGGATACAGACTCTGCAATCTGTGCTTGAGAAAACTATTTCAGTTTAGCTCGTAACCAAAAATCTTTTCTTAAAACTGAGGTATAAGAGACTCATGAAGACGAGGTCAGGGTTTCCAAGCTCTTGCAGGTAGGAGCGCATTCGTCATGAGATCCAGCAATGTATCAGCGCCAACCGGCTTCAGAATAAATTGCTGAGAAGAAGAAGCTTACACTTTTGTTCTACAAAATTAGGACCGAGGGGGGAATCAGAGGCCGAAAGCTTCCTTGGTGTTTGGGTATTTGCTGGCATATCTGAGGCGTAGCCTGGAGCCATATGAAATGTTAAAGACGAGGCTGTTTTCTACTCCTTCTTGTGTGGAATAAGATGTGACAGCCGTGGGGATGGAAAAGCAGGAGCAGAGAAAAACAGCCGAGCAATGCTGGGGGTTGATTAACACGTAGGTACGGTGTAACAGATGAGCGGGGCATAACCTCGAGTCTGTGCCGTCATTTTTGGCAAGAGAACTCATTCTGTTCTATTCAACAGCTTGAAATGTGACCCTCCGTGACAGGCTCCGCTCTGTGTTTGCATCTGTATGCAAAAGTACTCGTCCGTCCTTCCTCCAGAGGTGCGAGAGATTCGCCTTGACGTCAGATGTTTCAGATTTTCTGTTTTCATAAATGTGTGGGTGAAGGCGAGGAGGGATACGGTGCTAAATTTCATCCGAACAACTGCCCACTTCCCTTCGTCTTTACTTTGGAGCCACAGTTTCCTTTTCCGCCCGTCTAGACGTCTGATTAGTATACGTTGGGCGATGCAGACCTGTTGCTGGAAGCTCAGCTCACCATACCATGTGACGCGTATGTCTAAAAATAAAAAAGAAGCTCTGTGCCTATTTCTCGTCTTGGATAATGGAGCTTCATACTTTGTGGATAATCATCCACAAAGTACGAAGCTCTGGCAGATGGCAGCTGATAATTCATCCCCTCTATTGTTGATAAGAGGCTTGAAAATTGAGAACAATTCAACAATGAAGCAAATCTTTCTTCCTTGGATCCAACTGGGGGAAAGAGAAATAAAAGTGATTTTTTTTTCTTTTTAGATCTCTCACAAAGGATTTTTTAATCCAGGCATTAGCCATTATGATTATATAATAGTCTGAGGCAGAGCGCATCACTTCACTCAAGTGTAAAAGATGTGATTTCTGGACCTAGTTAAGAAAAAAATAAAATCTTGCCTTGGGCCCTCTAGAGGCCCAAACCAGCAATGTTCACAGTTCAAAGGTGTTATTGGCCCCCATGATCTGCTCTGGACCAGGACTGGGAAGAAGATCAATATTTATGGTTTTTTTTCCAAATCAAAGGATTACAGTTCAAAAATAAATACTCTGTCCATTGCCTGCCTCCACTCGTCCCCACCACCCACCCCTCACCGCTCTCCATCAGTCTCTAATACTTTTTCACCTCAGAAACCGTCAAGTTTTCAGAGCTCAGCAATGTTAAGTTCCAACTGAGTCAAACAGAGAGGATTTTTGATCTCGCCTGAGCCGGCCGGCGCTCCACTGCAGCACTCGTATTCAGATTTGATAAATGTAACTAAATGCAGAAAAGGTCAAACTCTTCTGATGCGCACCAGGATTGGAGAAAGTTAACACCCATGGCCGAGGGCGCTTCCTTTGGAACAAACACTTCCCTCAGCCCTCCTCTTACTCTCACGCCTTCTTGTGTGCTCTTTTAACTTTGGTTTGTGTTTCGCATGTCAAAAAAGGCACTTTTTTATCCTGAGGAGAGATGTGGAGAAGTGGAGCAGGGTTGTGTGAGTTTTGAGTCGTGAGAGAAGAGCGCTGAGGTTACGGAGGTGAGAGGTTCGCAGAGGTGACCCCATGGGATGAGTTTACATAAAGCTGAGGGGATGTTTTTCAATGTTGTAATTTCTGTTAACTTCTACTCATCATATCCAGACACAGTGAGGTCAAAAAGGAATTAAACCATGGAAAAGTATTGTCCTTGCGGAATACTCAGCCTGAAATAACAAGTTATTTTTTCATGTTTCCCACCAAAAATTATTTTTTTAATTGACAAATGCAGGTGGATAGGTCAGTGCATGTGTTCTATTAATAGCTGACCTGGCCGGGCCTGGCGCAAATACACTAATTAATTCACAAACTGATAACAAGGGTAAGTAAACATGGTCTCCCAAGTCTGGACAAACTGAACTGGATATATATATATATCGATTGGAGGTTACTCTGCCTTGCCAAGAAATAGTTCCAGCCTACAGGTCCCTGTAAAAACCCATTGCTGAGCTAATCTGAAGGCCTGCTGGCTGCGGCTTCAGCATTAGCTCCCAAAATGTTGTGATAGCAGTAATGGCGACGTTAAAAAGCCTTGAAATGATACTGTTTGATTTTGAACAGCCATTATCTGTCTGGCTCATCTGTGCAGGGTCACGGTGGGTCGGCTAACATGGTGTAAGGGCAGAAATATGGAAGGACAGTCTCCGGAAGCAGACACTCGATGCTTGTAACTATTAGGCCCCTCCCCCGCGCCAACCCAATCCCAATCACATTAATCTATCTTTCTTTTATCTTTCATATCAAACAAACCACAACAAAGTGACAGTTTCTCCATTAAACAAACATAGCTCAGTACAGATCTCAACACCTTCCAGTCAAACATCCCCAGTCAGAAAAACCCAAAACCTGACAGTCCACTCAATAATAAGGCAACCTAACGTGTCGTCCAATTAACTTGGTACAGTCCAAAACCATCACACCTGCTGCAGCCTGAATATAAGACAGGCCTGCGCGTCAGCTCTGTTTTAGAGCCGGGGGGCTGTGGAGGAGAACATCAGACAATGAAGACACTTTGACAGGACACTTTCTGGAGATGAGTACGGATAAAGTCATTTGGATGAACTCAACGGTGATGCAACGTGTTTTGTTTTCTCGACATCGGACGTTGTTGCAGTGGATGTGTGTTAAGTTGTGAGCGTGCGGCACTCACAAAAACCACAGCGGAGACTCAAGTGTGTGAGGATGTGTAGTTGCAAGTGTTGAGTGTCTTGGCTGCAGTCAGTGATGAGTCTTTGTCACATGTATGTGTATATTAAGCGGCTGGAAAAAGGAAGCGATGCACATGCTCCTGACACGTATCCCCACAGACTGCACGGTTTCGGCTCGGCTCGGCTCGCTGTGAGAGCAGTTCTCATCACTCCCACTGAATGAAACATCAGGGTGACGTAGCAGAACTAATCCCCCTATGTTTAAAACGGCACAATTACACCAAACTCACTGTCCAATTACGCGGAGACAGGACATTTAGGCAGCTGCACTCGCGCAGAGATGAAAGCGAGCAGGAAACTGCATCAACGATACTATTAAATAAGTCCCTGGCCTTCAAGGTGCTGGGATAAAACGCAAAGAGAGCGAGAAACAAACCAAAAAAAACAAAACGCAGCTAAACAGCGACAGCAATTATGTATGCCGAGGACAAAACAGTAATATAATAAGACCCCTTGTAGGAGAAAATGTGTTCCCACTGTGAAACATGCTCACTGACACAATGTGTAGATCAATAGATGCCCGCTGGAGCTCGCTTCATGGGCCTAATCAAAAATAATAACAATGATAGCAATTGTAATGGCTTTGTCACACTAATAATGTCCATAACAATTATAATAAATTACAAGCTGCCCGATGTGCAGCTTCTAATGGTCATTGTCCGTTTAGTAGAATTAATCATGCTGAGAGGGAGGCGGAGGGAGGGTCTCTGTTATTAGTATGTCTTTAGAGGCCCTGATGCCCAAATGAAGCATCTCTCATCTGTCACCCTCAAATTACTGAAACAGAAAATAAATGCATAAATGTATGAATTATGCGTCTCATCGCAAGTTGGCGGGGGGGAGAGGTCAGCATCTGTGATCAGGTGGAGGGGGCTGACGCATAACAGAAGCAAAGTCCCAGAGACGAGTTGGAGGTGGAGGTGACGAGGACGAAAATGCTAATGGCCTAGAGGGCAACGCTTGTATGGGTGAAAGTAGAATTAATACCCATTTAATGGACTGTGGCAGAGCCCCCGCTGACTAACTGCGTAAGAATTCGAAGGGCTTGAGTGTTCGGGCGTGTGCAAGCGCTCTTTGTGTTAAGACGTCGGGGGCTCGAGGTTTAGGGGGCTCTGAGGAGAGCCATTGTGTGTTAGTTTAAGCCTCAGCTTTAACCCTGCTGCACAGGGAGCAAGATCAGCTATTACTGTCAGCAAAGTTATTACAGCTACATGCCAGTTGCAGGATTACTCTCTGTGCGACGCCGCATGCACCCGTCTGTGTGTGAGGAATACTAGTTGACTTTCCACCAGAGTAGATGCGATGGTACATTATATGTTGTTTGTATGTCAACGCCGGTGTCGGAGAGGCACAAACACGTGTTGGAAAAACACGCATAAACAGAACGCACTCTCATACTCACCTGTCTGAAGTAATCTTTCGCCCTAATGTATGCATTGCCCTTGGTTAGTGTCGCCGGCACACTCACAGCTGCGCTGACAGCAAAAGCACGGATGACTGGATTCATCATAGACAACAATCCTACATTGTGATGGATGAAAGTGTGTGAGCGTGGACATTTCCCCGGCTCTTAAAAATAAATATGCTGAAATTAGTTGTGACACTGGCTTTAAGTGGGGAAAAATCTAATTCTGACCGATAATCGACTGAGAATGTGCATGAAGTGCACAGGGTGCAGCACTCGGCTGTGTCAGTTCTCTTAGTTTTCTAGCGTGTGACTCACAGACAACTGCAGTTTTCATCATATTTTCCTATGGTGTGAAACCTACACGATGGAGTCGGGCTGGATTCGCACCGAGCGCGAGGGTTTCATGGAGGTGAAATGAAATCCATGTAGATTTTATGGAGCTTAGCTTCGTGGATTTGGCATTCAGAGCTGATGTCCCCCCAGTTGACATTTGCTGCATGCATTACTGCTGTTTTTACAGGTGAAGAGACGTCGTGGAGTCTGTTAAGACTTGGTGAAGTTCTTCCAACTTCCAGCTGATATACAGCTCTTGTTTTAACGGCGACTTAACTATTTTTTTTTTTTTTTTTTTTTAAATCTAACACACATCAAGGCAGTAAAAGAATGACAGGCAATAAATGCATGCATAAGAACGTTCAGGTTAATAAAAGTGATTTAATTCCACTAAATCACACAGCTGGCATATTGTCTTTGGTTGAGGACAACTTCAGCCACATGTGCTGCACAATAATTGTGTGTGTGTGTGTGTGTGTGTGTGCGCCAAGTGCACCTATTTGACTATGTACTCCCAGCGCAAAGCTTCTATTCGGCAAAGGAGGTTAGTTTAGTTAAATCTGCACTGAAACACTTCAGTTTTGTGTGTGAGAAAGCGGGCCCACATGCCGTACGCCCCCTCGCCATCCTAAATCGTTACCACGCTCCGAGGCTTGGATTAGCTCCGCCTGCCACTCGAGGTTCTTCTCACCTGGTGGTCGGAAACCTCCTAAAGGTTTGGAGGATTGAGCGCTATAAGAGGTGGCCCTGACTTAATGGACAGTAACAAAACAAACACAAACCTGTATCAGTGGGCTGTAACAAAACAAACAAACAAACCAAACATCTTCCACCCACTCAGTAAAAAAAAAAAAAAAAAAAAAATCAATACCCAACACACTATCGGGGTGAAATGTTTTTTCTTCCTTTATATATATTTTTCTCTCTCAGTCAATACGTCAATCTGAATTTATTATTATTTATTTAACAAAAAGAAAACGCAGGCCCATGGCAGTGTTATATTCATTTCTTTCCAACCTGACTGTCTTTAGGGTTAGTATTTAGAGTATTTAGATGTTGGACTGTGCCAGTAAGTGTGTTTTTAATATCGAACTGTAAATTCATTAAGCCTGGCTCTCTGTCAGTTTTTAGGATCTATAGTTGCACACTGGCTGCATATATCTGTGTTTGCCGCTCTCCAATGCAGCCTGCTTGAGCGCTAAGTAAGGGTGAGTGTGTACACTTGACCGAAAGACACTCTGAGATAATTGACTCGATGACTACTTAGTCCTGCTGCTGCCACACCTCCTGACCGAGGCTATGTTCTTCCAGCATACCATTCGCCCGACATTACAAACACGCACACGCAGAGCAGACACAAATTTTCCATCCTCAGCCTCTCTTGAGTCGAGCGCGCTGCTTCTCAGAGGCAAAAAGTAACAGTTCCCCTCCTCGGTCGGCTCCCAGGTAAAATGGAATCAACCGCCTTCTCCCTCCCTCTTTCCGGGTCTCTTATCTGCAGATGTCTTGTGTCCCGCGGCCCTTCAGAGCTTCTTTTTTAAGAGCCAGTTGCTCCGTTCAATCGCGCTGTCCGTCTGTTGGTCCTCTAGATGAT